>NW_023425403.1:0-452500 GCF_014108415.1 Molossus molossus
TGTGACATTCTCAAAGATAGATCACATGTTAAGTTCAAGAAGACTGAAATCATATCAAGCATCTTCTCAGATCACAATGACATGAAACTAGAAATCAATTGCAAGAAGAACATACAAAGACATTGGAACACATGTAAGCTAAATAGCATGTTATTAAACAATAAATGGGTCATCGAGGAGATCAAGGAAGTAATCAAAAACTTCATGAAAGCCAATGAAAATGAAGAGATAACAACATCAAAATCTATGGGATGCAGCGAAAGCAGTTCTGAGAGGGAAGTTCATAGCACTATGGCCTCAAAAAACAAGAAAAATCTCTAATAGACTATCTAACCTCACAACTTAAAGAATTAAAAGCAAACAAAAAGAAAACCCCAGAGCAAGTAGAAGGAAGGAAATAGTAAAGATCAGAGCAGAAATAAACAACATAGAGACCAAAAAAAAAAAAAAACAGTTCAAAGGATCAATGAAACAAAGAGCTAGTTTTTCGAAAAGATAAACAAGATTGATGGACCCTTAGCTAGACTCACCAAGAAACAAAGAGACAGAACCCAAATACACAAAATCAGAAATGAAAGAGGAGAAGTAACAACTGACATCACAGAAATACAAAAGATCGTTAACAACTACTATGAACAATTATATGGCAACAATTTTGACAATCTAAGCAAAATGGACAAATTTCTAGAAACACATAGTCTCACAAAACTGGACCAGGAAGAGATGGAAAACTTGAACAGACCAATAAATTCAAGAAGAAGGAACCCTTCCAAACTCGTTTTATGAAGCCAGCATAATTCTAATTCCAAAACCAAAAAAAGACACTACAAAGAAACAAAACTACAGGCCAATATCCCTGATGAACATAGACGCCAAAATCCTGAACAAAATACTAGAAAATAGGCTCCAGCAATACACCAAAAAAATTATCCACCATGACCAAGTGGGATTCATCCCAGGGACGCAAGGCTGGTACAATATTCACAAATCAATAAACGTGATACACCACATAAATAAAATGAAGAATAAAAACCACATGATCATATCAATAGATGCCGGAAAAGACTGCGACAAAATCCAGCATCCATTTCTGATAAAAACACTCAGCAATGTGGGAATAGAGGGATCATATCTCGACATAATAAAGGCCATATATGAAAGACCTACAGCCAACACCATACTCAACTGTAGGTCTACACCATACTTAAAGGGCTAAAACTAAAAGCATTTCCCTTAAGAACAGGAACAAGCCAAGGATGCCCACTGTTGCCATTCTTATTTAACATAGTACTGGAAGTTTTATCCACAGCAATCAGACAGGAAGAAAAAATAAAAAAACCTACTAGACTTAATAAATGAATTTGGCAAAGTAGTAGGATACAAAATTAACATCAAGAAATAGATGGCATTCTTATACACCAAGGATGAACTCACAGAAAGATAAACTAAAAAAACAATCTTGTATACCATCGTGGCAAAAAAATTAAGATACCTAGGAATAAACTTAACCAAAGAAATAAAGGACCTATTCGCAGAAAACTACAGGTCATTGAAAAAAGAAATAGAGGAAGATATAAAAAATTGGAAGCACATACCCTGTTCATGAATTGGGAGAATTAACATCATTAAAATGTCCATATTACCCAAAGCAATCTATAGATTCAATGCAATCCCCATCAAAATACCAACGGCATACTTCACAGAATTAGAACAAGTACTTCAAACGTTCATTTGGAACCAAAAAGACCTCAAATAGCCACAGCAATCTTGAAAAGGAAGAACAAAGTTGAAGGGATCACATTACCAGATTTCAGCTTGTACTACAAAGCCACCATAATCAAAACAGCCTGGTACTGGCACAACAACAGGCATATAGACCAGTGGAACAAAACGGAGAGCCCAGAGATGGACCCAAGACATTATGCTCAATTAATATTTGACAAAGGTGGCAAGAGCATACAGTGGAGTAAAGAGAGCCTCTTTAATAAAAGGTGCTGGGAAAATTGGACAACTACATGAAGAAAAATGAAACTAGACCATCAACGTACACCATATAAAAGAATAAACTCAAAATGGATAAAAGACTTAAATGTGACTCATGAATCCATAAAAATCCTAGAAGAAACTGTAGGCAACAAAATTTCAGACATCATACACAGCAGAATTTTCACTGACACATCACCTAAGGCAATAGAAACAAAGAAGAAAATGAACACATGGGGGTGCAGCCACTATGGAAAACAATGTGGTGTTACCTCAAAAAATGAAAAAATTGAACTTCCATTTGACCCAGTGATCCCACTTCTAGGAATATACCCTAAGAAGCCTGAAACACCAATCAGAAAGAATATATGTGGCCCCATGTTTGTAGCAGCACTATTTACAAAACTAAGATCTGGAAACAGCCCAAGTGTCCATCAGTAGACGAATGATGGAGGGACCTGGAAAGTATCATCCTAAGTGAAACAAGCCAAACAGAGAAAGACAAGTATCATATGATCTCACTTATTTGTGGAATATAATGAACATAACATTCTGAGGACTAGTCCCAGAGACGTGGAAGTGGGGTACAGACTGGCAATCCCCAGAAAAGGGAGTGGTGGGGGAGAGATAAACCACAGAACTTATATGCATGTATGCATGAACAGTGGACATGAAAAACAAACTGGGGACAGGCCAGGGAGGGAGGGGGAGGGGGGAATTAGTGGGGGGGAAAGGAGAAACATCTGTAATAAAAATTAATTAAGAAAAAAGAAAAAAAAGACTAAGGGAATATATTAGCACCAAACCAGCACTGCAACAAATGTTAAAAGGACTGCTGTAATTAGTAGAAGGCAGAGAAAGAAAAATACAACCACAGAAAACAAAAATGGCAATAAATAAGTACATATCAATAATCACCCTAAATGTCAATGGATTGAATGTTCTGATAAAAAGATACAGAGTAGCTGATTGGATAAGAAAGCATGACTTCCATATATGTTGTTTACAAGAGATTCAACTCACAATGAAAGACTCACATAGGTTGAAAGTTAAGGGATGGAAAAAAATCTTCCAAGCAAACAAAAAGGAGAAAAGGCTGGGGTAGCAATACTCATATCTGATAAGGAGCACCAAAGTATATTAAAAAATCTTCTGGAGGACTTCAAAGGAAAAATCAACAGCAATACAATCATAGCAGGGGACTTCAACACCCCTCTGATATCAGTGGGTAGATCCTCTAGACAAAAAATTAACAAAAAACAAAGACTAAATGATGCACTAGATCAAATGGATTTCATAGGTATCTACAGGGATATACACCCCAAAACTGCAGAATTTACATTCTTCTCAAGTGCACATGGAACATTCTCAAAGATAGACCACATGTTAGGGGACAAACTAAGTCTTTACAAGTTCAAGAAGATTGAAATCATATCAAGCATCTTCTCAGATCACAATGACATGAAACTAGAAATCAATTGCAACAAGAATATGCAAAGACATTTGAATACATGGAGGATAAATACCATGTTATTAAACAATAAATGGGTAACCAAGTAGGTCAAGGAAGAAATTAAAAACTTCCTGAAAACCAATGAAAATGAACACAAAATCTGTAAGATGCAGCAAAAGTAGTTCTGAGAGGCCTACCTCAAAAAACAAGAAAAATGTCTAATTGACTATCTAACCTCACAACTTAAAGAACTAGAAAGCAAACAAAAAGAAAACCACAGAGCAAATAGTAAAGGTCAGAGCAGATGATGGACCTTTAGCCAGACTCACCAAGAAACAAAAAAAGAAGACACAAATAAAAAAAAAATCACAAATGAAAGATGAGAAGTAACAACTGACACCACAGAAATACAAAGGATCATCAAAACATACTATAAACAATTATACACCAACAAATTGGACAATCTAGGTGAAATGGACAAATTTCTAGAAACACACAGTCTCCCATACTGAACCGGGAAGAGAGAGAAAACTTGAACAGACCAAGAATAAATAAGAAAATTGAAGATGTAAGAAACTCCCAGCAAACAAAAGCCCAGGCCCAGATGACTTCATGGGGGATTTTTACTAAACATTCAAAGAAGATCTAATACCCATTTTTCTCAAACTACTACAAAAAATCCAAGAAGACGGAAGACTTCCAAACTCATTTTATGAGGCCAGCATAATCCTATTCCCAAAACTAGATAAAGACACTATGAATAAAGAAAACTACAGACCAATATCCCTGATGAACACAGATGCCAAAATCCTTACCAAAATATTAGCAAATCGGAACCAGCAATGCAGCAAAAACATTATTCATCATGACCAACTGCGACTCATTCCAGGGATACAAGAATGGTACACTATTTGAAAATCAATAAATGTGACACACCACATAAACAAAATGAAAGATAAAAATCATATAATCTTATCAATAGATGTGAAAAAGCATTCAACAAAATTCAGCACCCACTTCTGATAAAAACACTCAGCAATGTGGAAATAGAGAGATCATATCTCAACATACTAAAGGCCATTTATGAAAAACCTACAGTCAACATCATACTCAGTGGGTAAAACTAAAAGTATTTCTATTAAAAACAGGAACAACACAGGCATGTCCACTTTCAACACTCTTATTTAACATAGTATTAATAATCTTAGTCACAGCAATTACACATAAAAAATAAAATAAAAAGGATCCAAATTAGAAAGGAGGAAGTGAAACTGTCATTATTTGCAGATGACATGTACATAGAAAACCCTAAAGACTCCATCAAAAATTTACTACACTTAATAAATGAATTTGGCAAAGTAGCAGGGCACAAAAATAACATCACGAAATTGATGGTGGCCCTGGCCAGTTTGGCTCAGCGGTTAGAGCGTCAGCCTGCGGTCCGGAGAGACCCGGGTTCGTTTCCTGCTAAGGGCGCGTACCTCGGTTGCAGTTTGTCCCCAGCCCTGGTTGGTCGTGCGGGTGGCAGCCACTCGATGTGTCCCTTCGCATCAATGTTTCTCTCTCTCTCTCTCTCCCTTCCTCTCTCTCCCTCCCACTCTATCTGTATAAAAAATGGAAAAATGTCCTCGGGTGAGGATAAAAAAAAAAAGAAAAGAAATTGATGGTGCCCTGGCCAGTTTGGCTCAGCAGTTGGAGCATTGGCCTGCAGTTCAGAGAGACCAGGGTTCGGTTCCCGCTAAGGGCACATATCTTGGTTGCAGTTTGTCCCCAGTCCTGGTTGGGTGGTGCGGGAGGCAGCCACTTGGTGTGTCCTTTTCATGTCAATGTTTCTCTCTCTCTTTCTTCCTCTCTGTCCCTCCCATTCTATCTGAACAAAAAATGAAAAAATGTCCTCGGGTGAGGATTACAAAAAAATTTAAAAATCAGAAAAGAAAAGTCCAGACTTACAGGTTCTCAGTAGCAGACCTGAATCTTTCAGCAATGAATTAGTGAGCTATATTGGTATTTTGAAAGTGTGTGGAGGGGAATTATAAGAAAATATTGAGTCCAAACTCACTCCTTCTTCAACTGCTAAATCCACAAAAAGTAATAATAAATGTTCTATGTACTTAAATTGAAAACGATGTTGACCTCTTGGGGTAGGATTGTGATTTATCTCTATTTTCCCATATTCTTTAAATAAGCTACAACAAACAAAGCTATTTTTATTTCAAAAAATAACCTACTAGAGGAAAACATAAGCTATTTTAAAATTATAACCTAGATGATGATGGTGACAACAACCAGAAGTTTTTTTTTTTTTTTTGCTCAACCACTCTGGTCGTTTGAAAGTTGGGGAGGGGGTATTATTGCAAAATATGAACCTCAAATCTGCACCTTTTCTACTGTACACTTTTTCCTGTGCAATTGCACTACTTCTGATAGAGCAAACTCCTGAATTTTCAGTTTCTAAAATGGATCTCAGCCTGGGTCTCACCATTTACAAGCAATGCTCTCTTTTTTTGTTGTTGTTCAGATAGAGTAGGAGGGAGGGAGGGAGAGAGGGAGGGGGGAGGGGAGAGAGAGAGAGAGAGAGAGAGAGAAACATCGATATGAAAGGGACACATCGAGTGGTTGCTATCCGCATGACCAAATCAGGGCCGGGGACAAACTGCAACCAAGGTACATGCCCTTAATGGGAACCAAACCCGGGTCTCTCTGGACTGCAGGCCAACGCTGTAACCCCTGAGCCAAAGTGGCCAGGGCACAAGCAATGCTCTTTTACAAATGGAACAAACCTATCAGGTTCTTTGTTTCATTACTACTAAAATTCTCATTTTTATAGCTTACTACATTCATTACTGAAAGATTCGATTGCAACTGAGAACCTGTAAGGTTGGACTGTGTAATGCTCAAGTCAACTTGGACAAGAAGTTGTACACCCCTAATTCTTTATCCAGTCTAGAGGATGTGCAGAGGAAAGGCAGTCCTAGAGGAATTGCTCATTTAAACAGGCACCTGGACTTGTACCCCACACACTGTCTGGAAACCCTTTTCTGGTTCTCACATCACAGCCTGGCTGTACCTGTTCCCCGACCCTGCTCACTTCAAGAACACCCACTGCTCTCTAATTTACCCTGGGCCCCATCTCTTACCTCGTCCCAGGTCTCACAACCACGCCCCATAACTTGCAAAAACAGTTTTCAACTTACTTCCTTCAGCCTCATTGCTTCTCTGGTGTGTGGACCCAGCGGTTTTTCTGATCCAGCTTCTCACCTCGGTTTTGGGCTGCTTTTTGCCTCAAGTTCAGGCCCAGCTCAAAGCTTGGTCCTGGCCCTGCCTCTCAGCTCCAGCCACATCTCGTGCATTTCTTTACCTTTCAGTTGTCCACTTAAAGGAAAAGAGCCAGACAGCAGTTCTATTTTTGTTTCTTGGTTGTTGTTGTTTTTTTAATCATCACCCTAGGATTTCTTTCCATTTTCCTTTAGACAGAGTGGGAGGGAGAGAGAGAGAAACATTGATGTGAGAGAAACACATTCACTAGTTGCCTCCTGCATGACCCAACCAGGGCCAGGGATGAACCACAACCCAGGTACGTGCCCTTGAACAGAATTGATGACTCAGTCTGTGGGCCAAGGCTCTAATCAAGGAGCCCAATGAGCCAAACCAGCCAGGGCAGAAAGCAGTTCTATTTTTTAACATAAAGTTTCATGAAGAAATTAAAAATCATGTAGACTTTATCAACTTTAAAAAAAAAATGACCTGTAAAATAACTTGTTCAAAGAATTAAACACAAATTATGCCCTGGGAGAAAATTTTGCAAAATATATTTCTGATACAAGATTTCCCTCTAAATACAAAGATCTATAAAACAAAAAACATCCATAAAAATAGGGAAAGATCTCAAACACCTTGCCAATAAACGTATACAATGTGGACAAAAAGTGGTTCCATAGAAAATAAACTTTTGCCTGTCTGGTGTGGCTCAGTGGTTGAGCATTGACACATGCAACAAGAGGTCACTGGTTCAATTCCCCATCAGGGCACATGCCCAGGTTATGGGCCTGATCCCCAGTGTGGGGCATGCAGGAGGTGGTCACTCAATGTTCTCTCTCCTCAGTGTTTCTATCTCTCTCTCCTTCCCCCTTCCTTTCTCTCTAAAATCAATTAAGAAAAAAAATATTTTTAAGAAAATAACCACTTGGTAATCTGATCAAAAATTTTCCATTGGCCCTGGCTGGTTTGGCTCAGCATTGGCCTGCGGTCCCGAGAGACCCGGGTTTGGTTCCCACTAAGGACATGTACCTCGGTTGCAGTTTGTCCCTGGTCCTGGTTGGGTAGTGTGGGTGGCAGCCACTCAATGTGTTTCTTTTACATCAATGTTTCTCTTTCTCTCCCTCTTCTTCTCTCTCCCTTTCACTGTATCTGAACAAAAAAAAAATGAAAACATGTTCTCGGGTGAGGATTTTGAAATAAAAATTATAGAGGAGAGAATGCAAAAAATGGATAGATTCAGTACAGAGAGGAGAGAACACAGAAAATGAAGAAATTCAGTACAGAGAGGGGAGAATGCAAAAACAAAAACAAAAACAAAAAAAAAAAAACAGAAAAAATTAACAGACAGAGAAGAGAATGCAGAAAATAGAGAGATTCAGTAGAGAGAGGAGAGAAAGCAGAAAACGGAGAGAATCAAAAGATAGAGGAGAGAACATAGAAAATGGAGAAAATCAAGAGATCGAGAAGAGAATGGAGAGATTCAGGAGAGAATAGAGAGAATAAAGAAAATGGAGAGATCCAAGAGATAGAGAAGTGAACGGAGAGAATCATGAGACTGAGAAGAGAATGCAAAAAATGGAAAGATTTAGGAGAAAGAAAACAGAAAGCAGATTAAAAGACAGTAGAGAGAATGAAGAAAATGAATAGTTACCGTACACAGAGAAAAGAACATAGATATCAAGATATAGCGGAAAGAACACAGAAAACGGAGAGATTCGGGAGAGAATGCAGAAAACACAGATATTCAACAGATAGAGGTGAAGGCAGAAAATGTAGAGAATCAAGAGACAGATGAAAAAATGCAGAAAACAGAAAGATTTAGGGAAAAGGAGAGAAATCAGAAAACAGAGCGAACCAGGATATAAGGGGGAAAAAACACTAAAAATGTAGTGAATCAGGATGAGTAGAGTGAACGCAGTAAATGTAAAGATTCAGGAGAGACAGGAGAGAACAATGAAAATGGAATCAGGTGAGAGAAAAGAATGCAGGAAACAGACAGATTCAGGAGAAAGAGGAGAGAATGCAGAAAACGGATGGAATCAAAAGATAGCGTAGAGAACACCAAAAATGTAGAGAATCAGGATAGAGAAAAGTGTACGCAAAAAATGAAGTGAATTAGGAGAGAGAGAGAAGAAAACACAGAAATTAAAGAGTATCAGGAGAGAGTAGAGAGTACAAAGAAAACAGAGATTCAAGAGAGAGAGGAGAGTTCGCTGAAAATGGAGATTCAGAAGAGAGAGAAGAAAATGCAGAATCTGAGAGTATTGGGAGAGAGTAGAAAGAATGCAGAAAAGAGAGAGATTCAGAATAGAGAGGAGAGAATGCAGAAACGGAGTGACTCAGGAGAGAATGCAGAAAATAGAGAAAATCAGAAGAAAGTGGATAGAACCCAGAAAACGGAAAGAATAAAGAGCAGAGAGAACTCAAAACAGAGAGAATCAGGAGAGAGAAGAGAGAAAACGAAGAGATTCAGGAGAGAATGGTAGGACACAAACCAAGTCTCTACAAGTTCAAGAAGATTGAAATAATATCAAGCATTTTCTCAGATCACAATAACATGAAACCAGAAATCAATTGCAAAAAGAACATGAAAAGATATTTGAACACATGAAGGCTAAATAGCATGATATTGAACAATGAATATGTTACCGAGAAGATCAAGGAAGTAATTAAAACTTCCTGGAAACCAATGAAAATGAACACACAACACAAAATCTATGGGATGTAGTGAAAGCAGTTCTAAGAGGGAAGTTCATAGCACCACAGGCCTACCTCAAAAAAGAAGCTGGATAGATGGACCATTAGATAAACTCACCAAGAAACAGAGAAAAGCCAAATACACAAAATCAGAAATGAAAGAGAAGCAACAACTGACACCACAGAAATACAAACGATCGTTAACAAATGTTTTGAACAATTATAGGGCAACAAATTCGACAATCCAAGAGAAATGAACAAATTTCTAGAAACACATAGTCTCCCAAAACTGGACAAAAAACAGATAGAAAACTTGAACAGACCAATACCAACTAAAAAAATTGAAGAGTAATCAAGACTCTCCCAGCAAACAAAAGCCCAGGTCTAGATGGCTTCACAGGGTAGTTTTACCAAACATTCAAAAAAACCTAACACCTATTCTCAAACTATTTCAAAAAATTCAAAAATAAGGAAGACTTCCAAACTCATTTTATGAGGTCAGCATAATTCTAATTCCAAAACCAGAAAAAGGCACTACAAAGAAAGAAAACTGCAGGCCCATATTCCTAATAAACATAGGTGCCAAAATCCTGAACAAAATACTAGCAAATCAAATCCAGCAATACATCAAATAAATTAGTCACCATGACCAAGTGAGATTCATCCCAGGGATGCTAGGCTGGTACAATATTTGCAGATGCTGAAAAAGCATTTGACAAAATCCAGCACCCATTTCTGATAAAAATGCTCAGCAATCTAGGAATAGAAGAATCATATCTCAACATAATAAAGGCCATATATGAAAGACCTACAGCCAACATCATATTCAATGGGCAGAAACTAAAAGCATTTCCCTTAAGAACAGGAACAAGACAGGGATGCCCACTTTCACCATTCTTATTTAACATAGTACTGGAAGTCTTAGCCACAGCAATCAGACATTTAAAAAAAATGAAAGGGATCCAAACTGGTAAGGAGGATGTGAAACTGTCATTATTCACAGATGACATGATATTATACAGAGAAAACCCTAAAGACTCCATCAAAAATTTACTAGACTTAATAAATGAATTTGGAAAAGTAGCAGGATAAATATTAATGTCAAGATGTCATTCTTATACACCAATGATGATCTCATAGACAGAGAAACTAAAAAAAAAAAATCTCATTTATCATTGCAGCAAAAAAATTAAGATGCCTAGGAATAAACTTAACCAAAAAAGTAAAGGACCTATTTGTAGAAAACTACAAGACATTGAAAAAAGAAATGGAGGAAGATATAAAAAAGAAGTGGAAGCACATACATTGCTCATGCATTGGAAGAATTAACATCCTTAAAATATCCATACTACCCAAAGCAATCTATAAATTCAATGCAATCCCCATCAAAATAACAACAAGATATTTCACAGAACTAGAACAAATACTCCGAAAGTTTATATAGAACCAAAAATGACCCCAAGTAACCACAGCAATCTTGAAAGAGAAGGACAAAGTAGGTGGGACCACAATACTGAATATCAGGTTATACAACAAAGCTAGTGTAATCAAAACAGCCTGGTAATGGCATAAGAACAGGCATATAGATCAATGGAACAGAACAGAGAATTCAGAAATTGACCCAAGACATTATGCTCAATTAATATTTGACAAAGGAGGCAAGAGCATATGGTGGAGTAAAGACAGTCTGTTTAATAAATGATGTTGGGAAAATTGGACAGCTACATGCAAAAACCATGAAACTACACCATCAACTTATACCATACACAAGAATAAACTCAAAATGAATAAAAGACTTAAATGTGAATCGTGAATCCATAAAAATTCTAGAAGTAAATGTAGGCAACAAAATAGAAGAATTTTCACTGATACATCACCTAAGGCAACAGAAAGAAAGAAAAAAAATGAACACATGGGACTACATCAAACTAAAAAGCTTTTGCACAGTAAACAAAACAACCATCAAAATGGAAAGGGAACTCACAGTATGGGAGATCATAATCGCCAATGACACATCAGATAAAGGTTTAATTTCCATACAACTCAACAAAAGGAAGACAAAGAATACAATTAAAAATGGGTAGAAGATCTAAATAGACACCTCTTCAAAAAGGACATACAAGTGGCCAGGAGACACATGAAGAAATGCTCAACATTACTAATCATCAGAGAGATGCAAATTAAAACAACTGTGAGATATCACCTCACAACTGTCAGAATGGCCGCCATCAGTAAATCATCGAACAACAAGTGCTGGTGATGGTGTGGAGAAAAGAGGACTCTAGTACACTGTTGGTGGAATGCAGACTGGTGCAGCCACTATGAAAAACAATATGGTGTTTTCTCAAAAAATTAAAAATTAAATTGCCATTTGACCTAGTGATCTCACTTCTAGGAATATATCCTAAGAAGCCTGAAACACCAATCAGAAAGAATATATGTACCCCTATGTTTGTAGTAGCACTTTTTACAATTGCTAAGGTCTGTAAACAGCCCAAGTGTCCATCAATAGATGAATGGATAAAAAAAGGTGTGGTACATATACACAATGGAGTACTATGCAGCTGTAAGAAAGATCTCTTATCCTTTGAGATGACATGGAGGGAACTCGAGAGTATTATGCTAAGCAAAATAAGCCAATCAGAGAAAGACAAATACTACATGATCTCACTTATTTGTGGCATATAATGAACAGGGTGGGCTGGTGAAATAAATAGACCCAGAGACGTAGAAACGAGTATGGTTCAGACTGACAAACCTCAGAACATGGGGGCGGGGTGATGGATGAGATGAACCAAAAAACTTACATTTATATTTATGTATGCATAACCAATGGACATGGACAACAATGCTAGGGTGGTGGGGGGCAGAATGAGGAAAAGGGTGTCTATGGGGGGAAAGAGGAAACATCTGCAACAATAATAAATTAATAAAAATTGGAAGAGAAAATTTTAAAGAAAAAAGAAGTAAGGTACATAGTAACAAACCTCAGGAGAGGGGGTGGGGGGAGGGAAGAGATAAACTGCAGAACTTATATGCATGTATGCATAACCAAGGAACACAGACAACAAGCCTTGGGACAAAGTGGGTGAGGATGGGGAGAAGGGTGTCAATGGTGAAAAAAGGAGAAACATCTATAACAAAAATAAATTAATAGAGATGGTGGTGGGCACGACTGGAGGAAGGGTGAGTGTGTGAGAGAGTGAGCGAGTGTGTGAGAAAGTGTGAGTGGATGTGAAGGTGGATGACCAAACCGAGTGATACAGAGACGTTGAGCAGAAAGTTCCTGTGCTGTGGACGGGAGCAGAACAGGGGACTTCTCCCTGTGCCTCAGGGAGGTCCCACCATGTTGGAAGATCCCAAATCTTCCCTGGGAGGGGGCAGTGGGAGGGGCTAGGGCCCAGCAACCTGAGCCCACAAGCGCACCTGACACCATCAGAGCAGTGGACACTATGTGTCAACACAGGCCGGTGCACAGTAGTGGAGCTCCCAAGGTGCCAGTCAAAAAAGCAGCGGACAGCCCAGAGCCCAGCACCATCCCCCATATTAGCAGCCTGATCAGAGTCCAGATATACCCCCAGCAACAGAGGCTGGGGAGCAGAAATCCATCCCCAGGCACCTGGGGATCCACAGAGGCCTGTGCAGTCCAGTAGCTCACAAGTGCAGTGGGAAGCCGGACCCCGAGAGAGACCTGTGTGATCCCCCTGCCTGCCCTCAGGAACTGCAGGGTGCAGGGTCACAATAGAGACCTGAACAACCCAGCAGGGACTGTACCATCCAGTTACCTGTGGGATCTGTGGGGTGCTGAAGCACCAGAGAGACCTGTGCCACCCAGCAGAGACTGCATGATCTAGTTACCCACGGGACCTGCAGGGTGCAGGGACACCAGAAGGCATGTGAGACCCAGCTGCACACAAGATAGGCTTAGAGGATGTAAAAAAGGAGGCAGAGTGAATAGAAGCTACACCGATGATCTCTCAGGACCAAAAGAAAATTACAACTAAATTAAAGACAAATCCTTGGGAAAAAAAGCAACAGAAAAGAATCAGGACAGGACCATATAATTACCAGGGACACTGGTAGGATCTGCAAAGGCATGAAAGGGTGGCGGGCTGGGAGCCCACGGTCAGCAGCAGTCTTAGCTGTGAGAAAAGCCCTTGGAGAATAAAGACCAAGCCTGCTCCACAGCCCAGAGAGCCAGAACAGAGAGCTAAAATAGCCACAGCCACTCACCTGGGGGCTATGGCAGTGGGAGGGCACACTGGGCTGGAACTCTGTGGGGACACCAGGGATTTGGAGGGCACTCAGAGTTTTTGCTGAGTTGTGGCCACAAATGACGGTGGCCAGTGTGCTCCTTCCCTGAGCTGTGGGGAAAAGCAGCAGCCCCCCTCCAAGAGATTCAGCCTTTCCCAGTTGAGGAAAAAAGTAAAAATTGAGGCTCATTAACAACGAGCATCTATCCCACCCTCTGGAAATCCTCTTAGGCAAGACACCAGGACTAAATTTCAAGGCACTGAGTAACTGAGACTTCTAGCCACCAGAAAAAAGCTAGAGGATAACTGAACCTTTTCTGGGCTTGCAAATCTACCCAGGAGAGTAAGACTTGACAGTGATGTTTAATGTGGGCCCACCCAGGCTCATCCAAACCCAGTACAGAGAGTCACAAACAGCATAATACCAACACACACAGGGAAAATGTGGCAGGCTCCAAAACCCACTGAGAGAGCCAAAATGGTGAAACAAAAAAACAAATTTCAATCCGTGACTAAAGATATAGAAACATTGAAAACCAACCAAGTGGAAATGAAGAATGGCATAGCAGGAATTAAGAACACATTGGAAAGACTAAACAGCAGAGTAGAGGAAGGTGAGGAATGGATCAGTGAATAAGAAGACGAGTTGGAAAAAATCAACCAATCAGAAAACCAAAAGGAAAATATAATTAAAAAACAGAAAGATAGCTTAAGAGAACTGTGGGACAACTGGAAACATGATAACATTCGCATTATAGGAATCCCCAAAGAGGAAAAAATGGGCAAGGTTTAGAAAATATATTTGAAGAAATAATGACAGAAAACTTTCATAACTTGGTGAAGTTAAAAGGCATTCAAGTTCAAGAAGCACAGAAAGCCCCAAGTAAGAAGAACCCAAACAGGCCCACACCTAGACACATAGTAATTAAAATGCCAAAATTAAAGACAAAGAGAGAATCCTAAAGGCAGCAAGAGATAAGCAACAGGTTAACTACAAAGAACACCCCATAAGGCTCTCAGATGACTTCTCAACAGAAACAATACAGGCAAGAAGGGTAATGGCATGAGGTAATCAAGGTCATGAAAAACAAGGATCTGAATCTAAGACTACTCTACCCAGCACAGCGATCATTCAAAATAGAAGGTCAAATAAAGAGCTTTCAAGACAAAAAAAAAAAAAAAAGGCTAAAGGAATATATTAACAACAAACCAGCACTGCAAGATATGCAAAAAGGACTGCTATAATTAGTAGAAGAAATAGAAACAAAAATAGAATCACACTAAACAAAAATGGCAATAAATAAGTACATATCAATTATCACCTTAAATGTGAATGGTTTGAATACTCCAATAAAAAGACACAGAGTAGCTGACTGGATAAGAAAACATGACTCACATATATGTTGTTTACAAGAGACCCACCTTACAACAAAAGACTCACATAGATTGAAAGTGAGGTGATGGAAAAAAATCTTTCAAACAAACAAAAAGCAAAAAATAGCTGGGGTAGCAATACTCATATCTGATAAAGTAGATTTCAAAATGAAGACCATAACAAGAGACAAAGAAGGCCACTACATAATATTGAAAATATCTTTCCAACAGGAAGATATAACCTTGGTAAACATATATGCACCCAATTTAGGAGCACCAAAATATATTAAAAATCTTCTGGAGGACTTCAAAGGAGAAATCGACAGCAATACAATCATAGCAGGGGACTTCAATACCCCGCTGATATCAGTGGGTAGATCCTCTTGACAAAAAATTAACAAAAACCAGAGACTCTAAATGAAGCACTAGATCAAATGGATTTTATAGGTATCTACAGGGATTTACACCCCAAAACTTCAGAATTCATCTCAAGTGCACATGGAACATTCTCAAAGATAGACCACATGTTAGGGCACAAACTAAGTCTCCACTAGTTCAAGAAGATTAAAATCATATCAAGCATCTTCTCAGATCACAATGGCATGAAACTAGAAATCAATTGCAACAAGAATATGCAAGGACATTTGAATACATGGAGGTTAAATAACATGTTATTAAACAATGAATGGGTAACCAAGTAGATCAAGGAAGAAATTAAAAACTTCCTGAAAACCAATAAAAATGAACACACAACAACACAAAATTTATAAAATGCAGTGAAAGCAGTTCTGAGAGAGAAGTTCATAGCACTACAGGCCTACCTCAAGAAGCAAAAAAAAATTTCTAACCTCACAACTTAAATAACTAGAAAGCAAACAAAAAGAAAACCACAGAACAAGTAGAAAGAAGGAAATAGTAAAGATCAGAGCAGAAATAAATGACATAGAGACCAAAAAAACAATTCAAAGAATCGATGAAACAAAGAGGTGGTTTTTCAAAAAGATAAACAAGATAGATGGACCATTAGATAGATTCACCAAGGAACAGAGAAAACCCAAATACACAAAATCAGAAATGAAAGAGGAGAAATAATAACTGACACCACAAAAATACAATGGATTGTTAACAAATATTATGAATAAATACATGGCAACAAATTAGACAATCTAAGCAAAATGAACCAATTTCTAGAAACACATAGTTTGCAAAAACTGAACTGGGAAGAGATAGAAAACTTGAACAGACCAATAATAACTAAGGAAATTGAAGATGTAATCAAGACTCTCCCAACAAACAAAAGCCCAGGCCCAGACGGCTTCACAAGAAAATTTTACTGAACATTCAAAGAAGAACTAATACCCATTCTCCTCAAACTATTTCAAAAAATTCAAGAAGAAGAAAGACTTCCAAACTTGTTTTATGAGGCCAGTATAATTTGAATTCCACAACCAGGAAAAGATACTACAAAAAAAGAAAACTACGGACCAATATCCCTGATAAACATAGATGCCAAAATCCTGAACAAAATACTAGAAAATCAAATCCAGAAATACATCAAAAAAAATTATTCACCATGACCAAGCAAGATTCATTCCAGGGATGCAAGGCTGGTACAATATTCACAAATCAATAAATGTGATACACCACATAAACAAAATGAAAGATAAAAATCATATGATCATATCAATAGAAGCTAAAAAAGCATTTCACAAAATCCAGCACCCATTTCTGATAAAAACGTTCAGCAATCTGGGAATAGAGGGATCATATATCGACATAATAAAGGCCATATATGAAAGACCTACAGCCAACATCATACTCAATGGGCAAAAATTAAACGCATTTCCCTTAAGAACAGGAACAAGGCAAGAATGCCCACTTTTGCCACTCTCATTTAACATAGTACTGGAAGTCTTAGCCACAGCAATCAGACAGGAAGAAAAAATAAAAGGGATCTAAATTGGAAAGGAGAAAATGAAACTGTCATTTTTTGCAGATGACATGATACTATACGTAGAAAACCCCAAAGACTCCATCAAAAATTTACTAGACTTAATAAATGAATTTGGCAAAGTAGCAGGATACAAAATTAATGTCAAGAAATCTACAGAATTCTCATACACCAATGATAAAATCACAAAAAGAGAAACTAAACAAACAATCCAATTTACTATTGCAGGAAAAAAAAAATTAAGATACCTAGGAATAAACTTAACCAAAGAAATAAAGGACCTATTCACAGAAAACTGCAGGTCATTGAAAAAAGAAATAGAGCAAGATATAAAAAGTGGAAGCATATACCATGTTCATGGATTGGAAGACTTAACATCATTAAAATGTCCATACTACCCAAAGCAATCTATAAATTCAATGCAATCCTCATAAAAATACCAATGATATATTTCACAGAACTAGAACAAATACTCCAAAAGTTCATATGGGACCAAAAAAATAAATAAATAAACCCGAATAGCTACAGCAATCTTGAAAAAGAAGAACAAAGTAGGAAGGATCGCATTATCAAATATTAAGCCATACTACAAAGCCACTGTAATCAAAACAGCCTGGTACTGGAACAAGAACAAGCAGATAGATCAATGGAACAAAACAGAGGACCCAGAAATTCACCCAAGACAATATGCTCAATTAATACTTGACAAAGGTGGTGAGAGCATACATTTAGAGTCAAGACAGCCTCTTAAGTCTATGGTGTTGGGAAAATTAGATAGCTACATGTAAAATAATGCAGCTAGACCACCAACTTACACCATACACAAGAATAAACTCTAAATGGACAAAAGACTTAAATGTGACTTATGAATTCATAAAAATCCTAAAAGAATATGTAAGCAACAAAATTTTAGACATCATATGCAGCAGAATTTTTACTGATACAACACCTAAGGCAACAGAAACAAAGAAAAAAAATGAATACATGGGACTACATCAAACTAAAAAGCTTCTGCACAGCAAAAAAACAATCATTAAAATTAAAAGGAAACCCACTATATGAGAGACCATAATTGCCAATGATGCATCAGATAAAGGATTAATTTCCAAAATATATAGAGTACTCATACAACTCAACAAAAGGAAGACAAAGAACCCCATAAAAAAAATGGGCAGAGGACCTAAATAGACACCTCTCCAAACAGGACATACAACTGGCCAAGAAACATATGAAGAAATGCTCAATGTCATTTGTCATCAGAAAGGTGCAAATTAAAACAACAATGAGGTATCACCTCACACCTGTCAGAATGGCCGCAATCAACAAATCATCAAACAACAAGTGCTGGCAAGGGTGTGGAGAAAAGGGGACTTGAGTACACTGCTGGTGGGAATGCAGACTGGTGCAGCCACTATGGAATACACTATGGTGTTACCTCAAAAAATTAAAAATTGAACTGCCATTTAACCCAGTGATCCCACTTTTAGGAATATACTCTAAGAAGCCTGAAACACCAATCAAAAAGAATATATGTATCCCCATGTTATTAGCAGCACTATTTACAATAGCTAAGATTTGAAAACAGCCCAAGTGTCCATCAGTAGACAAATGGATAAAAAAGCTGTGGTACATATACACAATGGAGTACTATGCAACTGTAAGAAAGAAAGATGTCTTATCCTTTGAGACGACATGAAGGGACCTGGAAAGTATTATCCTAAGTGAAACAAGCCAAGCAGAGAAAGACAAGTATCATACGATCTCACTTATTTTTGGAATATAATGAACATAACAGTTTGAGGGTTGGGGTAGTCCCAGAGATGTGGAAGTGGGGTACAGACTGACAATCCCTAGAAGAGGGAGTGGTGGGGGAGAGATAAACCACAGAACTTATATGCATATATGCATGAACAAAGGTCATGGACAACAAAGCTTGAGACAGGGTGGGGAGGGTGGGGGAGAGGGGAATCGGTGGGGGGAGAAGGAGAAACATCTGTAACAAAAGTAAATTAATTTTTAAAAAGAAGCAAAAAATTAATTAATAAAAACAATTTTTTAAAAAGAAAGAAAATAAAGAGGATCAGGAGAAAGTGAAGAGAACTAAGAAAACAAGAAAAACTGCCCTAGAAGCTTTATTGAGCCAGTACTAACCTGATTGCTGGACTTCTATCCCTCTGTGCCTCGGTCTCCCAGTGCTGTTTTCTCTGTGCTCAAAACAACACCAGACAAGGCTCCACCGAGTTCCAGCACTGCAGACAAGCACCCTTTGAAGATCTAGAGGTAGACTTCTCAGAAATAGGACCCAGTAGGAAAAATAAATATCTCCTGATTTTTATCTGTACTTTCTCCAGCTGGGTTGAAGCTTACCCCACACATACTAAAAAGGCAAGAGAAGTAACCAAAGCTCTACTGAGAGACATCATCCTGAGATATGAAATGCCATTGACTATAGGATCAGACAATAACCCAGACTTTGTAGCAGAAATAGTACAGCAAGTAGCTAAAACTCTAGGCATCCAATGGAATTTGCACATGGCCTACCACCCCCAGAGATCAGGGAAAGTAGAATGCATGAATCAGACACTTAAGCAGCCCATGGCAAAACTATGTCAAGAAACCAACGTGCCCTGGACTGATTTACTACCCCTAGCTCTCCTGTGAGTACATTGTACCCCCCAGGCAAAGATAGGGTTCTCCCCTTTTGAAATTTTATATGGAAGACCTCCCCCACTGATTAAATTCAAAGTGGATATAAAAGAACTGGGAAATTTGGAAATCCAAAAACAACTACAAGGACTAAGAAAAACCATTCTTTTTGTTTTTATTCTCACCCGAGGACACTTTTGCATTCATCTTCAGATAGAGCAGGAGAAAGAGAGGGAGGAAGAGAGAGAAAGAAACATTGATGTGAGAGAGACACACCAAGTGGTCACCACCCACATGTTCCCAGCCGGGGCTGGGAACAAACTGCAACCAAGGTACTCACCCTTAGCGGGAACTGAACCCGGGACTCTCTGGTCCACGGGCCAATGCTCTAACCGCTGAGCCAAACTGGCCAGGGCTGGAAAAACTATTTTTGAGGTACATAAGTGGGTAACCTATAGAATACCCATTTCCCTGGGAATAACTGTACACCCCACAGACCAGGGGACCAAGTCTGGATAAAGACTGGAAAGGGCCTATTTAGTTGTACTCACCACTCCCACAGCTCTCAGGGTTGCAGGTCTGACACCTGGATCCACCACTCAGGGGTGAAGGCAGCTCACCTGCCACATGACAACCAACCTGCCTGGAGCATGACCACCATCCAGGACAATCCTCTGCAGGTCTCCCTTAAGAGGACAGCAAAACCTGCCGATCAGTCTATGGCAGGTACCTGAGGACTCCTCCAGTAGACTTGATGGCCATCACCTGCTGGACTGATCCCAGCACTGGGCTCTGTATCCTTAGTAGCCTTGCAGGATCAAGTAGACTCCTTAGCAGCAGTAGTATTACAAAATAGAAGGGGTTAGACCTGCTGATTGCTGAAAAGGGAGGAATATGCCTCTACTTAAATGAAGAATGTTGCTCTTATGTTAATCAGTCAGAAATAGTTAGAAACATGGCCCAGCAGTTAAAGAAACAAATACTGGGCATCTCAGGGACTCCCATCAGCTGGTCCTCTCTTGATGCTTTTTACAGCGTTCCAGTTTGGCCCTTGTATTCTCAACACGCTAACCTGTTTCATTTCCTCCCCCTTAGAAACAATAAAGTTCCAAATGATGCTTCAAACAAGGACCCCCAACTACTCTCCTCTGAATGGCAAATAATTCTAGTTGCTGCATCCCTCCCCTTCACTGTCCCTATTTCAGCAGGGAGCAGTCAGAGAGATTGTCACCCCTCTTTCTCATGTGGCACTGAGGAAACTCCCTGTCCAAGATATTCTCTGTCTGCTGGGAGCAGCTTGAGAATCAAGAGTGGGGGAGGGGGAATGAGAAGGCAAGCCCCTTAGGGGAGGAACTAGAAAGCCCCCAAGGGTCATCATGTATAAAAGGTGGCTGAAACCCAGGCTTGGGGCTCAGTCTTTGGAGGTGACTCCGCTGAGACAGCACCAGTGTGCATTAAACAGTCCTTTTTCAATTCTCCGAGTGCATGCATTCTGTCTCTTCCTGCCCACTGAATTTGTGCCACAACATGGGAAGACGTGAAGGCCATCAACAAGCGGACTGTGAGACCTGGGGAGCTGGCCGGCTCCTCAGTGATGAACACAGCAGTTTAGATTGCACACAGCTTGTGGGGAGACACCTCCCCCTCCCTTCATGCCGTGTTCTTCTCTGTAAAAGCTTGTTTTGGGAAAGCCAGCCACTCCCAGTGTGCGCGTCTGCAGCTGAGTGGGATTCAGCAGTTCAGCTTCACCGCGGCAGCCCGTGGGCACAGCAGGAACGGGCCACCACCTGGGCTCACGGAGACTGATAAACCCACGTCCTTCTCAGCAGTCCTCCCGGTTATTTCTTCAGAATCCAAAACACTGCCCCGAGGTTTTCTGAGACCTCAGCACTTGGCATAACAATACATAATCCTAACATATACACTCATTTGGTCCTTACTTGGCCAAGAATTGGCCTCTGAGGAACTTGCAAACATTTTTTCCCCACGATAAAGGCATAGAGAGACTCTACTAATTAAAAAGCTTGTCTCCGTGAGGCTCCGTGGGGTGAGGGGGAGGACTGGAGGGTGGCATCAGCTCTGGCAAGGGCACTGGGAGCCAGCAGACAGCACAGGGACTTGAACCCCATCAATCTATTCACAAGGTCTTACCCCACTTTATAATTATTGCAATTTCATAATACAATTTATTTTAGTATCTGGCCAGGTTTTTTTCTATTCATTATCTTGCTTTTCAGAATCTTCTATTCTTCCCATTTTAACAGGTGAAGTAAAAAAAAAAAGCAATTTTATTTTTTTTAAATATTGCTGAGATTTTAATCTATATCACAAGGAATGTATAAACAACTTTGGGAAATTGACATCATTATATGTTTTTTTCTATTCAAAAAACATGACATTACTTTGTTTATGTATTTATTATTTTATGTGGGAAGCATTTTAAAATTTCATGCAGGTCCTGCATATTCCTGTTAAGGTTATTTCTAGGCATTCTATTGGTTTTGTTGCTATTCTGTGTTCTTATCAATTATACATTAAGTTACTGTTTCTATCTATAAAGAATATTTATTCATGCATCTTATACTTGACAACTTATCCTGGAAGGTCCTGTTGCGAAGATGACTCTGGATTAGCAGAAAACCATGTGTAAAAAATGGGCAGGTCCCGTGAACCTGGATGAAAGTCTGAATGTTTCTGGATGCTCAGACCAAGTTACTATCAGGAAGAATCAGTACAATAACTTTAAGGTTTATTTTGGTGGTAATTTAGAATGTCAACTATGTTTTTCAAACTTTCAAATTTGAAAACAACATGACTTATGTTAAATATACAGTTTTCGAAAGCTACAAGTTCTCATTTTGACCTCATATTTCCAATTTGAAATAGAAAATCAAATTTCTAAAATGCCTGGGCAAAAAACCACTACTTTTGGATGATGTGTGATTAGTTAAACTGAATTTTATGATTATTTTAGAATGCATTATTTTAACAGAAAGTGTTCTGGGGTCCATCTTTGTATTCGGGTCTGCTGCAGGGTCAAACATTTAGGGTTTGTGTCCTGGGTACTGGTCTGGCTATGGCATCTGTCACCTAGGTCATTGGCTCCCATTCAATGCCAACAGGAGTCCCCAAGTTGGGGTGCAGTGAGGCAGCCCAGGTGAATTCCCTCTTATCCAGACAGCTCAGCTCTGCTCTGCTGCCCTCCATGGTTTCAGGTCTGGTCCTGTCATATCTACTTTTCTCTGCTCCTTGCAGACATCTTCATAGGTCTGTTTAATGCTGGAGGAAGGCAGGTCAGTGCCAATTTATCCTTGAAGTGTGGATGGCGTGAGAAGCCCCTGTGTAGAAATGGCTGCCAGGCTCTTTAAAAAGAAGAGCCCCTTCATCCACCAAAAGCTCTTCTTAGTAAGCATTTTCTTTTTCAGGATCCACATGTTTGATGTCTGGCATGTGAGGGGCACAGGGTGTCCTGGTGTAAGAGAGGAGAAACTGGGAGGTGAATGTTTATATATTGATTTTATTTATTTTTTTGTTTATTCTTTGTTGATTTTTAGAGAGAGAAGAAGGGAGAGGGAGAGAGAAGAGAGACCTCCTTGCTTCAGCCAGGGTGTAAAGAACACAGTGGTTTGGGGGTAATTGGGCAGGAAAGACCTTGAGCAGTGCTCAACCATCTGCACCCTGACTGTAGCCAGCTTCTGTGGTTAGAGCAGTTGCCTGACAAAGGGAGGAAAATCCAGAGCTGAATTTTCCATCCTGCGTAGGCAGGAGGTGATGGGCAAGAGGGTGTGTGGATCTGAGGAAAAGGCCCGAGGACATGAGGGGCAGTGGACACCCTGAGGGGAACTGTAAGTCCTGACTCCAGCCCAGCATGTAGTGGGCATCTGGGGAACAGGTGAGGGGCGACCTGGGGCCATTTTTGTCTTCCTGGCTCCACCAAGTAGGTGATGGGCAGAGGGTGGCTTGAGGTACAGGGTGAGGAGTGACCTGGGTGTGATTTTTACATCCTGGTCTAGACTCTGTGTGTGAGGTAGAGGGGTTCCCTGGAGTAAGGAGCAAGTTCCAGCAAGGGTTTGAGAATCAGAGGGGTGCCTGGGTATGGGGTGCACTGAGCCAGCTGGAGTTCAGTGGCAATTTCTCCAGGTCATGTTCAAGTCACTGCTCCCTCAGCACCGGTTTCCTGGGAGAGTCCTTGGGGTCTGGTGGGACCACTTTCTGTGATCACCTCCTCGGGATGGGATTCAGAACTGCACTGCTTCCAAATAGACAAGTAATGGAACAGAATAGACGGTGTAGTAATAGACCCAAGTCCATAGGTGAGTTCTGTATGATAACGATGTCTCCTCAGGTCATTAGAGAAAATGCACTTTATATAATACATGTGGTTGGGATGTGAGGCAAGCAGCAGGTCACAGATAACAGTCCAGTGGCCGCCCTTTCCTGGGTGGGGAGACAGGGCCAGTGGGAGCAGAGGGGCGGGGTCAGGATGGAGGGTGGAGCTGGGCGGGAAGGCAGGGGCGTGGCCTCGCTGTGCACCCGAAGCAGAAAGCCCGGCCTGATGTGTGGGGTAGAGTGGGAACTGCAGTGAAAAGCAGGTTTAACTTGAGGGGAGTGGCAGTGTGGACATGAGGGGAGGAAGGGGGACCCCTTGAGCCTAGATGTGTGTTTCGGTTATGGGGCAGGTGGCAGGGAAACATGAGGTGAATAGTGGTTTGGCAGCAGCATGGCCAGGTCCTGAGGTGTGAGTGAGCCATGGGGAGCACCTGAGGTGAGAGGAGGGTCGTGTGTGAGGTTTGGAGCAGTGGCCAGGATGAGTGGCTGGGGCCACACATGAGGCCAGCCCCCAACTCAGCTCACTTCTGTCACTGCGACTTTTATTTCTCTGTGAGCCAAAGCCACCCCTCCTAGCCTCTCTTATGCTGGTTTTCTATGCTAAGCACATTGTTGTTTCAGTGGCCACAGCTGTAATGAATGTGCTGTCAAAAGAAGAAAATCTGTTTGCGCTGTGTAAAAACAAGTAAAAAGCTTGGCCACGTGGCTTGGTTGGTTGGAGCATTGACAGGTACACGGGAAGATGTGGCTTTGATCCCAGGTCGGGGTGCTTTTGGGGAGGCAACCGATGGGTGTTTCCTGGTCATATAGATGTTTCTGTCTCCCCCCTTCTCTGTCTCTGAAATCATTGAAGATTAAAGCAGAAAAATATATAGATAGGCAAAGCTAGGGAAGAACATGAAGGAATGTAATATGAGCTGCCAGAAAAATTATTTTTCTTAGTTTTAATTACATTAATGATTAGATGAAATAGTAACAAGATTTTAAAAAATCAATAAGTCTTGCTGGTCAAGATGGGGGGTAGGTAAACACGGTATCCATCCTCTCACAACCACATCAAAGTTACAAATAAACTACAGAACAAACATCATTCAGAACTGCCTGATATCGAGCTGAATGGAAGTCCTACAACTATGGAATTAAAGAAGCAGCCACATTGAGACTGGAGGGGCAGAGGTGGATGGGCTGGTCCCACACCCACATGTGGTGGATAAAAATCAGGAGGACACCTCGGCTGGGAAGGTCCGCCCTGAGGACTGAGGGGTCCCCGTCCCACACCAGGTGCCCCACTCAGGATTCCAGTGCCAGGAAGAGAATCCCCATCACTTCTGGCTGGAAAAACCAGCGGGAACTGAGGCTCAAGGAGGCTGAGGAGGCTGGAGCCCCAGGCAGCTCCTCTTAAAGGGCCCACACATGGACTTATTGGATTCACTCCCTCTAAGCTTGGAGGGGAGGCAGCTCGAGGGGCACCAGAGACATACAGGGAAGAACTGATCTGTTTGGTCTCAGGATGAGGGCTGGAGAGGGGGTTTCTCCAGGACAGACGTGCTGTCAGAGGCCTTTGTTCCTTTGGTGAGCCCTTCCCTGGGGCAGCAGACAGCCTCCATATCTGGGGCTCCAGCAACTGGCTAACACTGTTTGCCCCACCCTGTTGATTCCCTGAAGCCCTGCCCCACCCAACTCTCAGGCACACCCAAGCTGTTGCCAGTTGCTTTACCATAGGATTGGCCGGTCTTGGATCCTGCTTTTGGTTTTCCTAAAGTCTTTCAAATGAGCAGCATCTGGTCTCAGCGAGCCCCATACCTCTCTTCAAGTAATACACAGAAACAAACACAGGGAGGTAGCCAAAATGAGGAGACAAAGAAACAGGTCCCAAATGAAAGAACATAACAAAAACCCAGAAAAAGAACCAACAAAATGGAGATAAGCAACCTAACAGATGCTGAGTTCTAAATACTGCTTATAAGGATGCTCAATGAATTTAGTGAGAACCTCAGTGAACTTAGTGAGGGCCTCAAGAGCATAAAAAAGGACCAGTCAGAAATGAAGAATGCACTAACTGAAATAAAGACTAATTTACACAGATTCAATAGTAGCATAGGTAAAGCCAAGAAGCAAACCATCGATTTGGAATATAAGAAAGCAAAAAACACCCAATCAGAACAGCTGAAAGAAAAAAGAATCCAAAAAAATGAGGATAGTGTAAGGAGCCTCTGGGACAATTTCGAGCATGCCAACATTTGCATCTTGGGGGTGCCAGAAGGAGAAGAGAGAGAACAAGAAATCAAAAACCTATTTGAAACAATAATGGCAGAAAACTTCCCTAACTTGGTGAAGGAAACATACAAGTCCAGGAAGCACAGAGAATCCCAAACAAGATGAACCCCAAGAGGCCCACACCAAGACACATCATCATCAAAATACAAAAGGTTCAAGACAGAGAGAGAATCTTAAAATCAGCAAGAGAAAAGCAGTTAGTTACCTACAAGGGAGTTCCCATAAGACTGTCAGATGATTTCTCAAAAGAAACTTTGCAGGCCAGAGGGGCAAGAAATATTCAGAATGATGAAAAGCAAGAACCTACAACCAAGATTACTCTATCCTGCAAAGCTGTCATTTAGAATCAATGGCCATATAGTTTCCTAGATAAGAAAAAGTTAAAGGTTCATCACCACCAAACCATTATTACATGAAATGATGAAGGGTCTTCTTGAACAAAAAGATAAAAAATATGAACAAACAAAATGACAATGAATACATATCTATCGATAATTGAATCTACAAACAAAATGAACAAGCAGAACAGAAACATTCTCATAGATACAGAGAACATTTTGTTAGTTGCCAGATGGGAGGGGGGCTGGGGGAATGGGTGAAAAAGGTGAAGGGATTAAGAAGTACAAATTGGTTGCTAGGCTGATGAACCTCAAAGGGAAAGGAGTTGGGGGGGTCGAAAGAAATAAACCAAAGAAGTTATATGCATAACCAATGAACACAGACAACAGTGTGGGAAAAGGCAGGAGGGGGACCGGCATGGAGAGGAGGGGGTCAACGGGGGAAAATGAGGAACATCTGTAATACATTCAACAGGGCCGCCTCACAGCCATGATGCTTCAGAATGAGGAAGAAGCAATGCTGAGCTGTTTCCACAGGGTGCAGCTTCATGGTTCCCCTGAAACAACACTGAGCTTCTCACAGCCTCACTGTATCACAGCCATTCTATATCACTATTAGCTACTTGCCTTCCTTACCACACCCCAGCTTTAGGACTCCAGTTGGTGTTCAGTTGAAGAGAATGACCATCAGGTAACAGATACCAGACACCACAGCCAGACTTGGGACCCCAGACACAGACCCCAGTCCACACAGATGACCCAAATCAAAAACTAAACCTCAGAACCACAGCCAGATCTGGACGATGAATGCCACACACCAGGTACCAGAGACTGACAGACACATGTGAAATCCTGAACCTCTAAACTTCAAACATACATAACCTTGCTGTACAAAACATCAGGACATGAAATAAAGCACAAGACAGCTTAATGGGTGTGGCTCAGTAGACTGAGCATCATCCCATGGACTGAGAGGTCTGGCTTTGATTGCCGGTAAGGGTACCTGCCCAGGTTGCAGGCTCAATCCCCAGTGGGCAGTGTACAGGAGGCAGCCAATCAATGTTTCTCTCTCACAACAATGTTTGTATCTCTCTCTTCCTTCCTCTCTCTCTAAAAAAAATCAATGAAAACATATTTTTAAAATTTTTTAATAATGTAGACTTTATGAAATTAAAAACTACTCTGTAAAAGAACTTGTTCAGAGAATAAAAAGACAAGCCACAAACTGTAGGAAAAATCATTGCAAAACACATATGATAAAAGATTTCTGCTCAAAATACACAAAGAACCTTAAAACAAACAACCCCACCAAACATGGGTAAAGATATGAATAGACTCCTGACCAAGGAAAATATATAAAGTGGATTAAAAAAAGGGAGGTTCTCTGGATATTAACCGCTTGGTGATTAGTTAATAAATTTTGAATTAAACAGGACATGGAGGTTAGTCAAACCCAATACATAAAAATTTCTTAGTAAAGGATTATCTTTGCCTTAACCAAGCTCTGTGCATTGTTTCTGGGCAACCACAAGAACATACCTTTGAAATGCCCCAGCAGACCCCTAAAGTGACAGAGCACCAATTACAACAATGACTTCTCTCCTCAGCCCTTACCAAAACATCATCACCCCTCATGCAATGGACTTGAGTCAAAATGGAAATTTTGCTTCCAGGTCTCCAGCACCTCCTTTCCCAGACATTCTCTCTGCTCCTCAAAAACTGGCTGGGGCTTCGATAAAAAATTTTCCTTCAGCCCAAGCTGGGTAGCTCAGTTGCTTAGAGCACTTTCCTGATTTGCCAAGGTTGCAGGTTTGATCCCCAGTCAGGACACACACAGGAATCAACCAGTGAGGGTATTATTAAGTGAAACAGCAAATCCATCTCTCTCTCTCTCTCCCTCTCACTCTCTCTGCCCCCTCTCCCTCTCCCTCTCTCTCTTTCTCTTCCTCTCTCCCTCACCCCCTTCTTTGTCTCTAAAATCAATCAATAAGCCCAGTTGCTGTGGCTCAGTGGTTGAGAATCGACCCTGCACCAAGAGGTCACTGGTTCGATTCCCAGTCAGGGCACATGCCCAGGTTGTAGGCCTGATCCCCCATGGGAGGCATGCAGTAGGCAGCTAACCGATGTCCTCTCTTATCGATGTTTCTATCTCTCTCTCCCTCTTCCTTCTTCTCTCTCTAAAATCAATAATAAATAAATAAATAAATAAATTTACCTCCAGGTCTCTCCTCTCTTACACCAGGACACCCTGTGCCCCTCACATGCCAGACATCAAACATGTGGATCCAGAAAAAGAAAATATTTACTAAGAAGGGCTTTTGGTGGATAAAGGGGCTCAAGAGCCTGGCAGCCATTTCTACACAGGGGCTTCTCATGCCATCCACACTTTCAGGGTAAATTGGTACTGACCTGCCTTCCTCTGGCATTAAACAGACCTATGAAGATGTCTGCAAGGAGCAGAGAAAAGTAGAAATGACAGGGCCAGACCCGAAACCATGAAGGGCAGCAGAGCAGAGCTGTCTGGATAAGAGGGAATTCACCTGGACTGCCTCACTGCACCCCAACTTGGGGACTCCTGTTGGCATTGAATGGGAGCCAATGACCTAGGTGACAGATGCCAGAGCCAGACCTGTACCCTGGACACAGACCCTAAATGTTTGACCCTGCAGCAGACCCTGAATACAAGATGGACCCCAGAACACTTTCTACATTAAAATAATGCATTCTAAAAGAATCATAAAATTCAGTTCAACTAATCACACATCATCAGAAGTAATGGTTTCTGCTTAGGCATTTTAGAAATTTGATTTTCTACTTCAAACTGGAAATCTGAGGTCAAAGTGAGCACTTGTAGCTTTGGAAAACTGTGGTTTGTGGTGGTTCACATTTATACAGAGTAAAAGCAATGTTAAGATTCTGATACTAAGAGAGTCTTATCTTTAAGGGTCCTGGAGAGGCTTGGACCATCCATTTTGTTTTCTCCACCTTCAGCCAGGAATGGTGCAGCCAGGTCGGGATGCCATTGACCTTGACAGCCATTGGTGTAGGCAGGATGACAGTGTATGGTCCCTTCCAGGCCAGAGTTAGTCCGTGAGTGGTGAACTTCTTTACCCACACTGAGTCCCAGGGCTGGAAGGGGTGCACAGGGTCTGAGGTGTGCACAGGCAGGGCATCCCAGACGTGCTTATGGACAGCCTTCTGGGCAGACTGCAGGGCCTGTAAGAACTTGAGTAAAAAGCAGATGTGAATTTCAGCTTCAATTCTTCTCTGAGCTTGGGAAGAATGGGAGGAGGCCTACCATACATAACTTCATAAGGGGAGAATCCCTCCTTGTATGGGGTACATCTTGCCCATAAGAGAGCGAGGAGGAGCAGAGTGGTCCAGTTTTCACTGGTTTCTAAAGTAAATTTGGTTAAGGTTTCCTTTAAGGTCCTGTCCATGCACTCTACCTGCCCTGAGCTTTGAGGTCAGTAGGCACAATGAAATTTCCCATTAATGTTCAAGGCCTTGGCTATGCCCTGTGATATTTTTGCTACAAAGGCTAAGCCGTTGTGTGACCCTAGGGTCACAGGTCACCCAAATCTAGGAATAATTTCTTGGAGTAATTTTTTAACTACCATGGTGGCTGTCTCTGTTTTAGCAGGGTAAGCCTCAACCCAGCCAGAGAAAGTGTCTAAGTAAACCAGGAGGTATTTATATCCTATGCTGGGGGCTTAACTTCTATAAAATCTACTTCCCAATGTTCCCCTGGGGAGGCTCCCCAAGCCCATATTCCCAGGGGAGCTTTTCTACCCTGTTTGGCATTCACCTGGGCACAGGTAGTACACCTGGACATAGTGCTGTTCACTATACTGTATAAATTGGGTATGTAGTACCTGCCTCTCAGGAGCTCAGTAAGTTTGGTGTAACCCAAGAGTCTACCACCCGTTTGGTTCTTGGGTAGTTTGCTTCTGTTCAGCCAGGTTTTCTTCTAGTTTAGTATAAGTAAGTGAGATGGGTAAGTCTGGACTAGGTATGCTCATTAATATCTGTAGAGGACACACTGGCTTTTGGGTTGCCTCTCAAGCCACCTGGTCTGCTGCTCAGTTTCCCCATGCCTCTGTCAAATCCCCTTTTTGGCGTCCTTTGCAATGTACTATCATTACTGCTTTTTGTAGCCAGATGGCTTCAAGTAAAGTCAGAATTTCCTCCTTATTTTTGATGTCCTTCCCAGGCAAGGTTAATAACCCCTGTTCTCAGTAGATCTTACTATGCACATGCATATCTGCTGTCAGTGTGGATGGTTACTGACTTTTCCTTGCCCCATTGGAGAGCCTGGATTAGGGTGACTAGTTCTGCTCTTTGGGCTTAAGTTCCCCTATTCATGGACTATGACCAGATGACACAAACAAGAGTTACTACTGCTGCCCTGGCATACCTGATTCCTTCCTGGACATAGCTGCTCCCATCTGTGAACAATAACTCATCTGATGATGGCAGTGGGACATCCTTCTGGTCCAGGCAGGCCAACTGCACTATGTCGATTACCTCCAGGCAGTCATGTAGAGGTTCCTCTGGGTCATCGTCTGGAAGCAGGCTGGCAGGATTGATGGCCAACATTCTGTGGAGCTTGATGTGGGGCTGATCTAGAAGAAGGGCCTGGAACTGGATGACTCAGGTGTTTGACATCCAATGCTCCAGAGTACTCCAGTGGAGGGTCTCAACCGCATGGGGTGAGGTCAGGGCTAACTCTTGTTCTAGAGTTACTTTGTCTGCTTCTTTTACCAGTAGCACCATGGCAGCTATTGCCCGGAGGCAAGCAGGCCATCCCACCACCACAGGATTGAGCCTCTTGAACAAGTAGGCTATTGGTCTCTTCCAAGGTCCCAGGTTTTGGGTGAGAACCCCTTTTGCTATACCTCTCATCTCACTTACGTAGAGATGGAAGGGTTTTGTGACATCTGGCAAGGCCAGGGTAGGTGCTGAAGCGAGGGGCTTTTTTAACTTTTCTAAAGCCTGTTGCTCTGTTTCAGTCCATTCCAATGACTGTGTTCCCCCAGCACTTGAGTATAGAGGCTTAGCAATACCTGCAAACCCAGGGATCCATAGGCAGCAGTATCCTACCACCCCTAGGAACTCTGGAACCCGTCTTTTGGTTTGGGATGTGGGGATCCACAGGATTGTCTCTAGTCAACTGAGGCAAAGAGTTCGCCTGCCCTTCCTGACATTGTACCCTAGGCACATGACACTAGGGGAACATAGCTGGGCCTTCTTGGTGGAAACTCAGTAACCCAGTGCCAGTAGGGTGCCTAGTAGGCGTTCAGTAGCTCTTCGGCACTTATCTTCACTATCTGTGGCAAGCAGGAGGTCATCTACATCCTGGAGTAGGGTGCACTCAGGGTGTTCCTGTCTGAATGCATGTAGATCCGAGCTTAAGGCCTCATCAAATAGAGCAGGGGAGTTCTTAAAGCCCTGGGGCAGCCTTGTCCAGGTTAATTGCCCTGAAAATCCCCCTTCAAGGTCTGTCCATTCAATTGCAAAGATGGGCTGATTGACAGGGGCTAGAGGGATGCTGCAGAAGGCATCCTTGAAGTCCAGAACTGTGCAGAACTGGTGCTCTGGAGGGAGAAGGCTAAATAGAGTGTAGGGGTTTGGGACCATCAGGTGTATGGTCTTGACCTGCTTGTTTGCCTCCCTTAGATCCTGCACCAGCCTGTAGTCATTTGTCCCAGGTTTCAGGACCGGGACAAAGGGGTGTTCCAGGGCAATTGGCAAGGGACTAAAATTCCTGCTTCCCAGAGCCGGTACATGTGTGGGGCAATGCCCTTCTTAGCCTCTAAGCTCATGGGGTATTGCTACACCTGGGCTGGAGTGGCAGTGGCCAGCAATTAAACAATCACTGGAGCTTGGTGGCCAGCCAATCCCGGAGGGCTGTTTTCCACCTAGACCTTGGGAAATTAGATGCTGCAGTTCCCAGGTAGGTGGAAGGCTCCTGGTTGGTGATGGGTGCAGCAGAGGTCCTCTCCTGTAAGAGATGCTCTTCCGAGAGGGGACAAGTTAGGAGGATATGAGATGAGAAAGGCGGGAATGGGTCCTGGCTTCCTGGATCCATGGTGGGGTGCACCTCTTCCTCCTCGAATGATATTGTTGCCTGCACTTTTTGGAGGAGATCACATATGAGTAGGGGGTATGAGCACTCCAGCATGACCTGAAATGAATGAGTCACTGTATTTCTTCTAAGGTCTATAGTCCTTGAAGTCCAAGGATAAAAGGCTGACTGTCCAGTGGCCCTTTTTATGGACGTTCTTTTAGAGGTCAGGTAAAGGGCCCCACTGGCTGGGTCAGGACTGAGTAGGCTGCTCCAGGATCTACTAGGAAACTAACTGGTTTGCCCTCTACTTGTATTGTTACACTGGGCTCCCGGGAGCTCAGTTGGAAGGAGGCCTGAGCCTATCAGTCCTTCTCTAGGTTGAGGGCTTTGGGGACTTGTGCCCTTCCCTTTTCTTCCCCACCCAACCTGCTGGGGCATTCTCTCTTCCAGTGCCCTTCTCCTTTGCAGTGTGCACATTGAGTCTTCCCTAATTGGGGTTAATTTCCTTTCTGGCAGACTCCTTGACCCCTCTTTTGTTGGAGGGCCTGCTTCTTTTAATGCTGCTACTACTACTTTTGCGATTCTTTTGTCCTGCTTTTCCCCTGGGGAATCCCTATTGTTAAAGACCTTCTGGGCTATTTCAACTAATTGCAACTAATTCATTCCCTCAAACCCCTCCAGCTTTTGTCATTTCTTCCTGATATCAGGAGCTGACTGAGTAGTGAAAGCTACATTGATTGCCCTCTGGTTCTCTGGAGCATCTGGGTTGATGAGCATGTAGACGCGATAAGCCTCACACAGGTGCTCCAGTAAAACAGCAGGTGATTCCTGGGGTCCCTGAACAATCTCAATGACTTTTGACAAGTTAGTGGGCTTTTGAGCCGCCACCTTTAGGCCTAACAGAAGAACACGTGAAAAGCATCCAGGAAAGCCCTCCCCCCGGCAGTATTTGGGTCCCACCATGGGCAGAGGGAAGGGAAAACATCCTCAATTCGATCCTGATTCTCCTTGAACGATCCTCCCCCTGGCCCTAGGACAGCCTTCCTGGACTCTAAGCGGATTCTGTCTCTCTCCTGCTAAGTGAAGAGGGTGGCTAGGAGCTGCTGGTAGTCATCCCATTTGGCTGATGGGTGTGAAGGATTGTTGCTAGGAGGCCGATGAGGGCCTGTGGCTTTTCCTAGAAGGGAGGGTTCTGAGCTTTCCAGTTATAAAGATTACTCGTGAAGGATGGGACAGAGACCATGAATGGTTGTTCCTCCCCCCAGATTCCCATCTGCTGGGGGAGCTTCCCTCAGAGGCAAGATGGCCTTCCCCGGAGGAGCCCCCTCCATTCCCCAGGAATTTTCCCCCATATTCAAAATAACTCCAGGTATGGGGTGGCAAGAAGGGGGCCTTTTTCTTCCCCATCTCCACTTGCCCGTGACCCAGGATTATAAGGAGGGAGAAGACATGCATCCTCTGAGGTGGGTGGAAGGATGGGGGATCCCGTCCTCATGTTTCTCTTGGGGCCCATTTTGGGGCCCACTATCAGTATTCATGCCCTGGTCTGGAGGGCATAGCTCTTAAACCAGGGAGGAGGATTCTGGACTAAGGACAGCCATTGATCAATATAGGGGAACTTGTCCAAGTGTCCTGGCTCCCTGGTTACAACATCCCATACTGCTCAAGTTGAGGATCAAAGGATTCCGTGTCTGGCCAGCCCACCCTGAATGTGGGCCAATTTAATTCAAACAAGGTCCTTAACTTTTCCTTAGACATTTTTATGCCATAGTCAGAACCTACCTCAAATTCTTCTCTAAAATGCCTCAATGTGCCACCAAAGGGAGTCTTCTGGGCACCAGGGCCGCCACCCATGATCAACTTGAGCATGACCAACTGAGGGAGACAAGAACAAAGACTAAGAGGAATGTTAGAGTGAACCAAAATATGGCAAAAGGGAAGGCGTCTCATCCCAGATTCAGGAGTCGAACTGATAAAAGAAGGTTTTCAGGCGGACAGTGATGAAACAAAGATCAGAGAGAAAGTGAAGTCTGAATTCTAGGGGTCAAAGTTCCACTTGGTCCACCTGGCCACTCCCCTCGCAGGGATTTAGGTGCCTCTTGACATTGGCATGTCAGTATAAATCCCTGACTTGGATCAGGTTCATTGGTGGGCGCAGGTGTCTCTGCAAGTCTGATAGTGCCCTTAGTCATGTGATGTCACCACAGATGCACAAATTGGGACTCACACAGGCTCCATAACAGGCATCATGGAGCTTGGTCAGCCACACACACAATCACACGCAGTTGCACAGTGAGCCTAGGAAGATGGCTGCAACCCAATTACAGGGATCGTCAACTGTAGAGGACAGAGGCAAGTCCCAATCAATGGTTTCAAAAAGAGTCCAAAAGGTTAGACATCACTGGCATGCGAGACAGACAGGGCCCACTGAATAGACGGCCAAATCATTAAGTCCAAGAGTCTCCACTAGTCCTAGTGAGACCTTGGTGAGGAAGTGAAGACTATGTCCAGTCCTTCCTTCACCAACAAAATGACTGGTTCCCAGATTAATCAGACTTACCTCCAGAGGAATTTCCAATGACTCCGAAAATCTTTGGAGACGTTTCAGCATCTCCTGGCCGCTCATCAGAAACCCAAGTAGGATCTTCGGGGCCCCGGAACATGTCAGTGGGTGCCTCCCCTAAAGACCTCTAGGTGTCTGGCAGCCAGACCGGGAGAGGCTACCCATCCACGGCATCCAAGACTAATGCCGAGAGACACTAGATCTCACTGGGACCTCCAGATATTGTATTGGAACAGCGAGCCGGACAGAGGATGCCACAGGCAGAGGTTCAAATTAAGGAGTCTCTATTGCAAAGGCCGGCGACTGCGAGGGGGGCATGTGCTCTCCAAATCTCACAGCCTCGAGTGAGCTCAGGGATAAGCTTTTAAAGGTGAAAGCCACATCCTTATCCTTCTTGGACCCTGAAGGAGGAACGATCCTGCACGAGCAATTGTTACAGAAGTTGAGATAAGCACGGTAAGCTATCTGGGGCTGACATATGGAGTTGCTATCTCCTGGAACTTGTCTGAGGGGCCTATCTGAAACTCCTTGCAGTTTCTGTTCTCATGAACACTAGGAAAAACAAACATTTATTACTCAGGCAAGGACAGAAATGACGGACAGAGACCAGATGGAGTCACTTAGGTCAGGTCCGGTAGCTCAGAAGGACCTCTGACACCTCCACAAAGATCTTAGTCACCTAAGAACACCCGAGATTGGGGTTGGAAGGAGGACTTGCCCCTTCTCTTCAGGAGGAACGAGCTCAGCTCTCATTTATGCAGCAAAGCTCTTTGCTCAGACTCAGGAAGCAATTCCAGTGGAAACTCCAAATGCAAAAACCAGCGACCATTTTCCCTGCAGTCTTCCCTTAGCCTGGGCTCTGTCAACCTTCACCCTGTCAGGTCCGTATGGCCCCTTTTTGCCCACAAAGTTACACAAAGGAAGAGCTTAAGGTAGAAGAGTCGAGGTCAAGGAGGGCTCTTGGAGACAGGTTCAGGGGGTTAGCCGGGGACAAGCTGCTGCTGCCTGCTGCTCCCCTTGTTGTAAGTCTCATAGAGACCTTTAGAGTAGGAGACAAAAACCAAAGGTAAGAAATAAGAGAAGGGAAACAGAGAAGGCATGCTCATGGAACAGTGCGCACTGTATCCTTTATCTCAAGGGTTTGACCTGTTTGGTAAAGGTGACACTTTTGGGAGAGAACTCAGGGGAATATCTCAGTATAATATACATAAACTTTCCAGGTGTGTCCTTTTGAGGACAGTCTGCAGACAAAGGATTTAGAGAGAAGGACAAACCCCCCGGAGTCCGTGGGAGTTCAGTGATTCTCCTCAGGAGCTGTGTCTGCCCATGTTGTCCATCACAGGAATCTGCCTGTCCTGCGAGTCTACAGAGTCCACATGCCCTCTCCCCGAGAAAGGGACTGAAAAGGACAGTGAGAAATTCCAGACCTGTGGGGTCAGTGCCAGGAGCCGTCAGGCATGTGGGAAGGGGTTCCCTTGGTCATCAGGTCAGGTGACAGAGGTCAGAACCCGAAGGACTCGTCTCCAACCTCCATTCAATTCCGTGCAGAACGACAGAAAAGGGCAGTGATAGAGAGGAGAAACAGGGACTATGGTCTCCGGGAAAACATCCTACTGGGTGGTCAGGGCTGGGGATGGACCAGTGTTTGCTTTCTCATAGTGTGCTGTGTTGCTCGGACATTTGCTTGACACTGGCAGGCCACCAAAGGCAATCTTGCCCACTCCGAGTCTGGTGTATCCTGTCACAGGAGTCTTCAAGCGGTAGCCACCCTGGTGGCACTTCAATGGCTGACCCGTGCCCACAGAAAATGGCCCATAGGGAGACCAAAAGTCCTGGTTTCAGAGAGAAATTGGCTCAGAATCAGCACAACATTCCCATAAACAGGGGATTGGACTGAACACTGCCAAGGAAGCCTGTCCCCGTATCTTGAAGAATGGCCGCCACACTAGTCACTTTTGAGTGGCTGACAGGGTCTCGATGTTTGTCCTCCCGAAAGAATGTAAAAGAGCAAAGCTATGAAGTTCATTTATCTTACCGTTTCTGACAATCCCACATTAGTCCCCAAAGATGAAACCAAGTGGCAGTGTCTAGATGCGTCCTCTCGCAAAATTGGAGAGTTCACAAAGGGTAAGCAAAAGGAAAGTGGATTTAAAAGCTGCACAGACTCACCACAGCAGGGAGGGGACCACGAGGTTTCCCGTGGGGCTCTGTTGTCTAGGAACAGACATCTACTTTGCAAGCCTGTGATTGGTCCTTTCAAAGAATTCTGCCTTAGTGATGTCCACACACTTTAAAGCTTGTGGTTTGCCTGACTGGGTTCAGCCCTAGGTCGTCTGTAGGGGCCTTAGTGGGTTCTCCTCATGATAACTTTAACTTATCCCAGGCTATGAGTGAGCAGGAGGGGAAACATGCTGGGAGCAACCCTGTGCCTTTAGGTTCCCCCAAATCCAGTCTTTGATTTCCACAATCCTTTTTCAGGTGACCTGACTTTCTGCAGTGGGAACACTCTACTATTGCAGCAGAACTCACTCAGCAATCCCATTTCCTGGCTCCCAGACACAAGCAGGTATGTTACTTGGAATACGTCAGAATTACCAGCACTATGTTCTTTAACAGTGAGTAAAAATCCTTTGCTAATCCAACAGGTTCCCACATGAAGGAATGGATACAATTGCTGTTCCCTCTTGAAGAAAACCAGCCTTGCTGGGGGTTTTGCTATGTGATTAACCTGTACTTGTTCCAAGAACTTCTATTGTGCAATTCTAATAATGCAGACTGAGAGTTTCTGACCTTGAAGGCAAAATTTGCCTATCTCATTTTAGTTGTATTTTTATATTTGCAGAATCCAAATAAATGTCCAGATATGCTGTGAACTGACTTGCTTCCTGGGAGCTGAGCCCCAAGTCATATCAAACTCAGCCCTCTCTTCCCAAGAACCTATCCCTCACTGGGGCAATGCCTCTATCTCCCCACTTTGGTGCATGAAAAGGAGCATATGCAGTGATCAAGGTCATGCTTTTGTCAGTTTCACCTTTAAAAAAAAAAGGTCACCAGAAAGGGGCTTGAACCAAGGCTGCTCTGCCTGGGCAGGGGCTGGAGTGATTCCAGGGGTCCTCGGGTGGGGAATATAAGATCTTGCAAAGTATTGGCTGCCTAGAATTATTAGGTCTTGCTGAGAGTCTCAGGTTTCCCATTCCATGTGGGAGACTGTTTGCATGGCACCCATTTTGCTAAAATCTGCTCTGCCATCTCCTGCCCCAAGGCAGGATACCTCTGTATACAGTGTTTCTGCATTCCTTTAAGTAACCATTTACTCAGCCAGTTATGCTCTGTTTGTCTTTTGTTCCACCCGGGATATTTACCTGAAATTGCTTCAGGTTGGTTACCACAAACTTATTGCTTGACAACAAATGTTCTTGTTTTTCTGCTTCTTGCCCTATATATACTGTGGATCTCCCCAGAATAAACGAGACTTGATCAGAGCCCTGTCTTGTCTCCATTTCTCGTGTCTCTTGTCCCTCCTCATCCTCACTCCCCCTCTAGAGTCCTCGTTGCTCGACCTGCAGGACGGGTCAATTCCACTAGACAGAAAAATGTCCTAGCTTTTTAGTAACCTGACTCAACTCCATAAACTTGGGACTCCTATTAGTATTAAATTCAACACAGTGACTTTCAGCTGACAGACACCAGATGCCTGAGCCAAAATCAGTGTCCTAGACACAGACCCTGGGTGCTGTAACCTAGACCCAGGACTGGACCCAAACCCAAACCAGTGACCCCGGGCCCTAGGCCACAACCTTGAATCTGTTTCCCAGACACAAACCTGGATTCCACACACTAGAAAATGAATCTGTGGCTGCCAATGGACCTGACATACAAACCCAGGACACAAACTGATACCCAAAGACATACCAAACCCCAGACAAACAGCCAGATGGAGATTTTACCTTAATGTACAGACACTAGACATGGAACATGGATCAAAAACCACAACACCATAGCCACAATCTGGTCTTGGAGCCAGACCCCAGATCCCAGGCCCCAGGTGTCAGACACATGAACTGAACCGGATCCTCACAACTCAAACAAACCCATGATTGAATAAGAAATCCAAAAAAGTGCATCTCTAAGTCCAAGGAGTTATCTTAACAACAATAATATTTTTATATCAATATAAATGTAGAAAAGATATAAATGCCTCTCGGAACTTCAGAATTCTACCAAACCCTGCACCAATAAATTCAAAAGGCTAAGAAAGTGAACAAAAATGAGACTCATCTGTCCCAGCAGATGTTCATGTCTTGTCAGCATCAGCAGTTCCAGAAGCTAGCAATGTCTCAGCCATTACTGTAAGAACTGTGAGTGGTTTAAAGAAAAATGTAATTACTTTCCTCATACCTTGTCAACTCTAAGAGCTGAGCTAATAATTTTTAAAAACATTATGAGATTAACAGGATAAATTCCACATTTAATGTGTACACGAGGGAAACTCACATATAAATCAATACCAAAGACAAAAAAGTTATGTGGGGTACATAGGACCTTTGGGAAATTAGAGAACATGGTCTTGGACTGTAGAGAAAAATGGGGTGAAATGCAGGCAATTTGGTAACAGTGCAGCATGTGGCCTTTTAATGTAGTTTAGGCAGCAACAGAAACTATGGTGTAGAGGAATTAAGGGGAGGGGCCAACAAACTCCTGCTCACAGTTTTTATGTCTAAACCGAAGGTAAAGCTGCTCAAGTTTTCTTCCTGAGTCAGGACTTTCCAAGTAAATATCTTAGGGGAAAATGGAAACCAATCATAATTTCTATGTTTTCTTAACAAACAACCTAAACTAAACAAGTCTCAGACAAAACTTTGACCCTCTTAATCCCACCCTTGAAATTTAAGAATAAAAGTATTACATCCACAAGCTGAATTAATAGCGTACTCCATATTTCATGGACATAATCAACCTGTTTGCAATTAGTTACTTTTGTAAAACTGTTAAATATTATTACAGGAATTTGTAACATACATCTACTCCCAATATTTACATGTAAAATATCTCATTACTTGCTTATGTGAAGGAAAAATAGACCTCCTGTAACATCAAGAATCTTTGCTGCAGATACGGCACAGGTTGCTAAGAAAAGATGACCAAATGCAGGACCTCCATATCTAGGATAACCTCCCTTCTATAAAAGAATCAGAGGTCCTCAAGCATAAGAGAACCATAAATAAAATATAAACATTCACCTACAACACATTCTGCATCAGTGATGATATAAGCTGCCTTGGGTGCCTTTGAAAGAATCCCTGCAAAATAGTACCAGCAGATACTTCCTGGAAAGGTGTTATTCCAAAAATGCACACTAAAAAATGTTTCCCTCCATTGCTAGTCCAAAGTGTTAAACCAAAGGGGACATTTGGAAATGTATGCAGACGTTTGAGAGAGTCTTCAGGGTGGGGTAATGAGGAATGTCAGTTGCATACAGGAAAGAGGTGATGAATGTCAATAAGCACCTACAATGCAGAGGGCATTCCCTCAGGACAGAGAATTCACTAGCCTTAAAGATCAATAGTTTTCAAAACATCTGTAACAGAATAAATTAATAAAAATTGGAGGAATTCCAAAATGGCGGCGGAGTGAATAAAAGTTACACAGACCATCTCCCAGGACCAAATTGGAATTACAACTAAAATAAAGACAAATCGACAGGAAAAAGCAACAGAAAAGCAGCTTGCAAGGATCATATAACCAGGGACACTGACTCGATCCTGGTTGGATTGTGGAGGCAAGAGAGTGGGGCTGGGAGCCCACAGACAGCAGTGGCCTTAGCTGTGAGCAGCGCTCTCAGGTTAAACTCCCAAGTAGTTCCACAGTGCAGAGCCAGGACAGATGCTAAAATAGCCATAGCCACTCACCTTGGGCTCTGGCAGAGGGAAGGCAGACTGGACTGGAAATGTGTGGGGACTCTCGGGACGTGGAGGGCGCTCAGAGCTTTTGCTGAGTTGCAGCCACTCAGGGTGGTGACCATCTTACTCCTTCCCAGGGCTCTGCAGAGAGGCTGAGGCCCCTCCCTCAGAGATTTAACCCCACCCAAGTGGGCCACTGAAATGCAAACTGAGGCTCACTAACAACCAGCATCTGCCCCACCCTCGGGAAATCCCTTTATGCTGAGCAGTGGGGTGTTTTTCATTCAACTGAGAATCCCAAGGCTCTTCAAGTAACCGTTACTGATAGCCTCCTGGAAAAAAGCTAGAGGATAACTGTACCATTCCTGGGCTAGCAACTCTAACCAGGAAAGTAAGACTTGGAAGTGGTGTTTAACATGGGTCCTTCCTTGCTCATCCAAACCCGGGAGAGGGAGCCACAAATAGCAGAACACAGGGAACATTTGGCAGGCTCCAAAGAACACTGTGATAGCCAAAATGATGAAACACAGAAACAAAAGCCAAAAAAAAAAAAAAAACAAGAGACTTATACTGAAGATGAGATCAATTTGGAGCAGTTAAGCAAGTTAACAGAGCTGGAATTCAGAGCCATGATCTTGAGGAAGCTCAACAGCATGAGTAAGGACATAGAGATGTTGAAAATCAACCAATTGGAAATTAAAAATCACCAAGAAGAAATCAAGAATGACATATCAGAAATAAAGAACACATTGGAAGGTCTAAACAGCATCGTAGAGGAAGCTGAGGACCAAATCAGTGAATTAGAAGACAGGGTAGAAAAAAATCAACCAATCAGAATACAAAAAAAATAAATAAATAAGATTAAAAAAAAAAAAAAGACAGTTTAAAAGAAGTGTGGAACAACTGAAAACGTAATCCTAATATTCACATCATGGGAATCCCCAAAGAAGAAGAAAATGAGCAAGAGTTAGAGAATATATTCGAAGAAATAGTAACAGAAAACTTCCCTAATTTGGTGAAGGAAGAAGGCATTCAAGTTCAAGAAGCACAGAGAGTCCCAAGTAAGAAGAACCCAAAGAGGCCCACACCAAGACACATAGTAACTAAAGGCAGCAAGAGAGAAGCAACAGATTACCTACAAGAGAGAAGCAACAGATTACCTACAAAAGAACCTCCATAAGGCTATCAGCTGACTTCTCACAAGAAACACTACAGGCCAGAAGGGAATGGCATGAAGTAGTCAAGGTCATGAAAAACAAGGATCTGAATCCAAGACTACTCTACCCAGCAAGGCTATCATTCAAAATAGAAGGTCAAATAAAGAGCTTCCCAGACAAAAAAAAAAAAAGGCTAAGGGAATACATTAGCACCAAACAAGCACTGCAAGAAATGTTAGAAGGATTACTCTAATTAGTAGAAGAAATAGAAAAAGAATAGAACCAAACTAAACAAAAAATGGCAATAAATAAGTACATATCAATAATCACCTTAAATGTAAATGAACTGAATGCTCTGATAAAAAAGATACAGAGTAGCTGATTGGATAAGAAAGCATGGAAAAAAATCTTCCAAACTACATAATATTGAAAGGATCTATCCAACAGGAAGATATAACCTTGATAAACATATATGCACCTAATATAAGAACACCAAAATATATTAAAAATCTTCTGGAGGACTTCAAAGGAAAAATCAACAGCAATACAATCATAGCAGGGGACTTCAACACCCCACTGACATCACTGGATAGATCCTCTAGACAAAAAAATTAGCAAGGAAACAAATTCTAAATAAAGCACTACACCAAATGGATGTAATATATATCTACAGAGAATTAAACCCCAAAACTACAGAATTCACATTCTTCTCAAGTGCACATTCTCAAAGATAGACGACATGATAGGACACAAACTAAATCTCTGCAAGTTCAAGAAGATTGAAATCATATCAAGCATCTTCTTGGATCACAATGGCATGAAACTAGAAATCAATTGCAACAAGAACATTCAAAGACATTTGAACACATGGAGGCTAATAGCATGTTATTTAACAATGAATGGGAAATCAAGGAAGAAATTTAAAAACTTCCTGGAAACCAATGAAAATGAAACAACACAACAACAAAAAATCTATGGGATGCAGCAAAAGCAGTTCTGTGAGGAAAGTTTACAACACTACAGGCCTACCTCAAAAAACAAGAAAAATTCCTAATTGAGAGTTTAACCTCACAACGTAAAGAATTAGAAAGCAAACAAAAAGAAAACCACAGAGCAAGTAGAAGGAAGGAAATAGTAAAAATCAGAGCAGAAATAAATGACATAGAGACCAAAAACAAAAACAAAAAAAATTAAAAGAATCAATGAAACAAAGAGCTCATTTTTTGAAAAGATAAACAAGATTGATGGACCCTTAGCTAGACTCACCAGGAAACAAAGAGACTGAACCCAAATACACAAAATCAGAAATGAAAAAGGAGAAGTAACAACTGACACCACAGAAATACAAAAAATTGTTAACAAATACTATGAACAATTATATGGCAACAAATTCGACAATCTAAGTGAAATGGACAAATTTCTAAAAACATACAGTCTCCCAAAACTGGACCGGGAAGAGACAGAAAACTTGAACAGACCAATAACAACTATGGAAATTGAAGAGGTAATCCAGACTCTCCCAGCAAACCAAAGCCCAGTCCCGGATGGCTTCACCGGGGAGTTTTACCAAGCATTCAAAGAAGAACTAACACCCATTCTCCTCAAACTATTTCAAAAAATTCAAGAAGAAGGAAGACTTCCAAACTCATTATATGAGGCCAGCATAGTTCTAATTCCAAAACCAGAAAAAGACACTACAAAGAAAGAAAACTAAAGGCCAATATCCCTGATGAACATAGATGCCAAATCCTGAACAAAATGCTACCAAATCGGATTCTACAATACATCAAAAAAATTATTCACCATGACCAAGTGGGATTCATCCCAGGGATGCAAGGCTGCTACAATATTTGCAAATCAATAAATGTGATACACCACATAAATAAAATTAATAAAACCCACATGATCACCCTGGCCAGTTTGGCTCAGCGGTTAGAGCATCAGCCTGTGGTTCAGAGAGACCCAGGTTCAGTTCCTGCTAAGGGCACATACCTTGCTTGCAGTTTGTCCCCAGCCCCGGTTGGGTCGTACAAGTGGCAACCACTTGATGTGTCCCTTTCACATCGATGTTTCTCTCTCTCCCTTCCTCTCTCTCCCTCCCACTCTATCTGAACAGAAAATGAAAAAATTTCCTCAAGTGAGGATAAAAAAAAGTCACATGATCATATCAATAGATGCTGAAATAGCATTTGACGAAATCCAGCATCCATTTCTGATAAAAATGCTCACTGTGGGAATATCTTCACATATAAAGGCCATATATAAAATACCTACAACCAACATCATACTCAATGGGCAGAAACTAAAAGCATTCCCTTAAGAACAGGAACAAGACAGGGATGCCCGCTTTTGCCACTCTTATTTAACATAGTACTGAAAGTCTTAGCTACAGCAATCAGTCATGAAGAAAAAATAAAAGGGATCCAAATTGGAAAGAAGGAAGTAAAACTGTTATTATTTGCAGATGACATGATATTATACATAGAAAACACTAAAGACTCTATCAAAAATCTATTAGACTTAATAAATGAATTTGGCAAAGTAGCAAGATACAAAATTAACATCAAGAAAGCGACAGCATTCTTATACACCAATGATGAACTCACAGAAAGAGAAACTGAAAGAACAATTCCATTTACCATTGCGGCAAAAAAATTAAGATACCTAGGAATAAACTTAACCGAAGAAGCAAAGGACCTATTTGCAGAAAACTACAGAACATTGAAAAAAGAAATAGAGGAAGATATAAAAAAGTGGAAGCACATACCTGTTCATGTATTAGAATAATTAACATCATTAAAATGTTCATATTGCCTAAAGCAATCTATAGATTCAATGCAATTCCCATTAAAATACCAATGACATATTTCACAGAACAAGAACAAACACTTCAAAAGTTCATATGGAACCAAAAAAGACCCTGAATAGCCACAGCAATCTTGAAAAAGAAGGACAAAGTAGGTGGGATCACAATACCAGATTTCAGGTTATACTACAAAGCTACTGTAATCAAACAGCCTGATACTGGCACAAGAACTATAGACCAGTGGAGACCCAAGACATTATGCTCAATTAATATTTGATAAAGAAGGCAAGAGCATACAGTGGAGTAAAGATAGCCTCTTTAATAAATGGTGTTGGGAAAATTGGACAGCTACATGCAAAAAATGAAACTAGACTATCAACTTACACCATACACAAAAATAAACTCAAAATGGAAAGAAGACTTAAATGTGACTCATGAATCCATAAAAATCCTAGAAGAAAATGTAGGCAACAAAACTTCAGACATCATACGCAGCAGAATTTTCACTGATACATCACTTAAGGCAACAGAAACAAAGGAGAAAATGAACACATGAGACTACATCAAACTCAAAAACTTCTAGCAAAAGATACAATCATCAAAATGGAAAGGCAACCCACTGTATGGGGGAGCATCATTGCCAATGATATATCAGATAAGGGGTTAATTTCCAAAATGCATAGACTACTCATACAACTCAACAAAAGAAAGAAAAAACAAAAACAATTAAAATATGAGCAGAGGAGCTGAATAGACATCTCTCCAAACAGGACATACAAATGGCCAAGAGACATAAAAAGAAATGCTCAACATCACTAATCATCAAAGAGATGCAAATTAAAACAACAATGAGGTATCACCTCACACCTGTCAGAATGGCCACCATCAACAAATTATCAAACAAGTGTTGGCGAGGGTGTGGAGAAAAGGGGACCCTAGTACACTGCTGGTGGGAATGCAGACTGGTGCAGCCAATATGGAAAACAATATGGTGTTACCTCAAAACATTAAAAATTGAACTGCCATTTGACCTAGTGAACCCACTTCTAGGAATATACCCTAAGAAGCCTGAAACACCAATCAGAAAGAATATATGTACCTCCATGTTCATAGCAGCACTATTTACAATAGCCAAGATCTGAAAACAGCCCAAATGTCCATCAGTAGAAAAACTAATAAAAAGGCTGTGGTACATATACACAATGGAGTATTATGCAGCTGTAAGAAAAAAGATCTCTTATCCTTTGAGATGACATGGAGGGACCTGGAGAGTATTATCCTAAGCGAAACAAGCTAAGCAGAAAAAGACAAATATCACATGATTTCACTTATTTATGAAATATAATTAACATAACAGTCTGAGGAATAAGGTAGACCCAGACATGTGGAAGTAGGGTACAGACTGACAACCCTCAAAAGAGGGGGTGATGGGGGAAGGAAAGAGATAAACCACAAAACTTATATGCATGTATGCATAACCAATGGACATGGACAACAAAGCCAAGGAGTCACATCCACTTGCCAAATCTGATTTGGTATCAATTCTCAAGGGTTAACTCCAGAGGACTGTACTGGTAGATGAATGACACACACTGGGCATTGTTTTACTACTTGCCTAGGCCGCTCTCTAGAGATTTTGAATTCTTTACACAGTGCTGTTGCATTCTGATGGTGCAGAGGATGAGAATGTTGGGCTAAGGCTAGAGGAATGGGAACTGTAGCATGAGCAAGCAGTAAACAGCATCATTCCCTCCAGCTAAAGGTCTTGGGAGTCCGACGTGGGCACGAATATGGCTGATACAGCATGGGTGTTTCCATGACTAAATGACCTCCCTTAGTTTAGTAAATAGACGATATAACTCTTCACTACTAGTAGGCCCAATTGTGGCAGTCTCGATGACCTTAGCTATTCCTACCACATAACTGCTATTACTACATATGTACGAAGGTTCATCTTCAGAAGCCTCAATGGCTACTGTTAAAGCTTCAATTTCCAGTCATTCAGCTGAGAAGTGCTTGGTCTGAAATACCTCAGAGCTCCTGTTGCAGTAATAGCCAGCCCACCCTGAGCATCAGTGACAATTGTTCAAGCCTGGGGAATGGGTTGAGCTTGTATGACCTTAGGGAAAATGAATGCAGTGGTAGATATAACCTGTAAAATTTTGTTCCCTGGGTAGTGACTATCAACTTTGCCAGGGAAATTTGCTAGTGTCATTTGCCAATTATTTGAGAATTGCCAAAGCCAATTTTGTTGAGAATTGGTAAATAGAACTATGGTCTCAGCCGGTTCCTGATTAATTAATTGAGCTAATTGGTGTCTTGCTTTGGCAATCAGCTGTGCTACCAAATCATGAAAGGGTATAAGCACCTTAGCAGGTGCATGAGCAAGATGGATCCATTCAATAACCCCTCCTTCTTGCCACAGAACTCCAGTGGGGGTATGGTTGGTAGGAAATATCTACACTTTCACTGGCAATTGCTGATTTGCTCTTGTCAGTTGGGCATTTTGAATTGCAGATTCTACCTCATGCAAGGCCTCTATTGCTTCAGGAGTTAACTGCTGAGGGGATGAGGAAGATAAATCCTTCCGCAAAATTTGAAACAAAGGCCTCATGTGAGTAGTTGTTCATTTTAAAGCAAGTCTAATCCAATTGATGTCAGCCAACAGCTTCTGAAAGTCATTTAAGGTGGTTAAAGAATCTGTTCTCACCTGCAGACATTGAGGGTGAACAGTTCATTCCTCAAGTTTTGCTACCTGAATATTGGAAGGGAGAATAATGCTGAATGTTTTTAGGGTCTATACAAAGTCCAGCCTTCTCCAGAGCTGTCTGCAAGTCAGAAAAATGGGAAAGTAGCCCTTCCATGTCTTGGTGAGCCACTAAAATATCATTCATATAATGAATTATATAATCTTTTGGATAATGATCACGGATTTTCTGTAAGGCAGAAGCCCCAAAGGCTTGACACAGGGCAGGACTATTGCCCCCGCCCCCACCTTGAGGCAACACTTTCCAGCAGGATCTCTTCACTGGCTCCCTCACATTTACAGCAGGTGCACTGAATGCGAATCTTTCACAATCCTCAGGATGCAAGGGTATGGTAAGAAAAAAGTCTTTTAAATCTAAGTTAATTAATTCCAAGTCTAGAGGAATGGCTGTAGGTGATGACAGCCCAGGCTGTAGCGAGCCCATGATCTCCATAAATTGGTTAACAGCTCTTAGATCCTGTAGTAACCTCCATTTTCCTGAGTTATATTTTACAAAAAAAAATAAGAGTATTCCAAGGACTGTTAGTTGGCTTGATGTGACTTGTTTCCAATTACTCCTGTACCAACAGTTGTGCTGCCTGCAACTTCTCTCCTGCTGGGGCCATTGATCAACCCACACTGCCTTATCACATAGCCAAGGAATTTGGGCAGCGGTCTTTGGGGCTGGAGAGAAGACCAAGGCCCCTAAGGAAAAGGCGAAGGCCCATGAAATCCCAGCCCTTGTCGCCCTTTCTGAGTGGAGGCAGGAACAGGAGAAATTCTCCCTTGCTGGTATTTTCCCAGCCCCTTTTTTGGGTTGTATCCATGTCCAAGTATTTGCACTGTGACTACAGAATTAGGGCTCATTAATAGTACCCCCATCTTTTCCATAATAACCTATCCCCATAGATCAGCAGGCAAGTGATCTAAAACAGAGGATTAAAAACCCAGTGTTGCCTCAGAATCTTCCATTTGATAAGCTGTGCACTTTGTTGGGGCCTAGAAACCTATCCAACCCCTTGTAAGTTCAGCCATTGAAACATCCAGGGGCCATGTAGCCAATGCCTGGAGGAATCACTGAGACATCTGCTCCTGTGTCTAGAACACCTGAGCAGGGTGATAGCATTGGCCCCACTGTTTGATGGGGTTGGGACTAACCCCGCTTACCATTTCCCTGCTGGGGTTCAAGTGGTTGTCTATTGACATCAGTTCGAGAATGGCAATATTTGGCCCAATGACGGCCCCTGTGTCAATGAGGACATAGTCCTGGCTGCTTGGCAGAGTTCCCTGACTGTTTGTCGGTGCTGGTGCACTGCTTACATGACCTGGTTTCCACAAGTATAACATTTTTTTCCTCTTCCTCCTGCCTCACCAGCGAAGAGGACTCCTTTCAAATCCTCAGCTATCACGCCTCCAGTATATGGGAAGACCCAATATCTGAACAAATGCGGATGAATTCAGATATATTAGCCTTTTAACGGTAGGGGCACAGCACCTCCCTGCAAGGCTTATTAGCATTCTCATAGGCAAACTGTTTAACTATTAACGTGCAGGCCTCTGAATCACTTATCACTCTCTGGACTGTCTGTAGCAACCGAGCTACAAAATCTTGATATGGCTCCTCAGGTTCTTGTCTGATGGATGTAAGATCTAGCAAATTCTCCCCTTTTGTTGGAAGCTCTTTCCAGGCCTTCAAAGCACAAACATTACTCTGCTGATAAGCCTGGAGAGCAAACCCCAGCTGATCGTGAAGAGCCTGGTATTGCCCTGTACCTGTGAGCATTTCCAAAGAGACAGGTACTCCATGTGTTGATTCTGTGTGGCCTGCTCACCATTAATCTCCATTCAGCTGCTTTTCCACATCAGCTAGTCCCAAAGCCTAAGGCAAACTTCTGCTTATGGTTGCCAATCACCTCGGGCTAAGGCTTCATGAGCAACATTCTACAATACACTGAGCACAAAAGGAGCTGTGGGCCCATACATACTACAAGACTTGAGCTCTTTCCACATTTTAAATGGGATGAGCTCATACATTTTTAACACCTGACCTGGATTGTTCGGGTCAGGCGCTCTATCACTAGAAATAATGAAAACCCAGTGGTATCCTCTCTGGCCCATCCTGCCTCTCCTAGTCCCATCTGTAAGGGAGAGAAAGCACAGGGGCACTAGAGGGTTCTTTGGGCTGAGCCCCTGCTTCTGCTCAGGATGGTTGAGAGATAAGAGTCAATTCTGCAAAACTTTAGGTAACATTAAACTCGTCATCTGAATCTTCCCTGGCGTGATGCCCCAGATCTTGCTCTGCCTCTCTTTCTAGTTCTCTCACATACTCTGAGGGTGAAGTCTCATCAGGGGGATTAACCCCTCTCACAACTGGAGTGTAAGGTGATGGGGGCGTCTTTAAGGACTCATAGCCCTTCTCAGCATTTGTCAAGTCTTTCACTGCACCTTGCCTCCCCGCCTTATTAGCCTCCTGCACAGGATCAAGCCAATCTCTAATGAGGGACCAAAGAGTAACAGTTTGCACCAGAACCTTGTTCAGGCCTTTTGCTGTATTTGTCTCATGGGCACATCCCTACCTTTTCCAGGGTTTCCTAGTTGACTGTCCCTTCATCAGGAAACCAAGGGCAAGTTTCATTCACATACACTAAAAACTTGAGGAGTTGATATTTTTTTTACTGAGCATCTTTGAGCCTCAATCATAGCTCTTAACATAGACACAAAAAGATTTTTTCTTGAGACATAGAATTTTCCATATTTTACACCTGGCTATCATTCCAATTCATTCCACTCCCCTACCTTGCTTTTGATTTTCAACGTGCACACCCAAGAAGCATCCTCTTTGCCTTGGGCTTCAAGTTCCACTGTACTCCTGTCCCTGTTTGACCTGCGTGCCTAGTTGCACCAGGCATGAGGAGGGGCAATGGGAGACTAAGAAAGACACAGAGACATGATAGAGAGACAAGCTGGGGACACTGCTCTCTGATGGACAAACAGCGACCCCGAGCAAGCTAAGCAAGTTCTTTATATAGTCAATTGAAGGGGGAAATTTAAAAGTGTTATTGTCTTCAAACCCCAAGTGTTTCTCATCAGCCTCTGAGCTCAGATCAAGACTGTTGATACATTCTTGCCCTCAGCTCATTAGGCTTTTGCATGAGCTTTGCCAGCACACAAGATTTACGAGAGACCTTGGGCAGGATGCTTCAGTGTGAGCCTTTCAAACATGACAGGGTCTTGCCTGTAGCACAATATGCTCCTGGGTGAGCTTTTCAAACACCATAGGAACAACAAGACACTTTGGCTCGGCTGCCCTCCACACAAATGTTCTTGAGAATTGAAAAGTCAAGCCGTACCAGGTTCTCAGTAGCAGACCTGAATCTTTCAGCAATAAATGTAGTGAGCTCTATTGGTATTTTGACAGTGTGTGTGGGGGTGGGGATGATCAGGAAATATTGATTCCAAACTCCTTTTCCAACTGCATGTTTTCCTGTGGGATTGTAGCAACTCTGATCATTTAAACACTTAACCTCTTGGTCTCTAAGGTTTGTCTCAGCTGGGGTTTGACCATGTACAAGCAATGCATTTTGGACATGGAACAGACATCTTATGGTCTTTGTTTTGTCACTAACATATTTCTCGCCTTAGTGGTTGCGCAAAGAAGGCTACTGATTTTGGTCACCATAATTATCTAGGTTATTATAATTTTTATTTATTTATTTTTCTTCCTTTTACTTTTTTTGTGTGTGTGTGCCCTATTTTCTAATTAATTTATTTATTTTTGTTACAGATGTTTCTCCCTTTTCCTCCACAATTCCTCCCTCCCCCTACCTCCCTGCCCTGACCTCAGCTTTGTTGTCCATGTCCATCGTTCATGCATATAAGTTCTGTGGTCTATCTCTCCCCCACCACACCCTCTTCTGGGGATTGTCAGTCTGTACTCCACTTCCACGTCTCTGGGAATACCCCATTCCTCAGATGGTTATGTTCATTATATTCCACAAATAAGTGAGATTATATGATACTTGTCTTTTTCTGTTTGGCTTGTTTCACTTAGGGTAATACTTTCCAGGTCCCTCCATGTCGTCTCAAAGGATAAGAGATCTTTCCTTCTTACAGCTGCATAGTACTCCATTGTGTACATGTACCACAGCTTTTTTATCTATTTATCTACTGATGGACATTTGGGCTGTTTCCAGATCTTAGCTATTGTAAATACTGCTGATATGAACATGGGGGTACATATATTCTTTCTGGTGGGTGTTTCAGGCTTCTTAGGGTATATTCCTTGAAGTGGGATCACTGGGTCAAATGGAAGTTCAATTTTTAATTTTTTGAGGTAGCACCATATTGTTTTCCATAGTGGCTGCACCAGTCTGCATTTCCACCAGCAGTGTACTAGAGTCCCCTTTTCTCCACACCCTCGCCAGCACTTGTTGTTTGATGATTTGTTGATGGTGGCCATTCTGACAGGTGTGAGGTGATATCTCATTGTTGTTTTAATTTGCATCTCTCTGATGATTAGTGATGTTGAGCATATCTTCATATGTCTCTTAGCCATTTGTATGTCCTGTTTGGAGAGGTGTCTATTCAGTTTCTCTGCCCATTTTTTAATTGGGTTCTTGGTCTTCCTTTTGTTGAGTTGTATGAGCACTCTCTATATATTGGAAATTAACCCCTTATTTGATATATCATTGGCAATTATGCTCTCCCATACAGTGGGTAGTCTTTTTATTTTGATAATTGTATCTTTCGCTGTGCAGAAGCTTATGAGTTTGATGTAGTCCCATGTGTTCATTTTCTCCTTTGTTTCTATTGCCTTAGGTGATGTATCAGTGAAAATTCTACTGCGTATGATGTCTGAAATTTTGTTACCTACCATTTAAGTCTTTTATCCATTTTGAGTTTAATTTTGTGTACCGTGTAAGTGGATGGTCTAGTTTCATTTTTTTTTCATGTAGCTGTCGAATTTTCCCAATACCATTTATTTAAGAGGCTGTCCTTACTCCACTGTATGCTCTTGCCACCTTTGTCAAATATTAATTGAGCATATTGCCTTGGGTCCATTTCTGGGTTCTCTGTTCTGTTCCACTGGTCTATAGGTCTGTTCTTGTGCCAGTACCAGGTTGTTTTGATTACGGTGGCTTTGTAGTATAACCTGAAATCTGGTAATGTGATCCCTCCAACTTTGTTCTTCTTTTTCAAGATTACTGTGGCTATTTGAGGTCTTTTTTGGTTCCATGTGAACTTTTAAAGTATTTGTTCTAATTCTGTGAAGTATGCCATTGGTATTTAATGGGGATTGCATTGAATCTATAGATTGCTTTGGGTAGTATGGACATTTTAAATTATGTTAAATCTTCAGTTAAGTTTATTCCTAGGTATTTGCCACGATGGTAAATGGAATTGTTTTTTTAGTTTCTCTTTCTGTGAGTTCATCATTGGTGTATAAGAATGCCATCAATTTCTTGATGTTAATTTTGTATCCAGCTATTTTGGCAAATTCATTTATTAAGTCTAGTAATTTTTTGATGGAGTCTTTTGGGTTTTCTATGTATAGTATCATGAGTGTGATGTTGGCTGTAGGTCTTTCATCTATAGCTTCTATTATGTCAAGATATGATCCCTCTATTCCCATATTGCTGAGTGTTTTTATCAGAAATGAATGCTGGATTTTGTTGAAGGCTATTTCAGCATCTATTGATATGGTCATGTGGCTTTTATTCTTCATTTTATTTATGTGGTGTATCACATTTATTTGTGAATATTGTACCAGCCTTGCTTCCCTGGAATGAATCCCACTTGGTCACAGTGAGTAATTTTTTTTTTTGGTGTATTGCTGGATTCGATTTGCTAGTATTTTGTTCAGGATTTTGGCATATGCTGGCTTCATAAAATGAGTTTGGAAGTCTTCCTTCTTCTTGAATTTTTTGAAATAGTTTGAGGAGAATAAGTGTTAGTTCTTCTTTGAATGTTTGGTAAAACTCCCCCGTGAAGCCATCCAAGACTGGGCTTTGGTTTGCTGGAAGAGTCTGGATTACCTCTTCAATTTTCATAGTTGTTATTGGTCTGTTCAAGTTTTCTGTCTCTTCCCGGTCCAGTTTTGGGAGACTATGTGTTTTTAGAAATTTGTCCATTTGGCTTAGATTGTCAAATTTGTTGCCATATAATTGTTCATTGTAGTTGTTAACAATCTTTTGTATTTCTGTGGTGTCAGTTGTTATTTCTCCTCTTTTATTTCTGATTTTGTGTATTTGGGTTCTGTCTCTTTGTTTCTTGGTGAGTCTAGCTAAGGGTCCATCAATCTTGTTTATCTTTTCGAAAAATAAGCTCTTTATTTCATTGATCCTTTGAATTGTAGGCCTGTAGTGCTATGAACTTCCCTCTCAGAACTGCTTTCGCTGCATCCCATAGATTTTGTGTTGTTGTGTGTTCATTTTCACTGGTTTCCAAGAAGTTTTTAATTTCTTCCTTGATCTCCTCGGTAACCCATTCATTGTTTATTAACATGCTATTTAGCTTCCATGTGTTCAAATGTCTTTGCATGTTCTTGTAATTGATTTCTCATTTTATGCCATTGTGATCTGAGAAGATGCTTGGTATGATTTCAGTCTACTTGAACTTGTAAAGACTTAGTTTGTGTCCTAACATGTGGTCTATCTTTGACAATGTCCCATGTGCATTGGTCTAGTGCTTCATTTAGAGTCTCTGTTTCCTTGCTAATTTTTTGTCTAGAGGATCTATCCAGTGCTGTCAATGGGGTGTTGAAGTCCCCTGCTATGATTGTATTGCTGTCAATTTCTCCTTTGAAGTCCTCCAGAAGATTTTTAATATATTTTGGTGCTCCTATACTGGGTGCATATATGTTTATCAGGTTATATCTTCCTGTTGGATAGATCCTTTCAATATTATGTAGTAGCCTTCTTTGTCTCTAGTCATGGCCTTCATTTTGAAATCTATTTTATCAGATATGAGTATTGCTACCCCAAAGATTTTTTTTCATCCCTTCACTTTAAACCTATGTGAGTCGTTTTTTGTGATGTGGGTCTCTTGTAAACAACATATAGATGAGTCATGCTCTCTTATCCAATCAGTTACTTTGTGTCTTTTTATTGGAGCATTCAATCCATTTACATTTATGGGGATTATTGATATGTACTTATTTATTGCCATTTTGGTTTGGTGCTAATGTATTCCCTTACTCTTCTTTTTTTTTTTTGTCTGGGAAGCTATTTGACCTTCTATTTTGAATGATAGCCTTGCTGGGTAGAGTAGTGTTGGATTCAGATCCTTGTTTTCATGACCTTGATTACCTCATGCCATTCCCTTCTGGCCTGTAGTGTTTCTGTTGAGAAGTCAGCTGAGAGCCTTATGGGGTTTCCTTTGTAGGTGATCTGTTGCTTCTGTCTTGCTGCTTTTAGGATTCTCTCTTTGTCTTTAATTTTTGGCACTTTGATTACTATGTGCCTTACTGTGGGCCTGTTTGGGGTCTTCTTACTTCAGGCTCTCTGTGCTTCTTGAACTTGAATGCCTTCTTCCTTTGCCAAATTAAGAAAGTTTTCTGTCACTATTTCTTCAAATATATTCTCTAACCCTTGCTCATTTTCTTCTTCGGGGACTCCTATGATGCAAACATTATTATGTTTCAAGTTGTCCCACAGTTCTCTTAAGCTGTTTTCCTATTTTTTAATTATTTTTTCCTTTTGGATTTCTGATTGGTTGGTTTTTTCTACCCTATCTTCTAATTCACTGATCCAGTCCTCAGCTTCCTCTACTCTGCTATTTAGACTTACCAATGTGTTTTTTATTTCTGATATGTAATTCTTCATTTCTTCTTGGTGGTTTTTAATTTCCAAATGGTTGATTTTCAACATTTCTATGTCTTTACTCATGGTGCTCATGTCCTTACACATGCTGTTGAGCTTCCTCATCCTTACACATGCTGTTGAGCTTCCTCATCCTTACACATGCTGTTGAGCTTCCTCATCCTTACACATGCTGTTGAGCTTCCTCAACATCATGGCTCTGAATTCTAGTTCTGTTAACTTGCTTAACTGCACCTCATTTGTCTCATCGTCAGTAGAGGTCTCTTGTTCTTTCATTTGGCTTTGTTTCTGTGTTTCACCATTTTGGCTATCACAGTGGGCTTTGGAGCCTGCCAAATGTTTCTTGTGGGTGTTGGTGTTCTGCTGTTTGTGGCTCCCTCTCCTGAGCTTGGATGAGGCAGGGAGGACTCATGTTAAACACCACTGTCAAGTCTTACTTTCCTGGTTAGAGTTGCTAGCCCAGGGAATGGTAGTTATCCTCTATCTTTTTTGCCTGGAGGGTATTTGTAGCAGTCACCTGAAGAACCTTGGTTTCTGAGTTGAATGAAAAACTCCCTCAGGTGCTCGAGTGGGTTTGAATCTCCAAGGGAGGGGCCACCGCTTCTCCCCAGGGCCCTGGGAAGGAGTAAGATGACCACAGTCCTGCGTGGTCAGCAAAAGCTCTGAGGGTGCAGCTCCCAGCCAAGGGCGTAGCACCTAACCGAGGGTGCAGCTCCCAGCCAAGGTCGCAGGTCCCAGCCGAGGCCACAGGTCCCAGTCAAGGGTGCTGCTCCCAGCCAAGGCCACAGATCTCAGCCATGGCCACCACAGGTCCCAGCCGAGGTCGCTGCAGGTCCCAGCCAAGGGCACAGCTCCCAGCTGAGGCTACAGCTCCCAGCCCAGGCTGCTGCAGACCGTGGGCTCCTGGCCCCCTTTCATGACTTCGCAAGCCTACCAGGATTGAGTCAGTGTCCCTGGTTATGTGGTCCTCCAAGTTGCTTTTTGGTTGCCTTTTCCTGATGATTTGTCTTTATTTTCATTGTAATTCCAGTTTGGTCCTGGGAAATGGTCTGTATAGCTTCCATTCACTCCGCCGCCATTTTCAGTCTGCTGATACTTTTCAATAACAAATTTATAGTATGCTTTTCTCTAGCATTTTGTACAATGCCAGTCAATACTTCCCTGGTTTCCCATGAGAAGATGACAAGTTGACTTGGACAGCAATGCCCCATGGTAATACAACTATTTCCACCAGTTGTCTCAGACACTATATGGTGATTTTAATGATGTTGAATTTTCTATATATTTCCAGGCTCATCTAATATGTGAACAATTTTATTTTATACTTTATAAAATTACTAGACTCCCAAAAAACACAATATGCCTATAACAGCAATAGGTGTAAAGAGTCCTAGATATGGAACAAGCAGCTCTGATTCTGTTTACCTTAGTTAAGGTCCTTCAGGTATGTAATATCTAAAAATGGGCTACTAATTAACCCTAAAAAGCAAGAGGAATTCTATCTTTTTCTCTCTCTAACTAAAAAGCAATGTAGAGGGTGCCTGGGTTTGGATAAAAATTAAAAATTGTTACAAGTGGGTTTTATTTTTGGCCCAGCTTCTGTATGTCTTATTAAAATCAAATTTAACTAATCAAATTCAGTAGAACCCAGAGGGGAAATAAGATCTATAATCTGTACAGACTTATGTAAGACATCCACTCTGGGCCATATTAAGTGTAGAGTGTAGATGATTTTAAACCTATAGGCTTGACTTTGTAGTAAAAGGGGCTCTCTCCTTCCATGACAGCCATTTGTAGTATAGACATGTAATGTAAGCAAGGAAAAATAGTCATGGACCATCCTGTCTATTTCATCACCACTAATTTCTCATCAATCTCAACATTCTGCTCTGCTGAGGGACTCTTGTGCTATGCACCTATTTCATTTACATTCGATACAACGGTCTTAACCCAAGAAGGTTGCTACTTTCTTTGCCAGATGAAGACATCCACAATTGTGCTTTGCTTAATGACCACATTATTCCCAAAATGGTTAAATAAAGCTTCTTATTTAGCAGAAATGTTTCTAGGCTAAGTATTCCATATCATACACAGTGGATGTGATTTACAATGATTATTTACATGAATACAATTTGTCCAACAAGCCTAATTGTTTTATTTCACACTTCTCACAGAAAATGAAGTAAATCAGGAGATACCGAAGAGAATGCAGAAAATGGAGAAAATCAAAGACACGGAAGAAAACAGAGAGAATCGGAGATAGAGGAGAGAATGCAGAAAACCAAAAAAAAATCAAGAGATAGAAAAGAGAATGCAGAAAATGCAGAGTACAAAGAGGAGCGAATGTAGAAAACTGAGAAAATCAAGAGATACAGGAGAGAACACAGAAAATGGAGAGAATTGAGAGATAGAGGAGAGAACACAGAAAAAAAGAAAATCAAGAGATAGATGAGCAAAAAAAGATAATAAAAAACTTCAGAGATAGAAGAGAACAGAGAAAATCAAGAGATAAAGGAGAGATCACATAACATGGAGAGAATCAAGAGATAGAGGAGAGAATGCAGAAAACAAAGAGAGTCAAGAATAGAGCAGAGAACAAAGAGAATCTAGAGATAAAGTAGAATATGCAGAAAACGAAAAAAATCAGTATGAAGAAAATCAGTAGATAAAGGACAGAATGCAGAAAACAGAAAATCAGAAGATGGAGGAGAAAATGCAGAAAAAAAGAATCAAGGAATAGAGGAGAGAATGCAGAAAATGGAGAGAATCAGGAGATAAAAGTTCTTAAGATGGCGGCGAGCAGGACCGGAGGTAGGGTGAGTGTGTGAGAGTGTGAGTGGGCGTGAAGGTGGATGACCAAACCCGAGCAGTGCAGAGCCGCAGAGCAGAAAGTTCCTGTGCTGTAGATGGAAGCAGCTGGCTACCGCAGTAAGCAGCCCTTCAGGGCGCTGCTCCCTGCGCCATGGGGAGGTCCCACCATTTTGGAAGATCCTGGGTCTTCCCTGGGAGGAGGCAGTGGCAGTGGCTAGGGCCCAGCAACATTAGCCCACCAGCACACCTGGCACCATTGGACCAGTGGACACTCTGTGTCAACACAGACCGGTGCACAGTAGTGGAGCTCCCAAGGTGCTGGTTGCAGAAGCCACAGACAGCCTGGAGCCCAGCATGATCCCCCATAGTAGCAGCCCGATCAGAGTCGAGATACCCCCAGCAACAAAGGCTGGGGAGCAGACATCCATCCCCAGGCAACAGAAGCACATACCATCAGCTGAGATCCCCAAAAACAACAGCAAAAGCTGAGCAGGAGTTGAGCCCCACAGGGCAGCAGCACTCCCCAGCCACCAGCTGCGGGACCTGGCATTCCTCAGAGGCCTGTGCAGTACCAGAGAGGCCTGTGAGACCCAGCAGAGATTGTGCCATCCAGTTACCCACGGGGCATGTGGGGTGCTGAAGCACCAGAGAGACCTGTGAAACCCAGCAGGGACTGTGCCATACAGTTATCCATGGGACCTGTGGGGTGCAGGGATACCAGGAAGGCCTGTGCAACCCAGCTGTGCACAAGATAGGCATAGAGGATGTGAAAATGGAGGTGGAGTGAATAGAAGTTATGCAGACCATCTCCCAGGACAAAACAGGAATTACAACTAAAATAAAGATAAATCTTTGGAAAAAATCAACAGAAAAGCAGCACGACAGGACCATATAACCAGAGAAACTGGTAGTATCTGCAAAGGCACAAGAAGGTGAAGGGCTGGGAGCTCACAGACAGCAGCAGTCTTAGCTGTGAGCAGCACCCTTGGGGAATAAAGACCAAGCCCACTCCACAGTGCAGAGAACTGAGACAGAGTGCTAAAATAACCACAGCCACTCACCTGGGGGCTACTGCAGAGGAAGGGCAAACTGGGTTGAAACTCTGTGGGGACACCCGTGATATGGAGGGCACTCAGAGTTTTTGCTGAGTTGTAGCCACATAGGACAGTGGCCAGTCTGCCCCTTCCCAGAGCTGTGGGGAAAAGAAGCAGCCTGCCCCCCCTTCAAAGATTCAACTTTTCCCAGGTGAGGCCAAGAAATGCAAATTGAGGCTCATTAATGACCAGCATCTATCCCACCTTCTGGAAATCCTCTTATGCAGAACACCAGTGCTACATTCCAAGGCACTAAGTAACTGAGACTACTAGCCACCAGAAAAAAGCTAGAGGATAACTGAACATTTCCTGGGCTTGTAAATCTACTCAGGAAAGTAAGACTTGACAGTGGTGTTTACCATGGGCCCACCAAGGGTCATCCAAACCCAGTAGAGGGAGCCACAAACAGCAGAACACCAGCACCCACAGGGAAAATTTGGCAGGCTCCAAAACCCACTGAAATAGCCAAAATGATGAAACAAAAAAACAAATCCCAAATAAAAAAACAAGACAACTCTATCGAAGATGAGATAAATAAAATCCAGCAAAAAAAAATGATCAGAGGTGAGTTCAGAGCCATGATCCTGAGGAAGCTCAACAGCATGAGTAAGGACATCAGCACCATGAGTAAAAATATAGAAACACTGAAAACCAACCAAGTGGAAATGAAAAAGGACATAGCAGATAAAGAACACATTGGAAGGACTAACCAGCAGAGTAGAGGAAGCTGAGGACTGGATCAGTGAATTAGAAGACAGGAAAGAAAAAAATCAACTAATTAGAAAATTAAAAAAACAACAACAACAACAATTAAAAAACAGGAAGACAGCTTAAGAGAACTGTGGGACAACTTGAAACATAATAACATTCGCATCATAGGGTCCTCGAAGAGGAAGAAAATGGGCAAGGGTTAGAGAATATATTTGAAAAAATAGTGACAGAAAACTTTGCTAACTTGATGAAAGTAGAAGGCATTCAAATTCAAGAAGCACAAAGAGCCTGAAGTAAGAAGAACCCAAACAGGCCCACTACATGACACATAGTAATTAAAATGCCAAACAGTAAAGACAAAGAGAGAATCCTAAAGGCAGCAAGAGAGAAGGAACAGGTTATCTACAAAGGAAACCCCATAAGGCTCTCAGCTGACTTCTCAACAGAAACACTACAGGCCAGAAGGGAGTGGCATTAAGTAATCAAGGTCATGAAAAACAAGGATCTGAATCCAACACTACTCTATCCAGCAAGGCTATCATTCAAAATAGAAGCTCAAAAAGAGGTTTCCAGACACACACATACACACACAAACACACACACACAGGCTAAGGGAATATATTAACACCAAACCAGCACTGCAAGATATGCTAAAAGACCTGCTGTAATTAGTAGAAGAAATAAGAAGAAAAATACAACTACACTAAACAAAAGTGTCAACAAATGAGTACATATCTATTATCACCTTAAATGTGAATGGTTTGAATGCTATGATAAAAAGACACAGAGTAGCTGATGGAATAAGAAAGCATGACTAACATATATGTTGTTTACAAGAGACCCACCTCACAACAAAAGACTCACATAGGTTGAAAGTAAAGGGATGGGGAAAAAATCTTCCAAGCAAATGGAAAGGAAAAAAAGCTGGGGTAGCAATACTCATATCTGATAAAGTAAATTTCAAAAAGCACCCAACTTAGGAGCACCAACATATATTAAAAATCTTTTGGAGGACTTCAAATGAGAAATCAACAACAATACAATCACAGCAGGGGAATTCAATACCCCGATGACATCACTGGATAGGTCTTCTAGACAAAAAATTAACAAGAAAACACAGACTCTAAATAAAGCGCTAGATCAAATGGATTTAATAGATATCTACAGAGAATTACACACCAAAACTGCAGAATTCACATTCTTCTCTAGTACACATGGGACATTCTAAAAGATAGACCACACGTTAGGGCACAAACTAAGTCTCTACAAGTTCAAGAAGATTAAAATCATATCAAGCATCTTCTCAAATCACAATGACATGCAACTAAAAGTCAATTACAACAAGAACATGCAAAGACATTTGAAAACATGGAGGCTAAATAGCATGTTATTGAACAATGAATGGGTTACCATGGAGATCAAGGAAGAAATGAAACACTTCCTGGAAACCAATGAAAATGAACACAAAACAACACAAAATCTATGGGATGCAGTGAAAGCAGTCCTGAGAGGGAAGTTCGTAGCACTACAGGCCTACCTCAAGAAGCAAGAAAAATGTCTAATAAACTAACCTCACAACTTAAAGAACTAGAAAGCCAACAACAACAACAAAAAGGAAACCACAGAGCAAGTAGAAGGAAGGAAATAGTAAAGATCAGAGCAGAAATCAATGACATGGAGACCAAATTTAAAAAAAAAAAAAAATTGAAAGGATCAATGAAACAAAGAGCTGGTTCTTTGACAAGATAAACAAGATTGATGGACCCTGAGCAAGACTCATCAAGAAACAATGAGAGAGAACCCAAATACACAAAATCAGAAATGAAAGAGGAGAAATAATAACTGACACTACAGAAATACAAAGAATTGTTAACAAATATTATGAACAATTATGACAACAAATTCAACAGTCTAAGTGAAATGGACATATTCCTAGAAACACATAGTCTCCCAAAACTGAACTGGGAGGAGATAGAAAAATTGAACAGACCAATAAAAACATAAGAAATTGAAGATATATTCAAGACTCTCCCAGCAAACAAAAGCCCAGGCTTGGACGGCTTCATGGGAGAACCTTACTGAACATTCACAGAAGAACTAATACCCATTCTCCTCAAACTATTTCAAAAAATTCAAGAAGAAGGAAGAATTCCAAATTCGTTTTATGAGGCCAACATAATTCTAATTCCAAAACCAGAAAAAGACACTACAAAGTAAACTACAGACCAATATCTCTGTTGAACATAGATGCAAAAATCCTGAACAAAATACTAGCAAATTGGATCCAGCAACACATCAAAAAAATTATTCACCATGACCAAGTGGGATTCATCCCAGGGATGGTACAATATTCACAAATCAATATATGTGATACACCACATAAACAAAATAAAAGATAAAAATCAGCCCTGGCCAGTTTGGCTCAGTGGTTAGAGTGTCGGCCTGTGGTCCTGGGAGACCCGGGTTCAGTTCCCGCTAGGGGCATGTACCTCGGTTGCAGTTTGTCCCCGGCCCTTGTCAGTTGGGTGGGTGGCAGCCACTCGATGTGTCCCTTTTACATCGATGTTTCTCTCTCTCTCTCTCTGTTCCTCTCTCTCCCTCCCACTCTACCTGAACAAAAAATGGAAAAATGTCCTCGGGTGAGGATAAAAGAAAAAAAAACAAAACATATGATCATATCAATAGATGCCGAAAAAGCATTTGACAAAATCTAGCATCCATTTTTTATAAAAAGCACTCAGCAATCTGGGAATAGAGGGATCATATCTCAACATAATAAGGCCATATATAAAAGATCTACAGCCAAAGAAATCCAAATTGGAAAGGAGGAAGGGAAACTGTCATTATTCACAGATGACATGATACTATATGTAGAAAACCTCAAAGACTCCACCAAAAAATTACTAGACTTAATAAATGAATTTGGCAAAGTAGCAGGATACAAAATCAACGTCAAGAAATCGATGGCATTCTTATACACCAATGATGAACTCACAGAAAGAGAAACTAAAAAAACAATTCCATTTACCATCGTGGCAAATACCTAGGAATAAACTTAACCAAAGAAATAAAGGACCTATTCACAGAAAACTACAGGTCATTGAAAAGAAAAATACAGAAAGATATAAAAAGTGGAAGCACATACCTTGTTCATTAATTGGAAGAATTAACATTAAAATGTCCATACTACCCAAAGCAATCTATAGATTCAATGCAACCCCCATCAAAATACCAATGACATACTTCACAGAATTAGAACAAATACTTCAAAAGTTCATATGAAACCAAAAAAGACCTCGAATAGCCACAGCAATCTTGAAAAAGAAGAACAAAGTTGGAGGAATCACATTACCAGATTTCAGGTTATACTACAAAGCCACTGTAATCAAAACAGCCAGCCTGGTACTGGCACAAGAACAGGCATATAGACCAGTGGAACAGAACAGGGAACCCAGAAATGGACCCAAGGCAATATGCTCAATATTTGACAAAGGTGGCAAGAGCATACAGTGGAGTAAAGACAGCCTCTAATAAACTATGTTGAGAAAATTGAACCGCTACATGCCAAAAAAAATGAAACTAGACCATCAACTTACTCCATACGCAAGAATTAACTCAAAATGGATAAAATATTTAAATGTGACTCATGAATCCATAAAAATTCTAGAAGAAACTGTAGGCAACAAAATTTCAGACATCATACACAGAAGAATTTTCACTGATACATCACCTAAGGCAAGAGAAACAAAGGAGAAAATGAACACATGGCACTACATCAAACTCAAAAGCTTCTGCACAGAAAAAGATACAATCATCAAAATGGAAAGGGAACCCACTGTATGGGAAAGTATAATTGCAATTATATATCAGATAAGGGGTTAATTTCCAAAATATATAGAGTGCTCATACAACTCAACATAAGGAAAACAAAGAACCCAATTAAAAAGTGGGCAGAGGAACTACATAGACACCTCTCCAAATAGCACATACAAATGGCTAAGAGACATATGAGGAAATGCTCAACATCACTAATCATCACATACAAATGGCTAAGAGACATATAAGGAAATGCTCAACATCACTAATCATCAGAGAGATGCAAATTAAAAACACAATGAGCTATCACCTCACACCTGTCAGAATGGCTGCCATCAACAAATCATCAAACAACAAGTGTTGGCAAGGGTGTGGAGAAGAAAGATCTCTTATCCTTTGAGACGACATGGAGGGACCTGGAAAGTGTCATCCTAAATGAAACAAGCCAAACAGAGAAAGACAAGTATCATATGATCTCACTTATTTGTGGAATATAATGAACATAACAGTCTGAGGAATGGGGTAGTCCCAGAGACATGAAAGTGAGGTACAGACTGACAATCCCCAGAAGAGGGGGTGGTGGGGGAGAGATAAACCACAGAACTTATATGCATGTATGCATGAGCAATGGACATGGACAACAAAGGGTACAGGGCAGGGAGGGAGGGGGAAATCAGTGGGGAGAAAAGGAGAAACACCTGTAACAAAAATATATAAATTGATTAATAAAAATTAAAAAATTGAACAAATAAAAAAGTAAATTAAATTAAATTTAAAAAGAGATAGAGGAGAGAATGCAGTAAACAGAGAAATTCAAGATTTAGAGAACAGAACGTAGAAAACAAAGAAAATCAGTAGATAAAGGAGAGAACACAGAAAATGGAGAGAATCTGGAGAAAGGAAAGATGTCTCAGAAAAAGGAGGGCATCAGAAGACAGGGGAGAAAATGCCAAAAACGGGGATAATCAGGAGAGAGAGAAGAGAACACGGAAGAGGGAGGGAATCAGAAGAGAGGGAAAAGAACCCAAAAAATGAGAAAAATCTGGAAAGAGTGAAGGTAACTCAGAATATGGAGAGAGAAAAATATGCGGTGCGCCCTGGCCAGTTTGGCTCAGCGGTTAGAGCGTCGGCCTGTGGTCCGGAGAGACCCGGGTTCGGTTCCCACTAAGGGCACGTACTTCGGTTGCAGTTTGTCCCCGGCTCTGGTTGCTCGTGCGGGTGGCAGCCACTCGATGTGTCCCTTTCATGTCGATGTTTCTCTCTCTCTCTCTTCCTCTCTCTCTTTCCCACTCTATCTGTACAAAAGATGGAAAAATGTCCTCGGGTGAGGATTAAAAAAAAAAAAAAGAAAAAGAAAAATATGCGGTGGGCAGGACTGGAGCATGGTGAGTATGTGAGATAGTGAGAGACTGTGAGAGAATGTCAGTGAATGCGATTGTGGACGACCAACCTGGAGCAGTGCAGATGCGACACAGAAGGTTTCTCTCCTGTGGAGGGAAAGCAGGCGGCAATGCGGTAAGTGTTTGGTCAGCGAGCTTCTCCCGGTGCGGTGGGGAGACACCTCCAGTTTGAAAGTTCACTGGTCTCCCCTGGGTGGAGGAAGCAGTGAGCAGCTAGGACCCAATGACCTGAGTTACCAGAACAACTGGCACCATCGGATTAGTGGATCCTGCTGTTTTAACGTGGATCATTGCACAGTTGCAGTGCTATTCAGGTGCCTGCCGCAGGAGCCAAAACTGGCAGGGAGCTGGCACCATCCTTCACGGCAGAAGCCTTATCAGAACCCAGCACCTTCCCCTCCAGTAGCAGTGACAGGGTGGAAGTGGAGCCCACACCCAACAGGAGTGGAAGCTCGAACAGGCAGTAGCAGCTCAGATCGGCAGCTGAGACCCATCCCCAGCGGCATCAGCAGAGGCTGATCAGGAGCAGTGCCCCAGCCCAAGCAGCAGCAAGAATTGGGGAGCCGAGACCTGCAGGATAGACCAATATTAGCCACCAGGTGTCAATCCTCCAAAACACACAGCAGGCAAAAGGTGACATACACCAAAACAGTCTGGAAGGCACAGCAACCTTAGTTGATACACACTGACCAGCCTACACATTCCAGCATCCCTCACTGGGCCTAGAACTAACAGACTGCTAAAATTGTGAGGCAAAAAAACAACACCCAAATGAAAGAAAAAGAGGAATCACAAAAAAAGGAACTACAGAAAATGAAAGAAAGCAACTTGTCAGATAAAGAATTCAAAACGATGATTTTAAGGGTGCTCAAACAATTTGGTGAGACCTACAAGTAACTTAGTAAGAATTATGAAGAGCTCACTGGGAACTACTTCACCTTTAAAAAGGAGGTAAAAAGGAGGTAGAATCTATGCATAAAAAGCAAGAGGAAATAAAGAATGACATAGCTGTTATGAAAAATACCTCAGAAGGGTTCAATAGTAGACTAGAGGAAACTGAAGACTGAATCAGCAACTTAGAAGACAAGGTAGAAAAAAACATCCAAATAGAGCAGCAAATGGGAAAATTAGAAAGCAGGAGGAGAGTTTAAGGGAGCTGTGGGACCATAAAAAATGTAACAACATTTGCATTATAGAAGTACTGGGGGGAAAAAAAGAATCAGAGAAAGGAATAGAGAACCTGTTTGAAAAAATAATATCAGAAAGCTTTTCTAAACTGGTGAAGGAAAAAGTCACAAAAGTCCAAAAAACACAGAGAGTCCCAAGCAAGATGAACCCTCAAAAGTCCCACAGCTAGACACATCATAATATAAATGGAAAACTTTAAAGACAAAGAAAGGATTTTAAAGGAGGCAAAAGAGACAGAAAGGTCCCACAGGAGAGCTCCCATTGGACTGACAGCTGGTTTCTCAATAGAAACACTGCAGGCCAGAAGGGAGGGGCATGAAGTGTACAAAGTAATGCAAGCAAGGGTCTGAATCTAAGACTATTCTATCCAGAAAGGCTATCATTCAAAATTGAAGGAGAAATAAAGAGCTTCATAGATTAAAAACAAACAAACAAACAAAAAAAAACAACTAAAGGAATTACCATCACCAAACCAGCATTGCAAGAAATGCTGAATTGACTCTTGGAAGAAGAAGAAATGGGGGAGGGGGTCAGACATAAAATAAAAACAACAACTAATAATTATCTACCAATAATAACCTTAAATGTAAATGGCTTAAATGCTCCAATCAAAAGACATGGGGTAGCTGACTGGAAAAGAATACATGACCCATATATATGCTGTCTACAAGAGACCCACCTCACAACAAAAATGCACACAAAATAAAAGTGAAGAGATGAAAAAAAATTTTTCAAGCAAATGGAAATAAAAAAATAGCTGGTGTAGCAATACTCATATCTGATAAGATAGACTTAAAAATGAGGGCCATAATAAGAGACAAAGGAAAACACTACATATTATTAAAAGAAACAATCCAACAAGAGGATATAACTCTGGTAAACATATACGCACCAAGTACGGGACCACCAAGATATATATATTAATCTTCACCTGAGGACATTTTTGCATTTATCTTCAGATAGAATGAGTGGGAGAGAGGGAGGAAAGAATAGAAATACCGATGTGAGAGAGACACATCGAGTGGCTGCCACCCACACATCCCCAACAGGGGCCAGGGACATACTGCAACCGTGCTGCGTGCCCTTAGCAGGAACCAAACCTGGGACTCTCTGGTCTGCGGGCTGACACTCTAACTGCTGAGCAAAACCAGCCAGGACCCAAAATATATTTAAAACCTTTTGGAGGAACCTCAAGGGAGAGATCAATAGCAACACAATCATAGTGGGTGACTAACACCCCCCTGACACCACTGGCTAGATCTTCTAGACAACAAATTTACAAGGACACAGAGTCCTTAAATGACTAACTAGATCAGTTGGACTTAATTGATATTTATACAACATTTCACCCCAAAGCTGCAGAATATACATGCTTCTCGAGTGCACACAGGACATTCTCAAAGATCGACCACATGTTAGGAGCAAAAGTGAGTCCCTACAAATTCAAGAAGATTGAAGTCATATCAAGCATTTTTTCAGATCACAATGGCATGAAACTAGAACTCAATTACAACAAAAATATTCAACCACTTGGAAGCTAAATAGCATCTTATTAAACAACAAATGGGTTACAAAGAAGATGAAGGAAGAAAGTAAAGACATCCTGGAAACCAATGAAAATGAACACACAACACAAAATCTATGGGATGCAGCAGAGAAAGCAGTTCTGAGAGGGAAGTTCATAGCACTACAGACCTACCTCAAGAAACAAGATAAATTCCTAATTGACCTTCTAACCCTACAACTTAACAAACTAGAAAGTAAACAAAAAGAAAACCCGAGAGCAAGTAGAGGGAAAGAAATAGTAAAGGTCAGAGCAGAGATAAACAACATAGAGACTAAAAGAATGGTTCTTTGAAAAGATAAACAAGATTGATGTACCTGTAGCCAGACTCACCAAAAAAAAAGAAAAAGAAAAAACCCAAACAAACTCAGAAACGAAAGAGGAGCAGTAACAGCTGACGCCACAGCAATACAAAGGATCATCAAAACATACCATGAAAGAGAGTTCTGAAGATGGCAGGTAGGCAAACATGGTATCGCGTCCTCCCACAACCACAACAAAATTACAACTAAACTACAGAACAACCATCATTCAAAACCACCTGAAATCAAGCTGAATGGAAGTCCCACAACTATGGAATTAAAGCAGCAGCCACATCAAGACTGTTAGGAGGGGCAGAGGCGGGTGGGCTGGTCCGACACCCATGTGTGTCGGATAAAATCAGGGAGACACCTCAGCTGGGAAGTTCCTCACTGAGGACTGAGGGGTCCCCGTCCCACACCAGGCACCCTGTTCAGGGTCCCAGTGCCAGGAAGAGAATCCCCATCACTTCTGGCTGGAAAACCAGCAGGAACTGAGGCAGGTTGTGGCTGCGGAAGCCCCAGCAGTTCCTCTTAAAGGGCCGGTGCACGGACTTACTCAGACCTGCTCCCTCTGAGCTCCGAAGGGAGGCAGCTTGAGGGGCACCAGAGGCCATCTGTCCTTTGGTGAGCCCTTCCTTCACAGGGCAGGGAAACAGCAGCCATATCTGGGACTCCAGCAACTGGGCTCACACTGTTGGCCCCGCTCTGGTGATTCTCTGAGGCCTCACCCAACTTTCAGGCCCACCCAAGCTGTTTCCAAAGGCTTTACCATAGGATTGGCCTGTCTTGGATCCTGCTTCAGAGTTTCCTAAAATCTCTCAAACAAGCAGCATCTGGCACCTGAGCCCACCAGTGCACCTGGCACCATCAGGCCAGTGAACACCCTGTGTCAACACAGACCAGTGCACAGTAGTGGAGCTGCCAAGGTGTTGGTTGCAGAAACCACAAATGGTCGGGAGCCCAGCACCATCCCCCGCAGTAGCAGCCCGATCACAGTCAAGATATACCCCCAGCAACAGAGGCTGGGGAGCAGACATCCATCCCCAGGCAGCAGAAGCACAGACCAGCAGCAGAGAACTATCCCCTCCACCCAAAAAAAAAAAAAAAAAAACTACAGTAAAGACTGAGCAGGAGCTGAGCCTCACTGGGCAGCAGCACTCTCCAGCCACCAGCAGTGGGACCGGGGGCTCCATAGGGCCCTGTGTGACCCAGTAACCCACAGGAGTGGCACAAAGCCAGGGCTCAGAAGAAACCAGTCTAAACAAGCCCATACCTTTTGTTAAGTGGCCCCAGGCCTGTCACTAGAAGCAGCCAGCCTTGGTTCACAACTTGGCTTTTCCTGGACACCTCCAAGCCCAGCACAAGAAGCAGCCATCTGCAGATCACTTTGTAGCTTATGCCTGGTGGCCCTGGGTAGAACACCAGGCAGTGGTTGACCTTGCCCCAGAGCCAGCACACCTGGTGGACAGCTTCAGACCACATCGAAACACCACCACCCAACCACCTCCACAAGTGACACACTCAATGAGTGGACTCAGTGGGTACCAGAGCCCTGCTGAGTAAGTCTTGCTCTGTGTGGTGTGTGGTGGTCACCTATACAGCTGATCCTTCAAGGGAGTGGCTAGTGGGCACAGCCAGTCCTTGCAGCTGACCAGCCTGAGTGAACCCCTCCCATTGATGTGCCAACAGCAATCAAGACTCAATTACCAGGGAAGGGTGTACAGTCCACACTAATGGGGCCCAGCAAGGGCCCAGCTGGGGTGATCAGGGAGACAGTGCCACTGGATCCTACATGACACCTACAACAATAGACCACCCTATGAAGCCTAGGAGGCATAGCAGCTCTGCCTAATACATAGGAACAATCACAGGAAAGCAGCCAAAATAAGGAGACAAAGAAATATGTTCCAAATGAAAGAAAAAAACAAAACTCCAGGAAAAGAACTAAACAAAATGGAGATAAGCAATCTAACAGATGCAGAGTTCAGAACACAGGTTATAAGGTTGCTCAGGGAACTTGGTGAGACATACAAGGGACTTAGTGAGACCTTCAAGGAACTTGAGGAGACCTCTGAGGAACTTAGAGAGAACATCAACAACATAAAGAACCAGTCAGAAATTAAGGATGCACCAACTGAAATAAAGAATAATTTACACAGATTCAATAGTAGAGTAGGTAAAGCCAAGTAGCAAACCATCGGTTTGGAATATAAGAAGAAAACACCCAACTAGAACAGCAAAAAGAAAAAAATAAATAAAAAAAATGAGGATAGTGTAAGGAGCCTCTGGGACAACTTCAAGCATTGAAAAACTATTTGAAAACATAATGACAGAAAATTTCCCTAACTCGGTGAAGGAAAGAGACATACAAGTTCAGGAAGCAGAGAGAGTCCCAAACAAGTTGAACCCAAAGAGGTCCACACCAAGACACATCATTATCAAAATGCCAATGGTTAAATACAAAGAGACGATCTTAAAAGCAGCAAGAAAAAAGCAATCCGTTACCTACAAAGGAGCTGCCATAAGACTGTCAGCTGATTACTCAAAAGAAACTTTGCAGTCCAGAAAGAAGTGGCAAGAGATATTCAAGGTGATGAAAAGCAATGACCTACAACCAAGATTACTCTATCCTACAAAGCTATCATTTAGAATCGATGGCCATATCAAGAGTTTCCCAGACAAGAAAAAGGTAAGGAAATTCATCACCACCAAACCAGTATTATGTGAAATGTTAAAGGGTCTTCTTGAAGGCAAAGAAGAACAAAGATATGAACAATAAAATGGCAATGAATACATATCTGTCAACAATTGAATCCACAAACAAAATGAGCAAGCAGAACAGAAACAGACTCATAGTTACAGAGGACATTTTGTTGCTTGCCAGATGGGTGGGGCCTGGGAGGGTGGTTGAAAAAGATGAAGGAATTAAGAAGCACAAATTGGTTGTTAGACTGATGAACCTCAAAGGGAAAGGGGGAGGAAAGATGGGATGAGATAAACCAAATAACTTCTATGTATATATGCACAACCAATGGACACTGACAATAGTGTGGGGAAGACAGGAGGGGGCAGGAATGGGGAGGAGAAGGTCAATGGGGAAAAAAGGGAGAAACATCTGTAATACATTCAAGAGTAAAGATGAGTTTTCAAAAAAAACATTCAACAGTAAAGATGAGTTTTCAAAAAAAACATTCAACAGTAAAGATGAGTTTTCAAAAAAAACATACTATGAACAATTATATGCCAACAAACTGGACAATCTAGGAAAAGTGAAAAATTTTCTAGAAACACACAATCTCCCAAAACTGAACTGGGAAGAGACAGAAAACTTGAACAGACCAAGAACAACTAAGTAAATTGAAGATGTAATTAAGAAGCTCCCAGCAAACAAAGGCCCAGGCCAGGACGGATTTATGGGAGAGTGTTACTGAACATTAAAAGAAGATCTAATACCCATTGTCCTCAAACTATTTCAAAAAATCCAAGAACACAGAAGACTTCCAAACTAATTTTATGAGGCCAGCATAATCCTCATTCCAAAACCAGATAAAGACACTACAAAGAATTATAACTACAGGCCAATATCCCTGATGAACACAGATGACAAAATCCTTAACAAAATACTAGCAAATCTGATCCAGTAATACATCAAATAAGTTATTCACATTGACCAAGTGGGATTCATCCCAGGGATGCAAGGATGGCACAATATTCACAAATCAACAAATGTGATACACCACATAAATAAAATGAAAGATAAAAACCATATGATTTTATCAATAGATGCTGAAAAAGCATTCAACAAAATTCAGCACCCAGTTCTAATAAAAACATTCAGCAATGTAGGAATAGAGTGATCATGTCTTGACATAATATAGGCCATATATGAGTAACCTACAGCCAACATCATATCCAATGGGCAAAAACTAAAAGCATTTCCCTTAAGAATAAGAACAAGACAGGGATGTCCACTTTCACCACTCTTATTTAACATAGTACTGGAAGTCATAGCCACAGCAATTAGACATGAAAGAAAAAGAAAGGGGATCCAAATTGAAAAAGAGAAAGTGAAACTGTCATTATTTGCAGATGTCATATTGTATATAGAAAACCCTAAAGACTCGATCAAAAATCTACCAGACTTAAAAAATTAATTTGGCAAAGCAGCGAGATACAAAATTTATGTCAAGAAATTGATGGCATTCTTATACACCAATGATGAACTCACAGAAAAAGAAACTAAAAAAACAATTCCATTTACCATTGCAGAAGAAAATAAATTAAGATACCTAGAAATAAACTTAACCAAAGAAGTAAAGGACCTCTTCATAGAAAACTACAGGACATTTAAAAAAAAATAGAGGAAGATATAAAACAGTGGAAACATATACCATGTTCATGTATTGGAAAAATTAACATCATTCAACTGTCCATACAATCTATAGAGTCAATGCAATACCCATCAAAATATCAATGACATATTTCAAAAAAATAGAACAAATCCTCCAAAAGTTTATATGGAACCAAAAATGACCCCTAATAGCCACAATAATCTTGAATAAGAATAACAAAGTATGAGGGATCACAATATTGGATATCAGGTTATACTAAATCACTGTAATAAAAACTGTCTTGTACTGGCACAAGAACAGGCATAAAGATCAGTGGAACAGAACCCAGAACCCAGAAATTGACCCAAGACAATATGCTCAATTAATATTTGACAAAGGTGGCAAAAGCATACAGTGGAGTCAAGACAGTCTCTTCAATAGATGGTGTTGGGAAAATTGGACAGCTGCATGCCAAAAAATGAAGCTAGACCACCAACTTACACCATACACAAGAATAAATTCAAAATAAATAAAAGACTTAAATGTGACTCATGAATCCATAAAAATCCTAGAAGAAAATGTAGGCAACAAAATTTCAGACATTACACACAGCAGAATTTTCACTAAAAAACAAAAGAAAAAAACACATGGGACTACATCAAATTAAAAAGCATCTGCACAGCAAAAGAAACAATCATCAAAATGGAAAGGGAACCCAATATATGGAAGAGCATAACTGCCAACGATACTTCAGATAAGGGGTTAATTTCCAAAATATATAGAGTGCTCATACAATTCAACAAAAGGAAGACAAAGAACCCAATTAAAAAATGGGCAGAGGAGCTAAATAGACACCTCTCCAAATAGGACATACAAATGGCCAAGAGACATATAAAGAAATGCTCAACATCACTAATCATCAGAGAGATGCAAATTAAAACTACAATGAAGTATCACCTCACACCTGTCAGAATAGCCGCCATGAACAAATCATCAAACAACAAGTGTTGGCAAGGGTGTAGAGAAAAAGGGACTGTAGTACACTGCTAAGCAGAATGCAGACTGGTGCAGCCACTATGGAAAACAAGATGGTGTTACCTCAAAAAGTTAGAAGTTGAACTGCCATTTAAAACAGTGATCCCACTTCTAGGAATATACCCTAAATAGCTTGAAACACCAATCAGAAGGAATATATGCACCTCTATGTTCACAACAGCACTATTTACAATAGGTAAGGTCTGGAAACAGCCCAAGTGTCCATCAGTAGACGAATGGATAAAAAAGCTGTGGTACGCCCTGGCCGGTTTGGCTCAGCGGTTAGAGTATCGGCCTGTGGTCCAGAGAGACCCGGGTTCGGTTCCCGCTAAGGGCACGTACCTCGGTTGCAGTTTGTCCCTGGCCCTGATTGGGTCGTGTGGGTGGCGACCACTGGATGTGTCCCTTCCACGTCGATGTCTCTCTCCCCCCCCCCCACCATTCTCTCTGAACAAAAAATGGAAAAATGTCCTCGGGTGAGGATAAAAAAAAAAAAAAAAAAAAAAGCTGTGGTACATATACACAATGGAGTACTATGAAGCTGTAAAAAAGAAAGATCTCTTATCATTTGAGATGGCATGGAGGGAGCTGGAGAGTATTATCCTAAGTGAAACAAGCCAATTGGAGAAAGACAAATATCACATGTTCTCATTTATTTGTAGAATATAATGAACAAAACAAACCAATGAACAAAAAAGACCCAGAGACATAGAAGTAGGGCACAGACTGACAAACCTCAGAAGAGGGCATGAGAGAAGGGAAGATATACACCAGAACTTCTATGCATGTATGCGTAACCAATGGACATAGACAACAATGATGGGTACAGGGTGGGAGGAGGATCAGGAGGAGGGTGTCAATGAGGGGGAGGAAAAACATCTGTAACAAAAATAAATAAAAATTAATTTTAAAAATAAATAAAAGCAAGCATGATTTTTAAAAATTCTGTTATATTTAAACAATAATATCACTAATAAAACAATAGAATCTTTCTAACTCTTCACATTACCTCATTTCTTTGTTTTCTTACAAGCTTTAACTGTTTTACATTTTATATAACTAAAATAACATAATCATTGCATCATAGTTTTTTCCCTTAATAACTAAAGAGAATCCACTTAAAAACATTTAGAATTTATTACAGTGGGGGATCAATAACATGCAGAAATAGTCTTTACATTTATAAAAGGTAATTTGTAATATAATGAAAGAACCAATACTCACAATACCAACAAAATGCCTGGGAATAAACTTCACAAGAATGTGTGCAATCTCTATCGAAATTTTAAAATACTACCCACATAAAAAACTTGAATTAATGGAAAGTAACATTATGCTGTTAGATAGAAAATGATGTCAATTTTCCTAATTTGTGTATATATTTAATATTATTTACATTAAAATATTCTGACAAGCACAGTAACGAATACACGCAGCCCCACCGGGTGCAACAATGTATCACAGTGTGAAGTGGGGTCATCTCAGCAGCCGCATAAAGCCCTGTAAGCAAATGGATGGAGCAGGAAGTCCCAGTAACAGACTCTAATCCACATGTCAATTTTTTATGATAAAGATGTCTCCTGAGACCATTGGGAACATGTGAATTATATGATAAATGGTGAGGGAAAACATAGTGGAAAAAATATCGGACCCCTAGATCATACCCTCCATCAGAAGCACTTCCTTATGGATTTTAATGGGCACTCACTATTAACACAGAACACTGGGGGCTATCTAAACACATAAGGGTCCAAAGAGATTGAAAGTGAAAGCATGTAAAAAGATATATGATGAAAACATAAACTAAATAAAAATTGTATAATAACATACGCAGACTTGAGGGCAAGAAGCATTACTAGAAATAAGGAAGAGCACCTCAGGTCAATGACTTCAATTTCCCAGGAAGTTCCAAATTCATAAGCACTTTATAACAAATACTCACAGTATAAAAATCAGAACTGCAAGAAAAAAAATAGGCAAATCTATCATCATAATACATTTAACACAGCTCTCATTCAAGGACAGACCATACCACTTTTAGAACCAACAGGTACCAACCAAAAATCAGTAATCATATCAGAAACTTAACTTGAGCAGCAAATCAAATTAAACTTTCATTATATTCACTGTATTCACCCATTTTTGATGCTGACCTGCTCTAAGGTGTTACTCCCAGCATGCAAACTAGACCCTGACTCTGACCCTGACCCATACCCGTACCCGTACCCTAATCCCTAACCTTGTACCCATACCCTAACCCATAAGCCCTAAACCTGACCCTGAACCCTTAACCCTAGACCCTAGACCTTGACCCTAACCCCTGACATTTATCCTGAACCTGAACCTGAACCTGATTTCCTGACCCTGACCCTGAACTTGACCTCCTGAACTTGACCCTGAACCTACCTGTGAACCTGACCCTGAACCTGACTCTGACCTCCTGACCCCCACCCTAAACCCTGACCCTGACCCTAAACCCTAAACCCTGATGCTGACCTTATACCCTGACCCTGATCCTAAACCCTGACCCTGACCCTGACTCCCAAAATAAATCACAATTAGAGTTAGAAAGTAATTAGAACCTAATAGCAATAAAAAGGCTACAGACCAAAACTTACAGAAAAGTATACATTCTCAGTGCACATATTAAGAAAAGAGAAGAGCTAAAATTTTGCAAGTTCTAAGTAAGAACCTAGACCAAAACTTACAGAAAAGTATACATTCTCAGTGCACATATTAAGAAAAGAGAAGAGCTAAAATTTTGCAAGTTCTAAGTAAGAACCTAGAGGAGAACATTGAATCCACAGAAAGGAGAAAGTAAATGTGCATGTGCACAGAGCTGTCTGGAGGGTGTGTACTTAATATTAAAGCAGGTTTTTCCTCTTAGGGTAGGATGATTTAGCAAATTGTATTTTTTTGTATTGTTTATGTAAGTTGTAACAAACAGCCATTTTCATTTTGAAAAAACTACTTGAGGAAAACAAGGGCTACTTAAAAAAACAAACACCTAGATTATTGTGGTGACAACAACTAGACATCTTTTTTTTTGGCTCACCCACTTTGGTCTCTTAAGAGTGGGGGTGGGGCATGGATATTATGAATTCTTTAGCCTACAATTTCTCCCTTTCTAATTTTCACTCTTTCGTGGACAACGGCAGCAGTTCTGATAGAGGAAACTCCTGTGCTTTTAGTCTCCAAGGTGGATCTGAGCCAGGTCTGACATTGACAACCAGTGTCCTTTTGGACAGGGATCAAACCTCTTAGGGTTTTTGTTTTATTACTAAGAAATTTCTCATTTTTGTACTTACTACATTCGTTGCTGGAAGATGGAGCCTGTAATGCTCAAGTAAACTGACAACAGAGGCTGTGCACCCCTAAGTCCAGTGTCCAGTCCCGAGGACATGCTCCCGAAAGGTGTTCCCACGGGAACTGCTCACTTACATCGGCACCTGAGACTGTGCCGCAGAAACAGTCTGGGCACCTTTTCTGCTCCGCACAGACTGGTTGCACCTGCTCCCGTCCCTGCTCAGCCCAGCCCCCACCCTGGCTCATCTCATTTCCTCTGGGCCCCTTTTCTCACCTGACATTTGGCTTCACCTGTCTCACAACCACGACTTTATCAACTTAAAAAATGCTCTATAAAGCCCCTTGTTAAAAACAAAAGAAAATGCCACACTCAAGTAAAATTCTTGCAAAACAAATATCTGATGAGAAATTTCTGCTCAAAATACAAAAAGGTTGTACTACAAACAGCTCCAATAAAAATGGGTAAAGATCTCAAACCCTGGCCGAAGATACAGTGTAGACAAAAATGGGGCTTTATGGAAAATAACCTCTAGGTCATCGAATCATAAATTCCTGATAGGTCAAAGTAGATAGTGGCACCCCAGGCACATAACTTCTTTTTTTTTTTTTTTTTTTTCTTGATTCTCAGAGAGAGAGGAAGGGAGAGGGAGAGAGAAACATCGGTGAGAGAGCAAAAACATCAACACCCCCACCAGGGATGGGGCCCACAACCTGGGAATGTGCCCTGACTGGGAATTGAACCAGTGACCTCCTGCTGCATGGGTCAAGGCTCACCCACTGAGCCACAGCAGCCAGGAATAACTTCTCTAGTAAAAGACTTATCTTCGCCTTCAGCAGGCTCTGTCCACTGTGTCTGTGCATCTACAAGAACACACCTGTGAAGCCCCCGACAGAGGTCTGGAGTTGTGAGGCTTGTAAACACGGAGCTGTTTTGCTACCAGAAGGCATGATCTTTACCTCCTTCTTCCTTGGAAGGAGAACCCCGAGTTTCAGCAGCTGTGCAGAAGCCAACCCCAAATTGAGACAGTTTCTAGCCTTATGCGTGAACAGCTTATTTAAACATATCTTAGACTTCCAGTCAGGATGGTGGGTAGGTAATCGTGGTATCCTCTCCTCCCACAAGCACATCAAAATCACAGCTAAACTACAACACAGCCATCATTCAGAACCACCTGAAATTGAGCGGAATGGAGGTCCTACCACTACCAGGTTAAAGCAGCCGCCACGTGGAGACTGGTAGGAGGGGCAGAGGAGGGACGGAGGTGGACGGGCTGGGCCCACGTCCACCTGTGGTGGATAAACATCAACAGGGACATCTGACTGGGAAGGTCCTCCCTGAGGAGTGAGGGGTCCCCATCCCACACCAGGCGCCCAGCTCAGGGTTCCAGTGACAGGTAGAGAGTCCCCAACACTTCTGCCTGTAAAACCAGTGGGAACTGAGCAAGAGGGAGGCTCAGGCTGCTGGAGCCCCAGGCCGCTGCTCTTAAAAGGCCGGCGCACACTTACTAGGACTTGCTCCCTCTGAGCTCAAAGTGGAGGCAGCTTGAGGGCTGCCAGAGACACACAGGGAACAACTGAGCTGTTGGCCTCGGGGCGAAGGCTGGGGAGGCCACTTTCTCCTGGACAGACTTGCCAGGGAGGCTGACGCTCCTTTGGTGAGCCCTTTCCCAGGGGGCAGAAGCCCTCTTATCTAGGACTCCAGCACCTGGCTCACACTGTGGGCCCCACCCTGGTGATTTTCTGAGGCCCACGCAAGCTGTTTCCAAAGGCCAGTGGGATTGGTCTGTCTTGGATTAGCTTGTGTTTCCTAGATTCTCTCAGAAAAGCAGCATCTGGCCTCAGTGAGCCCCATACCTCTCATTAAGTGGCCCCAGGCCCAGCACAAGCAGCAGCCAGCCTTAGTCAGCAACTCGGCCTCTCCCTCCAGTCAGAGCGGGTCATCGAGAGAACATGCTCTCTGGGCGCCTCTTTCATTCGTGTTCTTAGCTCTCCGTTCACTATAGTCAACCATTTCAATACCTTAGACACAGTGTTTACTGCAATTAAACTGCTATTTTACAAGTGTTACTCTCTGTTCTGGCTACACTACACATCAAGTACGCTAATGAGCACAGGTTTGTCAGCTCACTGCAAAGTGAATTCATCTCTGACTCCCAGTTTCTTCAATGTTTAGAGCTATCTATTCAATCAACAGGAATTTTGTGGAAAACTCAGTATTATCCCATATCTGAGAACCACTATTAGGTTGTATTAAATTTCCACAGGTTTTACTAAGGAGTTTCTTTGAGTTTCTTTGTTTCACTATTTACATCAGTAGCTTCCACACTTAAAAATTTAAAGTATTCTATTCACATTGGTATAAACCCAAACACATAGAAATATCCTTTTTCACATTGGTGGCTATTGATAGAGGCTTTAAAATCTCCATTCAAACAAAATAGAAATGGGCTCTTGGTATAGTGTTCACTTCTGTGGGTTGTTAATACAGGTGTCTCCAGGTAAAATTAACATCACATGCAGCATCACGCTTCACTCCCCAGGGCCTGGAGTGACAGGTCTCCTTCTCTGAGCCCTGAGGGTCTGCAATAGGTGAACAAGCAAATGGGGGTGGGCACAAATGAGAACCTTGGGGGGGGGGCATTGTGTCTAGTGTGCAACTTGTACTGTGTGATTCTTGAGTTGTTCTCTGGCACAAAATAACCACATCTTCATCATTAATTCAAGGTTATGTTAAATATGTTATTGGAGGGGTACAGAATGAGTTGCTCCAAGTTGGGTACTGTGCCACTCTGGCTTTGAAATGCTGTTATGTTCACTCTGAAGATATGGGATTTTGATTTAGAGAGTATTGTATTGACCATCTTTGCTTTCTCTAAAATCTTATATTCTCGCTGACCAGAGGCCTCTTGCTCATTCTATTTGAAGAAAACCTGCACCTCACCTAAGGGTCCAGCTTGCCCTGCACTCGCTCCACCTGGGCTTGGGGTGGGAATTGAGCAGGAATCTTTGGAAGGGAACAGGTGGGGAGGGAGGAGGTGGACTGACCCTTCACAAGAGCACAGCCAACACTGGATCCCTATCACAGTGACTTCTCCACTTCTACTCCCTGTTTCTCCTCCCGCCGTTTAAAATGTGTTCTTCTCTCCAGAGCACAGGTCTGCTTCCCCTCGGAATGGAGTCCAGGGAGGCAGTTTCCCTCCAGGGCAGTGCTGGAGCCACACACAGGTGCAGAGCTGACCTACTAGTTGTATGACTTCAGGCAAAGAAACGGAAACTCAGTCTCCTGCTCTGTCAGAGGGTGGTGACGGCTCCCTCTCAGGGTGGCTGTGAGGATTCTGTGAGGCGGTACCTGTAGCTCCTGCCCAGCATGTGATCAACACACTCTCCCTTCCTCTTCTCTTAGTTCTTTCTAACTTCCACATTCGGATACATGGAGAGTTTAGCAAACAGCATCCTTAGCAGAATTTCTTCTGTTAGTGTCCAGAGCCAAAGTCCTCGTAGGAACTCACTCTTGCACCTGTGCCGGCTCCATCCTCGGGGCAGCACTAACCACAGCCTCTCTCTGCCCTCACACCCCTGCTCCTCTGCCAGCTCACGGACCTGCCAGCTCAGGCCAGAGCCACCTCCACCTGTGCTCCCTGCTCTCGGCTTCCTGTCCCCTCTCGTCCTACTTGACTTACTCCCTGTGACCACTTGATGTTTCAAAATTAACATAACGGGTAAAATCTACCAACAGCTCCTCTGAGACTGGAGAGCAAGGTCTCCTGGCACAGTGTGGACACTCTACTCATCAGGCCTGTTTCTTCTCCTGGTTGCATCTCACATCACACCACCCAGTCGGCCCAGGAGCCCAGATGTCAGCATTAACCTCTCTGGTTGGAAGATTGTTCGGGGCTTCTAATGAGACTGAGCTCTGAATGTGGGAAATGTAATAAAATACAGACTTCCGTCACTTACAATGTATCCATATTTATTAATTGCAACAATTCTGTAAAAGAAATAGAAGGAGAGGAGAATCTAAGAGTCAAATAAAATAAACCTGTTGGATCAAATAGGATAACTAGAGAAAATGGGCGATTCCCTAGTAAAACTTCACATGAATAAAATGGACCCTGAAATGAGGAAACTACAAACAGACAAACTACCCCTCCAGGCCTCTCCTCCCCCTGCTGACTGTCCTCTCATTGTTCTGGGTTTTCCCTCTCCTGGGAGAGGAAGGAAATAGGGACAGTGGCAGCTCCCCTAAGATCTGTCCCCAGTAGATGCCTGCATCGCCCCCACTGCCCCACCCCTGCTGTGCCCGCCAAGTGAGGACACTGTGGGAAGGGAGTCTCAGATGATGACTGATTCTAATATGTCACCTAAGATCACTGTATTGCAAGGGACTGGACACACTTACTAAAACAAAGTACGTTAATAATTTTTCAGTTGCAGAAATAAATGCACACATGCAGTCTAAGAGGGGCTTGGACGAGGCAGATGCAGGTCCTGACGCTCACAGTGGGACCAGGTCCCTCACCAGCCCTCTCCCGACAGGCGCTGCTCCTGCTGCGAGCTGCCCTATGGAGAGCGAACGTGGGAGGCCTCCAGCCAACAGCCACGGAGAAGCTGAGGTCCGCAAACGAACATCCCCTGACACCAGCCACAGGAACGAGCCTGGGAGCAGACCCTCCTGCTGTGTGTGGAGCAGCTCTGTCCCTGCAAATTCCCAGGCTGGAACCTGTGCCCATGTGGTGCATTAGGGGGCAGAGCTGTTGGGAGGGTGTTCATCCGCGAAGGTGGAGGCCTCGTGAAGGAACAAAATCAGTGCCCAGAGATACCTGGAAAACTCCCTCGTGGAGGGCACCTACCTGGAGCAGACGCACGGGAGCCCAGCAGACGGGTCGGGATGATCACTTCACCAACATGCCTGTCGTTCCGTCACCGCGTGGCCCTCAACAGTCCCAAGGGGCCGGAAAGAAAGTGGTACCTGCTCCACCCCAGGACAGAGACTGAGGCCACAGGGAGGGTGTGAGGGGCCCTCACCCCTCAACCCTTCTACCTTCACCACCCACACACCTGGATTTTTCCAAACTTTTACTTTTTCCAAGCTGCCCCTGAGGAGGACTGTCCATCCCCTGTATAAAAATACAGTCTTTTGTTAAGAAAAGAAAAATCCATTGCCTTTCTGTCATGTGAGGTTAGAGGGAAAAGGTCAAGCTGGGAACAGACTCAGACACGGACTCTGCTGGTGCATGTGTTGGAAATTCCTGTGGATGAGCCCCCAGGTCTGCGGGCCGGCTGCAGCCAGCCTCGGGGGACTGGGGACTGGAATCCACCGCAGGCTAACCACTTTCTGCACTTCTCTGTTCCCCACAAAACTCACATCGGGATCTTAAAGGAGGTGGGGCCTCAGGTCATGAAGGTAGAGTCAGGGCCTCAAAATCTGAAGTCCTTATCCTGACCCTCAGACCCAGATGACCATAGACCCCAACACCTGACCCTGCTCTGACCCTGACCCTAAACCCCAATCCTAAACCATGGCCCTGGCCCTGGCCCCAAACCAACCCCAAACCCTCAACCCTCAACCCCTTTGCTGCCGGTAAGATGTGTCACCAGTACCCAATTATCTTTTAATATTTTACAAATGGAAAAATTGTGCCAAAAATCTAACCACAGACACTCTCATATACCAAATTTAAGCAGTAAAACAAAGTGTGAATGAAAACACATTCTAAGAAAGAAAAGAAAGTTTAATGTTTGTGGGGGGGTGTAGTTAAGACTTTCTATCCTGCAGATGAAACAGAAGCAATGCTAAGAAGGCTAAAATGTCTTAACTACCTTTATTGATATCTTGTAGTTATTCGGGCATATCAGCTCCTTTAAATCTGTTTCAAATTTTTTAAATGAATCCCCTGGAAGTTCCAGGAGGACAAAAGCATTTTCACACACACAGTTGAGTTTTACATTACACACTTAATATACATTTGATCTCTGTTCTGTACATCTCTATGGCTTTACTACTTTCAAGACAAAAGTCACATATAAAAATATGTGACTGAACACAGAAGCCACGGCCGTCCAGACTGTGGCTCCAACACAGACCATACTGGACACACCTGTTTGGAAACACCGCAGTCACACTGACCCTGTGATGCGGGGCCAGGACACCTCCTCACAGTGCTCCTTCCCGCTGACAGAAACACCAAGCTAGTTCACGTGTGTTACATCTTCCTATTTTTAACCAAATTCTGGTTTTAAAATGACCACTGAGAACATGTAAAGTCAAACTCTTAGGCAAGGTGTAACACATCCATGGGAAAAACATGTCTTACGCATTGCCTTTTAATAAGGCAAACACGGTTTAAAATAAATGAAATCCATTGACAATCATAGGGGGAAAAATTTACTCAGGCAACATAATACACAGATTGACAGATGGCCTTTGTCCAACAGTATGTGCGGAGAGGTGCACAGATCACAGAGGCCACTTCGCTGTTTCCAACATGCTGTACGGGATGTTTCCTTTCTGGGAAAGTAAAGTGGGTCACAGCATCATAAAGAACAAAACTGCACAGCACACCCAAGAAAAGTAAAACCTAGCAAATACACCTCCGAGTAATTCAGGCCCTGCACACGAGGACGCGAGGGATTCTCTCACAGGGCAAGGAACTAGGGGGTCGAGTGTTTCACTACATTAAAGTCAGCATCAACATCTCTTTTCCCCTCCAGTACGTAAGTACTCCAAAAACCACAACCCACAGTAGGGAGCTCTCACACTGGAACATTTATTTCACAAATTGGAGAGGCCTGTGCAGAATCTCAGCAAATGCCCACTGGCCCGGGGGAGCCCTGGAAACTCCAGTGATCCCAAGCTCTTCATACCTTCTCTACATTGTCAGCACCAACTCTTCTGTCTGCTCACTGTCCTCCTCCTCCAGGAAGGGCTCCAGGGCTCACCCTGCCACTCCGCACACTGCTGCTCCTAAGGCAACTGGAAGGAGTCCTGCACAGGCCACCAGACCTCCCCCTGCACAGGGGCCATGTGGGGAGCAGCCCACTCCTGGCAGCCTGAGTCCCTCACTGGCTGCCCCCCACCCAGCCCCAGCAGCATTTCCTAAGGCTGTGATTTCTATTCTCTCTCCTCCCCTGTCTATTCCTGGGTCTGACACCTGCTCTGTGGCTTTGATGAAACTGGCCAGCAGCACTCAGGGCTCTAACCCAGCCCTGACCAGGGTCCAGAGCCTCCCACAAGCCCACGTCTACAACACCCTCTGACACCTTCCTCAGACAGGCCCCAGGGCCTCCAGGAGTCCTTTCCCGAACAGGCCAGGGTCTGACTTCCCATCCTCATCTCCAGCCTGAAGATTCAATTTGCCTCCTAACTAGTTCCTACCTGCACTATCCCTGGGATGCCCACTGACAGCCGACCCCAACTACACCCGCACGACCTCACTGTCTGCACCAATGTGACATCACTCATCTACTGCTGTTCACTTCATGAGCCTAAACAGCATCACAGGATTATTTACCATCCAACACACTGGGAAGCCATGGCCTCGAACACCCATCCCAGGGTGCCCTCCAGGGGCCATGACTCCCATCCAGGCATGATCAACCTCCCAGACATCTGACAGTCGCCTCACCTCCGATACTGTCCTAAGGCTCTGGAAGGTGGTACCTTCCCTGACCGCAGTCAGCATCTGCTCAGTTCTTCTGAGGGATTCTCGGGGAGCACATTCAGTGTACACCTCCAGCTGGGCAGATGGTGATCCTGAGTGCAAATGCACCACCTCACAGCAGAAACACTGGGCAGTTCCCTGTGGCCCGTGCAGCAAACTCCAGCCTACCCTGTGGACTGTGAAGGTTTCCCACATGCTGCCTCTGAGCACCTGGAAGTACACACACCACAGTCCCAGCTCAGATCCTCCCTCCCTCTTCTGTCCTTCGGGAATTCCTCTCAAATATCTCACTCTCTACAAACTCGATGCCTCGATGCTCATGATCACAGTTCATCACATTTGAATGACCATGTCAGCCTCATGTGACCTGCACTTAGCAGAGACCAAGAATGCTGTCATTGTTCCATAAATGATCCCTCTCATACATTAAAATACAATCCGGAAGGAATTCACTAACACATTTTCTTTTGGTGGTGAGATTATGGTGACTTTTTTTGCTATTTTTTTAAATTTTCTAAATTATCAGAAAATACAGTGCATGCTGAATGGTTTTCTTTTAAATGAAGACTTTTACAATTTTCCTTACTGTATATATTTTTACTGAAATTATGAAACTACATTTGCATGAATGCTTAGCTCTCTGCTGGGTCTACACCCTGACGAAGTGAAAGGCACAGGCCTGGCCCAGGAGGCCCCACTGGGCCTGCCCGCCCCACCCCCACAGGCCAGTGGAGTGGCCACCAGCTGCCCCGGAGCAGGGGGATCTGGGATCTGCAGGAGCATCGTGGCCACAGGTGCCGGGACATACTCTCCACAAGGCAGATTGACTACCTTCTGTGTGGCTCTTCTGCTTCCCACGGCATCACCAGTGCAGCTCTCTGAAGATTTTAAAACCAGGCCAAAATAACCTGCAATGTGCTAGAAATGGATTTTAATTATTTTAAATAATTTCATTGATTTTTTAGATAAAGAGGAAGGGAGAGAGAAAAGGTGAGATAAAAACTTTTAATGTGAGAGAGAACCATCCATCAGCTGCCTCCTGCATGCCCCCTACTGGGGATCAAGCCGGCAACCTGGGCATGTGACCTGACTGGGAATCAAACCCAGACCTCTCAGTCCATGGTACATCACGGGATCCACTGAGCCACACCAACTGGGTGGATTCTAATCTTTAAATTGCCTAAAAATTACTTGGAAAAGTTTATGGCTACAGTAGGTTGAAATGCTTTTGAAGACACTGAAAGACATGAGCAGCGAGTCAGGGTCCCCATACTCACACAACTGGATGAGCCTCGACTTCCCCGACTCCGAGCAACATGGCTGGACCAGGATCTTCTTGGTTTCCCAAGCGGAAGGGCCTGTGCGGGTGATCTTAGTCAACTATCCCCAAGACAAGATGAGAACATTCAGAAGATTTGGCTACTGGGAAGTTAAATGTAAACATAATTGTTCCTATAATCTACAAACACACTGAGACAGGAATCACAAAATAACCTGACAGTACAGGCCCCTAAGATGAGTGGAATGAACTACACATGACTCATTATTTATGTGAATATGTTTAGAAACTGAATATATTCAAGCTTCTAAACTTCATTTCTGTTTACAGGAGATGTCTATGACAGCGGCAGACATTGGAGGAAAATGAGAGGAAACACTCAGACGAGGAGCATAGGTCCAACAAGACACTGTGCCCTGTGGGGGACAGCAGAAAACACTTTCAAGTGATGAATCACAGGACACACCCACCAGAATGCATCTTGGCTGGTCAGACACCCTAGTGGCAGGTGGGAACCTATAAACAACAGCAAAAGAAAACTACTATGACACAATAGCATCTTCTTTCAAGAAGATTGGGGCTTATTGTCACTCTGGAAAAACGCACACTGAAGTGTTCCAATGTTATTCCCAGTGGCACTGTTCCAGGACACCCAGAGTCAACTGGAGAGAACGAAGAATACAAAGAGAATCAGGAGCAAGTGCAGAAAACACAGAAAATGAAGGGAATCAGAAAAGAGAGTAAAGAACGCAGAATACAAAGGCAATCAAAAGAGAGAAGAGAGAACACAGAAAATGAAGACTATTAGTAGAGATAGAAGAAAACACAGAAAATAAAGAGCATCATGAGAGAGGGGAGAGAACAGAGAAAACAAAAAATCAGAACAAGGAGGCGAGAACACAAGAAATGAAGAGAATCGAGAGAGAGCACAGAACACAGAAAATTACAGGAGAGAGGAGACAACGCAGAAAATCAGGAGAAAAAAGACAAAGCAGAAAATGCAGAGAATCAAGAGATAGAAGAAAGAACACAGAAAAAAGAGAGATTCAGGAGAGAAGAGGGAATAAAGAAAACAAAAAGGATCAGGACATAGAAGAGAAGACAAAGAAAACAGAGAGAATCTGGAGAGAGAGCAGCAAATGCAAAAAATGGAGAGAATCAGGTGAGAGAAGATAAAATGCAGAAAATGGAGAGAATCAGGAGAGAGAGCAGAAAATAAAGAAAATGGAGAGTTTCAGGGAAAAAAAAAAGAAGACAGTGCAGAAAACAGAGAGAATGAAGAGAGACAGCAGAAAATCGGGAGAGAAAGAAGACAATAAAGAAAAGGCAGAGAATTAAAAGATAGACGAGAGAATGCAGAAAACAAAGTAAATCAGGAGGGAAGGGAAAGAACGCAGATCACAAAGAAAATCAAGAGACAGAGAAGAGAACACAGAAAATTAAGAGATTAAGGAGATACAGGAAAGAATGCAGAAAATGGAGAGATTCAGAAGACAAAAGAGAGAAGGCAGAAAACAAAAAAATATCAACAAGGAGGGGAGACAATGCAGAAAACAAAAAGAATCAACAGATAGAGGAGAGAATGCAGAAAACAAAGAATTTCATAAGTGAGAAGAGAAAACAAAGAGATTCAGGAGAGAAAAGAGAGATCACAGAAAATGGAGAGAACCAAGACATAAAAAGGAAAATTCTGGTCAAGATGGTGGCATAGGTAAACTCGGCATCATGTCCTCCCACAACCACATCAAAGTTACAACTAAACTACAGAACAACCATCATTCAAAACCACCTGAAATCAAGCTGAAGGGAAGTCTTACAACTATGGATTAAAGCAACAGCTGCATCGAGACTGGTAGGAAGGGCAGAGGCGTGAGGGGCAGAGGTGTGACGGGCTGGTCCCACACCCACGTGTGGTGGATAAAAATCAGGAGGATACCTCAGCAGGGAAGGTCCTCCCTGAGGACTGAGGGGTCCCCGTGCCACACCAGGTGCCCCACTCAGGGTTCCAGTGCCAGGAAGAGAGTCCCCATAACTTCTGTCTGGAAATACCAGCAGGAACTGAGGCTCAGGGAAGCTGATGTGGCTGGAGCACAGGCAGCTCCTTAAAGGACCTGCGCACATACTTATTGGACTCTCTCCCTCTAAGCTCCGAGGGGAGGCTGCTCGAGGGGCACCAGATACATACAGGGAAGAACTGAGCTGTTTGGCATTGAAGCGAGGGCTGGAGAAGGGGCTTTCTCTGGGACAAAGGTGCTGTCAGAGGCCTTTGTTCCTTTGGTGAGCCCTTCCCTGGGGTGGCAGACAGTCACCATATCTGGGACTTTAGCAACCTGGCTCACACTGGTAGCCCTGCCCTGGTGATTCCCTGAGGCCCCACCCCACCCAACTTTCAAGCCCACCCAAGCTGTTGCCACTTGTTTAACCATAGGATTGGCCTGTCTTGGATCCTGCTTCAAGTTTTCCTAAATTCTTTCAAACAAGCAGCATCTGGTCTCAGACAGCCCCATACCTCTCTTTAAGTAATACACAGAAACAAACACAGGGAGGCAGCCAAAATGAGGAGACAAAGAAACAGGTCCCAGATGAAAGAACAGAACAAAACCCCAAGAAAAGAACTAAGCAAAATGGAGATAAACAACTGTTATAACTCAGTGCCATTGACCAAAACTCCCAGAGGCCTTCACGACAACCAAAGGGGTTGTCAGTTTACTCATTTACTGAAGAACATTCTTCACTAACTAATCCCTAAGTAATCGCTAACCCTGGGGTAATAACTAACCCTTGAGTAATCCTGGGCGGCACCAGGGATAATCTATTGAAAACATCTTGACCTTTGAGATGTCTGGGAAACTGAGTAACAGGTAATTAACTAACTGCTAAATTCCGCTTCTGTAACATGCTTGCTTACACGTAGCAACCCCCTTACAAAATCCTATAAAAAGGAGCCATTTTAGCTCTCCGGGGCCGCAGTTACTCCTGTGTGGGACATACTGCAGGTGCCTGTGGACTTAGCTCAATAAACTCCTTTTATTAAACCCCATCTCGGCGTCTGAGTTTGGTCCATCTCCTGGGTTACAACATTTGGAGGCCCCAGCGAGATCACCTCGAGGTCCCCCTATGAGAGGGGTTGACCTCCTCAGGCACAAGGTGAGGCGCCTCCATCCTCGCCTCTACAAATTTGATCTTCTGACTGCGGCTAGATTCGGCTTAGGGTCTCCGTGCCACGTGGTCTTGGTAAGTGGATCGATCCATTTGTTTCTTTGTGTCTTTGGCTCTGGAGCATTTGGCAAGGCTGTACAGGTGGAATGCCGCGCACTGTCTGCCTCTAATCAGAGTCAGGACGCTGACTTCTGATTTTGGAAGCCTAGGTGCTTCACTTTGAAGGTGTGTGTGTTCCATGCGGGTGTGAGACTAGTCTCAGTGATTGTTCTTGTTTGTCTTCTGATTTCGTGTTCTTGTATGTTCAGCCTCTCTTTCTGCTCTAACTGTTTCACTCTCAGGAGGGACGCCATGGGCCAAGGACCATCCAGGAAACTGACACCCCTTGAATGTCTGCTCTCTAACTTTTCCGATTTTCTCAAAAGGTCCTGTAATTATGGGAAGCCAGCAGACCCCAGCTTCCTGAGGACGCTATGTGAACTAGAGTGGCCAACCTTCGGGGTGGAATGGCCCTCGGAGGGGAGTTTTGACCCTAATCTCCTCTTCGCCGTGTGTTCGGTTGTTTATAGGGTCCCTCACCCAGATCAATGGGTATATATAGATGTCTGGATTGACATAGTATTAGACAAGCCTCCCTATATAACAAAATGCGGAAGGGAGGAGCCCCAAAAGGGAATGAAAGATAAGGTAGGAAACCATACCATCATGGTTGCAACCCCAAAGGAGCGGCCGCAGGGGGCAACCAAGGAGAGCCAACCAGAATCCCCTGGGAAAGCACCCAAACCCCGGTTATATCCGGTCCTCCCAGGAGATCCTGAGGAATCACTCCTAGAAGTAATGACGCCCCCGCCCTATGCAGGAAACGCCTCGGGCGGGAAGGCGAGGGCACCCTCAGACGAGCCTCAGGCAAGAGCCCCAGGCCTGGCTGACAACGCCAGACTTTTGAGTCCCTCACATACACGGGACGGCACCCCTTATCAACCGGCCCAGGAAGCGGACACCTCAGTCCCAATGCTCTCATTACGAGAGGTGCCCGCTGCACCCAGCACTATGGGCCCGGCGCATATGATCTATGTCCCTTTTTCAACTAGTGACTTATATAATTGGAAACAGCAAAACTCCCCTTTCTCGGAGCAACCACAAGCTCTGATAAGTTTATTGGAGTCTGTATTCCAGACCCACCAACCCACTTGGGATGATTGTCAACAGATTTTACAAACTTTGTTCACCTCAGAGGAGAGGGAGAGGATACGCGCTGAGGCAATTAAGGCTGTGGTCGGGGATGACGCTGGCCCCGAGGGCTTAGATGATGAACTGCCTCAACGACCCCCAGAATGGGATCCAAACACTGGGGAGGGGATGCAGAGGTTACGCACTTATCACCGAAACCTCCTCAGGGGTCTAAGGGGCGCTGCTAAGAAACCCACCAATTTAGCAAAAGTAGCAGCCACTATGCAAGGGAAGGACGAATCTCCCACGGCCTTTTTAGAAAGATTATTAGAGGCCTACAGAACTTATACCCCCTTAGACCCGGATGCAGATGGGAATAGATGGATGGTCAACTTGGCCTTCGTCTCACAGTCAACCCCAGACATCAGAAAGAAACTGCAGAAATTAGACGGCTTTGAGGGAAAGAATAGAAGTGAGTTACTTGAAATAGCTCAGAAAGTTTCTCAGAACCGGGAGGATCCCATTAAGGAGCAAACTAGACAACTGTCTCGAATCTTGCTGGCAACCCCTAACAAGGGACCACTAGCCACCTATAAGGGGAATAAAGAACCATCTAAAGATAGACCCCAACTTAAGAAAAATCAATGCGCCTTCTGCAAAGCTATGGGACACTGGAAGAAAGATTGCCCCAAGCTAATGGCAAGAAAAGCACAAGAAACCCCTGCACGCTTACTCCTAGAGACTGAGGAAGATTAGGGGGTCAGGGTTCCATCAATTTAGGCCCCCAGGAACCCATGTTAACCCTGATGGTCGAGGGAAAACAAACTGACTTCCTTGTCGACACGGGGGCCACCTATTCGGTCCTGCAGCAGGCCTCTGGAAAGCTCTCCTCCCAAAAGACATCGATTATAGGGGCAACAGGAAAGCCAAAAGCATACCCATGGACTAAAGCCAGAATCACTGATCTTGGGAAGGGCACTATCACTCACTCCTTCCTTGTAATGCCCGACTGCCCCTACCCATTGCTTGGCAGAGACCTGCTGTGAAAGCTGAAAGCAACTATAACTTTTCAAGACAATAGCACAACTCTAAGCTTAGGGAACCAACAACCTTCCACTATCATGGTTACAGTACCCCTTTCTGAGGAATATCTCCTTCAAGAGGAAATGTCACCTCCCACTGGGGAAAGTAACTCACAGAATGTCTTGACTAAATTAGCCATACAGATCCCTGAAGTTTGGGCTGAAACAAACCCACCGGGGCTAGCCTCTCACCAGCCCCCTATCATTGTGCAATTGACCAGCACTGCTACTCCCATTCAAGTCAGACAATACCCAATTCCCCAAAAGGCCAAGGAAGGGATTGCCAAACATATTAAGAGGCTGAGAGATGCAGGCATTTTAATTCCGTGTCAGTCCCCCTAACACCCCATTGTTGCCTGTGAAGAAACTGGGAATGGAAGATTATAGGCCAGTTCAGGATTTGCGGGAGGTAAACAAAAGGGCTGAGTCTATCCACCCTACTGTGCCTAACCCATATACCCTCCTGAGTCTTTTACCTCCAGACAAGCTTTACTACTCAGTCCTGGACCTCAAAGATGCCTTCTTCACCCTGCCACTTGCTGCGAAGAGCCAACCCATCTTTGCCTTTGAATGGACAGACCCTGAAGAGGGTTTCTCAGGTTAGCTTACCTGGACCAGACTCCCTCAGGGCTTCAAGAACTCTCCCACCTTTTTTGACGAAGCCCTGAGCTGGGACCTCCTCAACTTCCGAGACAGCCACCCACAGGTAACCCTGCTCCAATATGTAGATGACCTACTCCTAGCTGCCCGAACCTCCGATGAACGCCTTGCTGCCACTCGAGCCCTTCTCATTGAGTTAGGCAAACTTGGGTACCGGGTATCCATGAGAAAAGCCCAAATCTGTGTCAAGAAAGCCACCTACGTGGGTTACTATTTAGAGGAAGGGAAACACACCTTATCCTCAGGAAGAATCCAAGCAATCCTTGGGATCTCAAGGCCAACCACCAAAAGGCAGGTACGAGAATTTCTAGGCGCGGTTGGATATTGCAGACTGTGGATTCTAGGGTTTGCAGAAATTGCAAGACCCCTCTATTCATGTACGGGAGGGAAAGGAACCTGATTTAACTTGGACTGAAAGGGAAGAAGAGGCTTTTGAAAGACTTAAAGAGGCGCGTGCCTCAGCCCCTGCCCTTGCCTTGCCAGATACCACCAAACCTTTCCCAGCTTTTTGTTGCAGAACACAAAGGCATAGCAAAAGGAGTCCTAACCCAGACTCTGGGACCATGGAAACGCCCGATTGCTTATCTCTCCAAACAGCTTGACCCTGTTGCTGCAGGCTGGCCGTCCTGCATGAGAGAAATAGCTGTAACCGCTCTCCCTGTCAAGGAGGCGCAGAAGCTGACCTTAGGCCAGGACCTCCAAATCATCGGAGGCCACACCACTGAAGCCTTACTCAGGTCTCCTCCTGACAGATGGATTTCCAACGCTCGCCTCACTCAATATCAGGTACTATTATCGAACCCACCACAGGTTACCTTCTCCAAGTCTACTGCCCTCAACCCGGCTACCTTACTCCCCGATGGGAATCAAGGAGAACTGCTCCATGATTGCCACTCATTACTAGACTCCATAGAGGGAACCAGACCGGACCTCAAAGACGAGCAAATAGCCAACTCTGACTATGACCTCTATACTGATGGGAGCAGTTTCATCAGGGATGGAACTCAGTATGCCGGGGCAGCAGTAGTCACCAATTTACAGGTAATCTGGGCTCAGGCCTTGCCCCACGGAACTTCTGCACAGAAAGCAGAACTGATTGCCCTGACACAGGCACTCAACTGGGCAAAAGGCAAGAGGGTCAACATCTACAATGACAGCCGCTATGCCTTTGCAACTGCTCATGTGCATGGAGCCCTATACCGAGAAAGGGGGCACCTCACATCAGCTGGGAAAGAAATTAAAAATAGAGAAAAAATACTCAATCTCTTAGCAGCCATCTGGCAACCCTAAGGCTGTGGCCATTGTTCACTGCAGAGGGCATGAAACCAAGCCTAGTCAGACAAAAGAAGGAAATGACCTAGCAGACCGGACTGCTAAACAAATTGCCCTAACTGAGGTAAAACCTATAGAAATACTCCCTGCTCTTCCCCTTCAGGAATTGCCCTCCTCGCCATCTTACAATGAAGAGGAGCTCCACCTGGGAAGGAAGTTAAATTGTTCAACAGAAAAGGGGAACTGGCATCAGCTCCCCAATGGAAGACTACTTCTCCCCAAAGCCTTAGGAATTGCTCTCATTAGAGATCTCCACTATAGTACTCACCTAGGCACATCAAAATTAATCTCTCTAGTCAGTAGACACTTCTATATTCCAGATCTCAAGACTATAGCCACTTCGGAGGTTACCTGATGTTCTGCCTGTGCACAGGTAAATCCAGGACCTCCCAGACCCCATGGACTTGGGGTCCAAATCAGAGGGCATGAACCAGGTGAGCATTGGGAACTTGATTTTACTGAGATCTCAACCAGCAAATTTGGATTTAAGTACTTACTAGTTTTTGTTGACACCTACTCAGGATGGACTGAGGCTTTTGCCACAAGGCATGAGACTGCTAACGTAGTTGCCAGACATCTCCTAACTGGGATCATTCCTAGATTTGGCCTGCCCTTAGTACTGGGGTCAGACAATGGGCCGGCTTTCATAGCCAAAATTTCCAAATTAATAGCGGAAGCTCTAAGAATAGGCTGGAAATTACATTGTGCCTATACACCCCAAAGCTCAGGTGAGGTAGAGAGAATGAATAGAACTCTTAAGGAGACTCTTACCAAACTTAAGATTGAAACCGGTGATAATTGGGTAAACCTCTTGCCATTTGCTCTGTTGCGCACCCGATGCACCCCATATTTCAAGAACCTTACCCCTTATGAAATCATCTATGGGAGACCACCACCTATTATCCCTAAGATTCACTATGACCACATAGGCGAATTATCTAACCAGGGGCTTCTCAAGTCTTTGCAGGCCATCGAAGTCATCAGAAGAGAGGCCCACCTCTCAGCCAAGGAAAGAAAACAACCCACTGAAGCGGAACCACCCCCACTGGACATTGAGCCTGGTGACTGGATTTGGATCAAGAAGTTTAACAAGGAAACCCTTGAACCTACCTGGGATGGGCCCCACTTGGTAATTCTGACAACCCCCACAGCCTTTAAGGTGTCTAATAAGAGACCGTGGATTCACCACACCCAGGTAAAGAAAGCACACCCTGATCAGATCCCAAAGAAATGGGCTCTTTTCAAGGATCCCACAGACCCTCTAAAACTCAAGTTTACTGCATCCTCTTGAGTTTGTTGTGGGTCCCTGCCTTCTGCAGCATTCCAACTAAACATACCTGGGTCCTCACCAGGACTAGAGATGGCTCTAGGCTAGCCATCAATGAGACCTTCCAAACCTCCCAGGTAACCCTTAAGACTGACTTTTCACAATTCTTCGATGACAACCTCTGTCACGGAGAATTTGGTTCCCGTCACACAATCCAACCAATAACTCGCTTTGGCTCAGCAAGTAAAACTTCAGTCTGTAACCTGGGACACCTTAACCATGTTCTATGGAGCACTAAGCATTATGGTTGTCCCAAGAACCCATTCTCCAGGCATATGAGGACTATATGTGGTGGACCGGGAGAATTTTATTATAAGGTCTGGGGTTGTGAGACCCTAGCCCTTGGATGGTCACCAGGGGGCAGCAATGATGATGATATAACCCTCCTGCGGGACCCCACACCCCATACCCACAAGGGAAAAGATGGAATAAACCCTACTTGCAAGAACCAAACTTGTAACCCCACCACTATTACTATAAAACAGCCTCTAAACTCAGCCTGGCTTACTGGAAAAACATGGGGATTGAGACTATATCTCGCTGGATACGACATTGGTACTTTATTCACCATCCAGCGACTTCCCTGGGTTCCTTCTCGGAGGGACCCGCCCAACCCTGCCGGGGGTCTACCCCCACGGCTTCCCATCGGACCAAACCACATTCTCAACCCAGTAACACCCACAGAGTCTCTAGAGAGCCGGAATAGGGCAACAGCTCCAGCCTTTGGGCCCCCTCAGGTGCCAATGCCACACCCCCTCAATTCCTTTAGCAACTCGCTTCTAACCATGTTAGATTCTGTTTTCTCCCTCTTAAATAGTTCTCAACCTAACACCACCGAAGACTGCTGGCTCTGTGTAGATCCAGCACCACCCTACTATGTTGGTATTGGGGCAAATGCCACGGGTACTCTAGCCCCCATGAACCAAACTTTTAGTGACTCAGACTCACCTGGGGAAGGAACTCTTGCCAACTGTGCCCAAGCCGGCAAGCTCACCCTAGGAGATCTTCAAGGACAGGGGACCTGCTTCATCCTTGGAAACCTCAACCTCCAAGCTTTGCCATACAAGGACAACTGCCTGACCAACACCTCTCTGCGAGCCGAAGGCTCAACCCCATGGACTCTGATTGCACCTAGCAGGACTTGGTTTGCATGCTTATCAGGTATCCACCGTTGCATTAGCCCCAGGAATCATTCAGATCTTTGTGTTGTTATCTATATAGTTCCCCAGGTATACCTATATGCAGGGCCCACAGGTGCAGCCTATTTTCTAGCCTCAGACTATCATACTAGACTCCAGAAACGTGTACCCATTCTGATCCCTGTACTGGCTACCTTGGGTATTGCCGGCTCCACTGCCCTAGGGGCGACAGCCCTCATTAAGAATGACCTTGCCCTTCGTGAGCTGTCAGCCATGTTTTCCCATGATGTTGAATTACTCCAGACCCAAGTCAAATACCTTGAAAAACAGGTTGACTTCCTAGCCGAAGTGGCCCTCCAAAATCGCAGCGGTCTAGATCTGCTCTTCCTCAAACAGGGAGGTCTCTGTGCTGCCCTAGGAGAGACCTGTTGTTTCTATGCTAACCACTCAGGTATCATCAGACAATCTATGCAAGAGCTGCAAAAGCGATTACGAGATAGAGAGAGAGAAGAACATACCTCCACCTCATGGTATGAGAGTATGTTCAATTGGTCTCCCTGGCTGACCACCCTCCTCACAGCTCTAGTGGGTCCACTCCTCCTCTTATTCATAGCCTTAGCCTGCAGACCTATCATCCTTAACAGAATCACTGCATTTGTCAAGGAGCGGGTCCAATCAATTAAGCTTATGGTACTAGCCCAACAGCAAAATTACCAAGCTTACCCCTAATCCATGACTAATATAAATCAAGGATTTGATTAATTCACCAGAAGAAGTGGGGAATGTTATAACTCAGTGCCATTGACCCAAACTCCCAAACCAAAGGGGTTATCAGTTCACTCATTTACTGAAGAACATTCTTCACTAACTAATCCCTAAGTAATCGCTAACCCTGGGGCAATAACTAACCCTTGAGTAATCCTGGGCGGCACCAGGGATAATCTATTGAAAACATCTTGACCTTTGAGATGTCTGGGAAACTGAGTAACAGGTAATTAACTAACTGCTAAATTCCACTTCTGTAACATGCTTGCTTACACGTAGCACCCCCCCTTACAAAATCCTATAAAAAGGAGCCATTTTAGCTCTCCGGGGCCGCAGTTACTCCTGTGTGGGACATACTGCAGGTGCCTGCAGACTTAGCTCAATAAACTCCTTTTATTAAACCCCATCTCGGTGTCTGAGTTTGGTCGATCTCCTGGGTTACAACACAACCTTATCTAACAGATGCTGAGTTCAAAATACTGCATATAAGGATGCTCAATAAACTTAGTGAGAACCTCAGTGAACTTAGTGAGGGCCTCAAGAGCATAAAAAAGGACCAGTCAGAAATGATGGATGCACAGTCAGAAATGAAGGAGGCATTAAGAATAATTTACATAAATTCAATAGTAGAGTGCATAAATCCAAGAAGCAAACCATTGATTTGGAATATAAGGAAGCAAAAAATGCCCAATCAGAACAGAAAAAAAGAATCCAAAAAAATTAGGATAGTGTTCTGAGCCTCTGGGTCAACTTCAAGTGTGCCAACATTTGCATCTTTGGGGTGCCAGAAGGAGAAGAGAGAGAACAAGAAATTGAAAACCTGTTTGAAACAATAATGGCAGAAAACTTTCCTAACTTGGTGAAGGAAACAGACATACAAGTCCAGGAAACACCAAGAGTCCCAAACAAGATGAACCCCAAGAGGCCCACACCAAGACACATCATCATTAAAATGCAAAAGGTTCAAGACAAAGAGAGAATCTTAAAAGCAGTAAGAGAAAGGCAGCTAGTTACCTACAAGGGAGTTCCCATAAGGCTGTCAACTCAGATTCCTCAAAAGAAACTTTGTAGGCCAGAAGGAAGTGGCAAGAAATATTCAGAGTGATGAAAAGCAAGAACCTACAACTGAGATTACTCTATCCTGCAAAGGTGTCATTTATAATCGATGGCCATATAAAGAGTTTCCCAGACAAAAAGTTACAGGAGTTCATCACCACCAAACCATTACTATATGAAATGTTGAAGGGTCTTTTTGAAGAAAAAGATAAAATATATGAACAAACAAAATGGCAATGAATACTGATCTATTGACAATGGAATCTACAAACAAAATAAACAGGCAGATCAGAAACATTCTCATAGATACAGAGAACATTTTGTTGGTTGCCAGATGGGAAGGGGGTTGGGGAAATGGGTGAAAAAGGTGAAGGGACTAAGAAGTACAAATTCATTGCCAGACTGACAAACCTCAAAGGGAAAGGATTTGGGGGGGGTGGGAAGAAATAAACCAAAGAACTTTTATGCATAACCAATGGACACAGACAATAGTGTGGGAAAAGGCAGGAGGGGGGCAGGAGGGGGGCGGGGCATCATTGGGGAAAAAATAAGGAACATCTGTCATACATTCAACAATAAAGATTAAAAATAAATAAATAAATAAATTTAACAAGAAAAAAGAGACTCTAAATGCAGCACTAGATCAAATGGATTTAAAAGGTATCTACAGGAAATTATACCCCAAAACTGCAAAATTCACATTCTTTTCATGAAAAGAATGAAACATTCTTAAAGATAGACCACATGTTAGGACACAAACTAAGTCTCTACAAGTTCAAGAAGATTGAAATCATATCAAGCATCTTCTCAGATCACAATGGCATGAAACTAGAAATCAATTGCAACAAGAATATGCAAGGACATTTGAACACATGGAAGTGAAATAACATGCTATTAAACAATAAATGGGTAACCAAGGAGATCAAGGAAGAAATTAAAAACTTCCTGAAAATCAATAAAAATGAACACACAACACCACAAAATTTATGGAATGCAGCAAGAGCAATTCTGAGAGGCAAGTTCATAGTACTACAGGCCTACCTCAAGAAACAAGAAAAATTTCTAATTGATTATCTAACCTCACAACTTACAGAACTAGAAAGCAAACAACAACAACAACAAAAAGAACCCCAGAGCAAGGAGAAGGAAAGAAATAGTAAAGGTCAGAGAAGAAATAAACAACATAGAGACTAAAAACACAATTCAAAAAACAAATGAACAAAAATGAAACAAAAAGCTGGTTCTTTGAAAAGATAAACAAGACTGATGGACCTTTAGCCAGACTCACTTTTTCAAGAAACAAAAAGAGAAGACACAAATAAAAAAATAAAAAACACACAAATGAAAAAGGAGAAGTAACAACTGACACCACAGAAATACAAAGAATCATCAAAACATACTATGAACAATTATATGCCAACAAATAGGACAATCTAGGTGAAATGGACAAATTTCTAGAAACACACAGTCTCCCAAAACTGAACCAGGAAGAGATAGAAAACTTGAACAGACCAATAACAATTAAGGAAATTGAAGATATAATTAAGAAACTCCCAGTAAACAAAAGCCCAGGCCCAGATGGCTTCATGGGGGACTTTTACTGAACATTCAAAAATTTAATACCCTTTCTCCTCAAACTACTATAAAAAATCCAAGAAGAAAGAAAACTTCCAAACTCATTTTATGAAGTCAGCATAATCCTTTTCCCAAAACTGGATAAAGACACTACAAAGAAAGAAAACTACAGGCCAATATCCCTGATGAACACAGATGCCAAAATCCTTAAGAAAAATATTAGCAAATCAGATCCAGCAATACAGCAGAAAAATTATTCATCATGACCAAGTGGGATTTATTTCAGGGATGCAAGAATGGTACAATATTTGCAATCCAATAAACGTAATACACCACATAAACAAAATGAAAGATAAAAATCATATGATCTTATCAATAGATGCTCAAAAAGCATTTGACAAAATCCAGCACCCACTTCTGATTAAAATGCTCAGTAATGTGGGAATAGAGGGATCATGTCTCGACATAATAAAGGCCATATATGAAAAACCTACAGTCAACATCATATTCAGTGGGTAAAACTAAAAGCATTTCTATTAAAAACAGGAACAAGACAGGGATGCCCACTTTCACCACTTTTATTTAACATAGTACTGGAAATCTTAGCCACAGCAATCAGACATAAAGAAAAAATAAAAGGGATTCAAATTGGAAAGAAGGAAGTGAAACTGTCATTATTTGCAGATGACATGTACATAGAAATCCCTAAAGACTCCATCAAAAATTTACTAGACTTAATAAATGAATTTGGCAAAGTAGCAGGATACAAAAATAACATCAAGAAATGTATGGCATTCTTACACACCAATGATGAATTAACAGAAAGAGAAACTAAAAAAAAATCCCATGTATCATTATGACAAAAAAATTAAGATACCTAGGAATAAACTTAACCAAAGAAGTAAAGGACCTCTTCACAGAAAACTACAGGTCATTGAAAAAAAAAATAGAGAAAGATATAAAAAGTAGAAGCATATACCATTTTTGTGGATTGGAAGAAATAACATGATTAAAATGTCCATACTACCCAAAGCAATCTATAGATTCAATACAATCCCCACCAAAATACCAATGACATATTTCACAAAACTAGAACAAACACTCCAAAAGTTCATATGGAACCAAAAAAGGCCACAAATAGCCACAGCAATCTTGAAAAAGAAAAAGAAAGTTGGAAGGATCACATTACCAGATTTCGGGTTATACCACATAGCCACTGTAATCAAAACAGCCTGATACTGGCACAAAAAAAGGCGGATAGATCAATGGAACAAAACAGAGTACCCAGAAATTGACCCAAGACAATATGCTCAATTAACATTTGACAAAGGTGGTAAGAGCATAGCGTGGAGTCAAGACAGCCTCTTAAGTATATGGTGTTGGGAAAATTGGACAGCTACATGCAAAATAATGCAGCTAGACCACCAACATACAACATACACAAAAGTAAATTCAAAATGGATAAAAAATTTACATGTGACTCATTAATCTATTAAAATCCTAGAAGAAAATGTAGGCAACAAAATTTTAGACTTCATATGTAGCATAATTTTTACTGATAGAACACCTAAGACAAGAGAAACAAAGAAAAAAATGAACACATGGGACTATATCAAACTCAAAAGCTTCTGCACAGCAAAAAAAAAAAAAAATCATCAAAATGAAAAGGGAACCCAGTATATGGGAGACCATAATTGCCAACGATGCATCAGATAAAGGGTTAATTTTCAAAATATATAGAGTGCTCATACAACTCAACAAAAGGAAGACAAAGAACCTCATAAAAAATGGGCAGAGGACCTAAATAGACACCTCTTCAAACAGGATATACAAGTGGCCAAGAGACATATGAAGAAATGCTCAATGTCACTAATCATCAGAGAGATGTAAATTAAAACACAATGAGGTATCACCTCACACCTGTCAGAATGGCCGACATCAACAAATCATCAAACAACAAGTGGTGGTGATGGTGTGGAGAAAAGGGGACTCTAGTGCACTGCTGGTGGGAATGCAGATTGGTGCAGCCACTATGGAAAACACTATGGTGTTGCCTCAAAAAATTAAAAATTGAACTGCCACTTGACCCAGTGATCCCACTTCTAAGAATATAAACCTAAGAAACCTGAAGCACCAATCAGAAAAAATATATGTACCCCCATGTTCATAGCAGCACTATTTACAATCACTAAGATCTGGAAACAGCCCAAGTATCCATCAGTAGACAAATGGATAAAAAAGCTGTGATACATATACACAGTGGAGTACTGTGCAGCTGTAAGAAAAAAGGATCTATTTTTTGAGATAACATGGAGAGACCTGGAGAGTATTATCCTAAGTGAAACAAGCCAACCAAAGACAAATACTACATGTTCTCACTTATTTGTGGACTATAATGAACAAAATAAACTGATGAACAATAAAGACCCAGAGACATAGAAGTAGGGTGCAGACTGACAACCTCAGAAGAGGGAGTGGTGGGTGAGAAAAGAGCTAGACCACAGAACTTACATGCACGTGCGCATGACCAATGGACACGAACAACAAAGCTGGGGATGGGTGGGGGTGGGGAGGAGGGTGTCAATGGGGGAAAAAAGAGAATCATCTGTAAAAAAAATAAATTAATAAAAATAATAATAAAAAAACAGAAAAGAGCCCTGGTCGGTTTTGCTCAGTGGTTAGAGCATCGGCCTGTGGTCCAGAGAGACCCGGGTTTTGTTCCCACTAAGGGCACGTACCTCAGTTGCAGTTTGTCTCTGGCCCTGGTTGGGTCATGCGAGTGGCTACCACTCGATGTGTCCCTTTCACGTCGATGTTTCTCTCTCTTCCTCTCTCTCCCTCGCACTCTATCTGAACAAAAAATAAAAAATGTCGTCAGCTAAGGATTACAAAACAAAAAAAAGAGAGAGAAAAGAAAAGTCCAGACTTACAGGTTCTCAGTAGCAGACCTGAATCTTTTAGCAATGAATGTAGTGAGCTCTATTGGTATTTTGACAGTGTGTGTGAGGGAATTATCGGAAAATATTGAGTCCAAACTCACTCCTTTTTCAACTGCAAGGGTACATTAAATCCACAAAAAGTAATAATAAATGTCCTATGTACTTAAAATGAAAACAATGTTGAACTCTTGGGGTAGGATTGTGATTTATCTTTATTTTCCCATATTCTTTAGATAAGCCACAACAAACAATGCTATTTTCATTTCAAAAATAACCTACTAAAGGAAAACATAGGCTATTTAAAAATTATAATAACCTAGATGATGATGGTGACAACAACCAGAAGCTTTTTTTTTTTTTTTTGCTCAACCACTCTGGTCTTTTGGCAGTTGGGGGGGGGAATTATTGCAAAATATGGACCCCAAATTTGCACCTTTTTTACTGTATACTTTAGCAAACTCCTAAATTTTCAGTTTCTAAAATGGATCTCAGCCTGGGTTTGACCATTTACAAGCAATGCTCTTTTTTGTTGTTGTTGTTCAGATAGAGTTGGAGGGAGAGAGAGAGAGAAACATCGATGTGAAAGGGACACATCAAGTGGTTGTCACCTGCATGACCAAACCAGGGCCGGGGACAAACTGCAACGGAGGTACATGCTCTTAGCAGGAACCGAACCCGGGTCTCTCTGGACTGCAGGCCGATGCTGTAACCCCTGAGCCAAACCGGCCAGGGCACAAGCAATGCTCTTTTAAAGATGAAACAAACCTCTCATGGTCTTTGTTTCATTACTAATAAAATTTTCATTTTTATAGCTTCATTACTGAAAGATTCAACTGCAACTGAGAACCTGTAAGGTTGGACTGTGCAGTGCTCAAGTCAACTTGGACAAGAAGTTGTACACCCCTAATTCTTTATCCAGTCTAGAGGACGTGCAGAGGAAAGGCAGTCCTAGAGGAATTGCTCAGTTAAACAGGCACCTGGACTTGTACCCCATGCACTGTCTGGAAACCCTTTTCTGGTCCTCACATCACAGCCTGGCTGTACCTGCTCCCTGACCCTGCTCACTTCAAGAACACCCACTGCTCATCTAATTTACCCTGGGCCCCATCTCTTACCTCTCCCCAGTTCTCACAACTATGCCCCATTACTTGCAAAAACAGACTTCAACTTGCTTCATTCAGCCTCATTGCTTCTCTGGTGTGTGGACCCAGCGGTTCTTCTGATCCAGCTTCTCACCTCGGTTTTGGGCTGCTTTTTGCCTGAAGTCCAGGCCCAGCTCAAAGCTTGGTCCTGGCCCTGCCTCACCTCCAGCCATATCTCGTGCATTGCTTTACCTTTCAGTTGTCCACTTAAAGGAAAAGAGCCAGACAGCAGTTCTATTTTTGGTTTTTTGGTTGTTATTGTTGTTTTTCATCCTCACCCTAGGATATCTTTTCATTTTTCTTCAGACAGAGTGGGAGGGAGAGAGAGATAAACATTGATGTGAGAGAGATGCATTCACTAGTTGCCTCCTGCATGACCCAACCAGGGCTGGGGAAAACCACACCCAGGTTCATGCCCTTGACTGGAATCAAACCCACAACTCATTGGTCCATGGGCTGAGGCTCTAATCAATGAGCCTAACCAGCCAGGGCAGAAAGCAGTTCTATTTTTGTACATAAAGTTGCATGAAGAAACTAAAAATCATGTAGACTTTATCAACTTTAAAAAAATGACCTGTAAAATAACTTGTTCAGAGAATTAAACACAAATTATGCCCTGGGAGAAAATTTTTGCTAAATTCATTTCTGATACAAGATTTCCCTCTAAATACAAAGACCTACAAAACAAAACAAAAATTTATAAAAATGGGGAAAGATTTCAAACACCTTGCCAATGAACATATACAATGTGGACAAAAAGTGGTTCTATAGAAAATAAACTTTTGCCTGTCTGGTGTGGCTCAGTGGTTGAGCACTGACACATGCAACAAGAGGTCGCTGGTTCAATTCCTGGTCAGGGCACATGCCCAGGTTATGGGCCTGATCCTCAGTGTGGGGCATGCAGGAGGCAGCCACTCAATGTTCTCTCTCATTAGTGTTTCTATCTCTCTCTCTCTTTCTCCCTTCCTTTCTCTCTAAAATCAATTAAAGAAAAAATTTTTAAGAAAATAACCACTTGGTAATCTGATCAAAAGATTTCTATTGGCCCTGGATGGTTTTGCTCAGTGGTTAGAGCATTGGCCTGCAGTTCCGAGAGGCCCGGTTTTAGTTCCCACTAAGGACATGTACCTTTGTTGCCGTTTGTCCCCAGCCCTGCTTGAGTTGTGTGAGTGGCGGCCACTCAATATGTTTCTTTCACATCTATGTTTCTCTCTCCCTCTTCCTCTCTCCCCCTCTTCCTCTCTCTCCCTTTCACTTTATCTGAACAAAAAAATGAAAAAATGTCCTCAGGTGAGGATTAAAAATAAAAAGGATATAGAGGAGAGAATGCAGAAAATGGATCGATTTAGTACAGAGAGAAGAGAACACAGAAAATGTAAAGAATCATGAGATAGAGGAGAGAATGCACAAAACAGAAAATCAAGAGATAGAGGAGAAAACAAAGAACACGAAGAAAATCAAGAGTTAGAGGAGAGAATGCAGAAAACGGAGAGAATCAAGAGCTAAAAGAGAAATGCAGAAAACGAAGTAAATCAAGAGATAGAGAATGCAAAAAATGGAGAAATTCATGAGATAGAGGAAAGAACAAAGAAAACAGAGAGAATCAAGAGACAGAGGAGGAAATGCATAAAATAGAGAGATTCAGTAGAAAGAGGAGAGAATACAGAAAATGGAGAGATTCAGGAGATAGATAAAAATGCAGAAAAGATTTAGAAAAAAGAAGAGAGAAATCAGAAAACAGAGAGAACCCAGATATAGGGGAAAGAACACTGAAAATGTAGTGAATCAGGATGAGTAGAGTGAACACAGAAAATGTAGAGATTCAGGAGAGACAGGACAGTTCACTGAAAATGGAATCAGGTGAGAGGAAAGAATGCAGGAAACAGATTCAGGAGAAAGAGAAGAAAACACAAAAATCAAAGAGTATCAGGAGAGAGTAAAGAGTACAAAGAAAACAGAGAGATTCGAGGGAGAGAGGACAGAGAATCAAGAGATAGAGGAGAGAACACTAAAAATGTAGAGTGAACGCAGAAATCTGAGAGATTTAGGAGAAACAAGAGGCAATGCAGAAAAGGGGGAGAATCAGAAGATAGAGGAGAGGACACAGAAAACAAAGAGAATCGGGAGAGAGAGGAGAGAACGCAGAATATGGAGAGAATCAGAAGAAAGTTCTGAGAAGGCAGAAAACAGAGAGAATCGAGGCAGAGATGAGGGAAGCAGAAAATGGAGAGATCAGGAGAGAGAGGAAAGAATGCAGAAAATGGCAAGAATTAGAAGAAAGGGAAGAGAACGCAGAAAACACAGAAAATCAGGTGAGAGAGGAGACAATGTAAAAAACAGAGAGAATTAGGAAATAGAATAGAGAACGCAAAAAACATTAAGAATTAGGATAGAGTGAAGAGAATGCAAAAAATAGAGAAAACCAGAAGAGAGAAAACAGAGAGATTCAGAAGAGAGAGGAGAGAATGCAGAACATGGAGAATATCAAGAGATAGAGGAGAAAACACAAAAAATGAGGAGAATCCACAGAGAGAAAAGAGAACACAGAAAACAAAAAGAATCAGGAGAGAGAGCAGAGAACACAGAAAGCACAGAAAATGGAGAGAGGGGAGACAATGCAGAGAAAATCAAGAAACAGAGGAGAGAACACAGAAAATGGAGAGAATCTGGAAAGACGAGTGAAGGCAGAAAACGAAGAGAATCAGGAGAGAGAGCAGAGAATGCAGAAATGGAGATAATCAGCAAAGATGAGTGAAAACAGAGAACACAGAGTGATTTAGGAGAGAAAGAGAGAACAAAGAAAACGAGAAGATTCAAGAGAGAGAAGAATGAACGAGAAAACGGAATGAATCAAGAGATAGAAGAGAGAACGCAGAAAACAAAGACATTCTGGAGAAAGAAGAGAGAGTGCAAAATTCGGAGAGATTCAGGAGGGAGAGGAGAGAACCCAGAATACAAAGAGAATCAAGAGAGAGCGGAAAACAGAGAATCTGGAGAGAGTTGAGAGAATCTGGAGAGAGTTGAGAGAATGAGGAAAACGTAGATAATTAGGACATAGAGGAAAAAATGCAGAAAACGGAGAGATTCAGGAGACATTGGAGAGAATGCAGAAAACAAAATTTATCAGGAGAGAGAGGACAGAATGCAGAAAACAGAGATTTAAAATAGTGAAGAGAATGTGGAAAATAGAGAGTCAAGAAAGAGAAGAGAGCGCAGGAAATGTAGAGAATCGGGAGAGAAAGGCGAGAATGGAGAAAACAGATGAGCAAAAGAGAGATGAAGGAATATAGAAAATGGAGAAAGAGGAGGAAAAAATGGCGGTGGAGTGAACGGAACCTACACAGATCGTCTCCCAGAACCAAACTGGAATTACAACTATAACACAGACAAATCGACGGGGAAAACCAACAGAAAAGCAGCCTGGAGGACCATATAACAAGGGACACTGACTCCATCCGGGTAGGCTTGCGAAGGCGCAAGACGGGGGCTGGGAGCTCGGCAGTGACCTCAGCTGTGAGCAGCCCCCTCAGGTCACACTCCCAGGCGGCTCCACAGCGCACAGCCAGGACAGAGGCTAAAACAGCCACAGCCACTCACCTTGGGCTCTGGCAGAGGGAGGGCGGACTGGACTGGAGCTGTGTCGGGACACTCAGGATCTGGAGGGCACTCAGAGCTTTGGCTGAGTGCAGCCACACAGGATGGTGGGCATATTGCTCCTTCCCAGGGCTCTGAGAGGGCCATTGAAGTGCTAATTAAGGCTCACTAATGACCAGCATCTGCCCCACCCTTGGGAAATCCCCTTCAATCAACTGACAACCCCAAACTCATTAAGTAACCTAGACTGCTAGCCTCCAGGCAAAAAGCTAGAGGATAACAGTACCTTTCCTGGGCTGGCAACTTTAACCAGGAAAGTAAGACTTGACAGTGGTGTTCAACGTGGGTCCTCTCTCGCTCATCTAAACACAGGAGAGGGGGCCACAAACAGCAGAACACCAACACCCAAGGGAAGACAGGCTCCAAAGCCCACAGTGATAGCCAAAATGGTGAAACACAGAAACAGAAGTCAAATGAAAGAGCAAGAGACCTCCACCAAAGATGAGATCAATGTGGAGCAATTAGGCATATTAACAGAGCTAGAACTCAGAGCCATGATCTTGAGGAAGCTGAACAGCATGAGTAAGGACATAGACACAGTGAAAATAAGCCAATTGGAAATTAAAAACCAACAAGAAGAGATAAAAAAGGATATATCAGAAATGAAAAACACATTGGAAGGTTTAAAAAGCAGAGTAGAGGAAGCTGAGGACCGTATCAGTGAATTAGAAGACAGGGTACAAAAAATCAACCAATCAGAAAAACAAAAGGAAAAAACTATTTAAAAACAGGAAGACAGCTTAAGAGAACTATGGGACAACTGGAAACGTAATAATATTTGCATCATAGGAGTCCCCGAAGAAGAAGAAAATGAGCAAGGGATAGAGAATATATTTTAAAAAAATAGTGAGAGAAAACTTCCCTAATTTGGTGAAGGAAGAAGGCATTCGAGTTCAAGAAGCACAGAGAGTCCCAAGTAAGAAGAACCCAAACAGGCCCACACCAAGACACATAGTAATTAAAATGCCACAAATTAAAGACAAAGAGAGAATCCTAAAAGCAGCAAGAGATAAGCAACAGGTTACCTACAAAGGGAACCCCATAAGGCTCTCAGCTGACTTCTCACAAGAAACACTACAGGCCAGAAGGGAATGGCATGAAGTCATCAAAGTCATGAAAAACAAGAATCTGAATCCAAGACTACTCTACCCAGCAAGGCTATCATTCAAAATAGAAGATCAAATAAAGAGCTTCCCAGACAAAAAAAGGCTAAGGGAATACATTAGCACCAAACCAGCACTACAAGAAATGTTAAAAGGACTGCTGTAATTAGCAGTAGAAATGGGAAGAAAAACAGAACCACACTAAACAAAAATGGCAATAAATAAGTACACATCAATAATCACCTTAAACGTAAATGGATTGAATGCTCCCATAAAAAGACACAGAGTAGCTGATTGGATAAGAAAGCATGACTCATCTATATGTTGTTTACAAGAGACCCACCTCTCAAAAAAAGACTCACATAGGTTGAAAGTGAAGGGATGGAAAAAAAATTTCCAAGCAAATAAAAAGCAAAAAAAAGCTGGGGTAGCAATTCTCATATCTGATAAAATAGATTTCAAAATGAAGACCATAACTAGAGACAAAGACGGCCACTACATAATATTGAAAGGATCTATCCAACAGGAAGATATAACCTTGATAAACATATATGCACCCAATAAAGGAGCACCAAAATATATTTAAAATCTTCTGGAGGACTTCCAAGGAGAAATCGACAACAATACAATCATAGCAGGGGACAGAGACTCTAAATGAAGCACTAGACCAAATGGATTTAATTGATATCTACAGAGAATTACACCCCAAAACTACAGAATACACATTCTTCTCAAGTGCACATGGGACATTCTCAAAGATAGACCACATGATAGAGACCACATGATAGGACACAAACTAAATCTCTACAAGTTCAAGAAGATTGAAATCATATCAAGCATCTTCTCAGATCACAATGGCATGAAACTAGAAATCAATTGCAACAAGAACATGCAAAGACATTTCAACACATGGAGGCTAAATAGCATGTTATTAAACAATGAATGGGTCACCAAGGAGATCAAGGAAGAAATTAAAAACTTCCTGGAAACCAATGAAAATGAACACACAACAACACAAAATCTATGGGATGCAGCGAAAGCAGTTCTGAGAGGGAAGTTCATAGCACTACAGGCCTACCTCAAAAAACAAGAAAAATTTTTAATTGACTGTCTAACCTCACAACTTAAAGAATTAGAAAGCAAACAAAAAGAAAACCCCAGAGCAAGTAGAAGGAAGGAAATAGTAAAGATCAGAGCAGAAATAAATGACATAGAGACCAAAAAAACAATTCAAAGGATCAATGAAACAAAGAGCTGGTTTTTCAAAAAGATAAACAAGATTGATGGACCCTTAGCTAGACTCACCAAGAAACAAAAAGAGAGAACCCAAATATACAAAATCAGAAATGAAAGAGGAGAAGTAACAACCAACACCAAGGAAATACAAAAGATCGTTAACAACTACTATGAACAACTATATGGCAACAAATTCAACAATCTAAGCGAAATGGACAAATATCTAGAAACACACAGTCTTCCAAAGCTATTCCCAGAAGAGATAGAAAACTTGAACAGACCAATAACAACTACGGAAATTGAAGAGGTAATCAAGACTCTTCCAGCAAACAAAAGCCCAGGCCCAGATGGCTTCACGGGGAGTTTTACTGAAATTCAAAAAAGAACTAACACCCATTCTCCTCAAACTATTTCAAAAAATTCAAGAAGAAGGAAGACTTCCAAACACGTCCTATGAGGCCAGCATAATTCTAATTCCAAAACCAGAAAAAGACACTACGAAGAAAGAAAACTACAGGCCAATATCCCTGATGAACATAGACGCCAAAATCCTGAACAAAATATTAGAAAATCAGATCCAGAAATCCATCAAAAAAATTATTCACCATGACCAAGTGGGATTCATTCCAGGGATGCAAGGCTGGTACAATATTCGCAAATCAATAAACGTGATACACCACATAAACAAAATGAAGAATAAAAACCACATGATCATATCAATAGATGCTGAAAAAGCATTCGACAAAATCCAGCATCCATTTCTGATAAAAACGCTCAGCAATGTAAGAATAGAGAGATCATATCTTGACATAATAAAGGCCATATATGAAAGACCTACAGCCAACATCATACTCAACGGACAGAAACTAAAAACATTTCCATTAAGAACAGGAACAAGACAGGGATGTCCACTTTCACCACTCTTATTTAACATTGTACTGGAAGTCTTAGCCATAGCAATTAGACATGAAGAAAAATTAAAAGGGATCCAAATTGGAAAGGAGGAAGTGAAACTGTCATTATTTGCAGATGATATGATATTATACATAGAAAACCCTAAAGACTCCATCAAAAATCTACTAGACTTAATAAATGAAATTGGCAAAGTAGCTGGATACAAAATTAACGTCAAGAAATCGACGGCATTCTTGTACACCAATGATGAACTCACAGAAAGAGAAACTGAAAAAACAATCACAGAAAGAGAAACTGAAAAAACAATCCCATTTACCATCGCGCCAAAAAAATTACGATACCTAGGAATAAACTTAACCAAAGAAGTAACGGACCTATTTGCAGAAAACTACAGGTCATTGAAAAAAGAAATAGAGGAAGATATAAAAAAGTGGAAGCACATACCCTGTTCATGGATTTGGAAGAATTAACATCATTAAAATGTCCATACTACCCAAGGCAATCTATAGATTCAATGCAATCCCCATCAAAATACCAACGACATATTTCATAGAACTAGAACAAATACTTCAAAAGTTCATATGGAACCAAAAAAGACCCCGAATAGCCACAGCAATCTTGAAAAAGAAGAACAAAGTAGGTGGAATCAAAATACCAGATATCAGGTTATACTACAAAGCGACTGTAACCAAAACAGCCTGGTACTGGCACAAGAACAGGCATATAGACCAGTGGAACAGAACTGAAAACCCAGAAATGGACCCAAGGCAATACGCTCAATTAATATTTGACAAAGGTGGCAAGAGCATACAGTGGAGTAAAGACAGCCTCTTTAATAAATGGTGTTGGGAAAATTGGACAGCTACGTGCAAAAAAATGAAACTAGACCATCAACTTACACCATACACAAAAATAAACTCAAAATGGATAAAAGACTTAAATGTGACCCGTGAATCCATAAAAATTCTACAAGAAAATGTAGGCAACAAAATTTCGGACATCATACGGAGCAGAATTTTCACTGATACATCACCTAAGGCAACAGAAATAAAGGAGAAAATGAACACATGGGACTACATCAAACTCAAAAGCTTCTGCACAGCAAAAGAAACAATCATCAAAATGGAAAGGCAACCCACTGTATGGGAGAACATCATTGCCAATGATGTATCAGTTAATAAGGGGTTAATTTCCAATATATATAGAGTGCTCATACAACTCCACAAAAGGAAGACAAAGAACCCAATTAAAAAATGGGCAGAGGAGCTGAATAGACACCTCTCCAAACAGGACATACAAATGGCCAAAAGACATATGAAGAAATGCTCAACATCACTAATCATCAGAGAGATGCAAATTAAAACAACAATGAGGTATCACCTCACACCTGTCAGAATGGCCGCCATCAACAAATCATCAAACAACAAGTGTTGGCGAGGGTGTGGAGAAAAGGGGACTCTAATACACGGCTGGTGGGAATGCAGACTGGTGCAGCCGCTATGGAAAACAATATGGTGTTACCTCAAAAAATTAAAAATTGAACTTCCATTTGACCCAGTGATCCCACTGCTGGGGATATACCCTACGAAGCCCGAAACACCAATCAGGAAGAATATATGTACCCTCATGTTCATAGCAGCACTATTTACAATAGCTAAGATCTGGAAACAGCCCAAGTGTCCACCAGTAGACGAATGGATAAAAAAGCTGTGGTACATATACACAATGGAGTACTATGCAGCGGTAAGAAAGAAAGATCTCTTATCCTTTGAGACGACATGGAGGGACCTGGAAAGTATTATCCTAAGTGAAAGAAGCCAAGCAGAAAAAGACAAATACCACATGATCTCACTTACATACGGAATATAATGAACAAAACAGTCTGAGGAATACAGTAGACCCAGAAACATGGAAGTAGGGCACAGACTGATATCCCTCAGAATAGGGGGTGGGGGGGTGGGGGGGTGGGAAGAGATAAACCACAGAACTTATATGCATGTATGCATGACCAATGGACATGGACAACTAAGCCGGGGACGGGGCGGAGGTGGGGTGGGGTGGGGGGTGCCAATGGGGTAAAAAGGTAAAATATCTTTAACAAAAAAATAAATAAAAATTCATAAAAAAAAAAAGAAATATAGGAGAGAATGTTGAAAACAGAAAGAATCAAGAAATAGAAAGGAGATCACTGAAAACAGAGAAAATGTACAGATAAGTGACAGAATGCAGAAAATAGAGAATATCAAGAAAAAGTGGAGAGAATGGAGAAAATTAAGAAATATAAGAAAGAACGCGGAAAACAGAATCAAGAGATAGAGGAGAGAATGCATAAAACAGAGAGAATCAAGAGATAGAAGAGACTTCTGGTAAAGATGGCAGCCTAGGTAAAGGCAGTATTGCGTCCTCCCACAACCGCATCAAAGTTACAACTAAACTACAGAACAACCATCATTCAAAACCATCTGACATCAAGCTGAATGGAAGTCCTACAACTACAGAATTAAAGAAGCAGCCACATCAAGACTGGTAGGAGGGTCGGAGGCATGACAGGCTGGTCCCACAACCACATGTGGTGGATAAATATCAGGAGGACACCTCGGTTGGGAAGATCCTCTCTGAGGACTTAGGGGTCCCCATCACACATCAGGCACCCTGCTCAAGGTTCCAGTGCCAGGAAAAGAAGTCCCCATAAATTCTGGCTGGAAAAACCACAGGAACTGAGGCTCAGGGAGGCTGAGGTGGCTGGAGCTTTAGGCAGCTCCTCTTAAAAAGCCCATGCAAGGACTTATTGGACTCACTCCCTCCAAGCTTGGAGGGGAGGCAGCTCAAGAGGTGCCAGAGACATATGGGGAAGAACTGAGTTGTTTGGCATTGAAACAAGGCCTGGAGAGGGGCCTTTCTCTGGGATAAAGGTGCTGTCAGAGGCCTTTGTTCTTTTGGTGAGCTCTTCCCTGGGGCAGCAGACAGTCGCCATATCTGGGACTCCAGCAACCTGGCTCACACTGGTGGCCTCACCCTGATGATTCCCTGAGGCTCCACCTCACTCAACTTTCAGGCCCATACAAGCTGTTGTCACTTGCTTGCTTAACCATAGGATTGGCCTGCCTTGGATCCTGCTTCAAGTTTTCCTAAATTCTTTTAAACAAGCAGCATCTGGTCTCAGACAGCCCCATACCTCTCATTAAGTAATACACAGAAACAAATACAGGGAGGCAGCCAAAATGAGGAGACAAAGAAACAGGTCCCAAATGAAAGAACAGAGCAAAACCCCAAGAAAAGAACTAAGCAAAATGGAGATAAGCAACCTAATAGATGCTGAGTTCAAAATACTGCTTATAATGATGTTCAATGAACTTAGTGAGAACCTCAGTGAACTTAGTGAGGGCCTCTTATGCTCAATGAACTTAGTGAGAACCTCCGTGAACTTAGTGAGGGCCTCAAGAGCATAAAAAAGGACCAGTCAGAAATGATGGATGCACAGTCAGAAATGAAGGAGGCATTAACTGAAATAAAGAATAATTTACACAGATTCAATAGTAGAGTATGTAAATCCAAGAAGCAAACCATTGATTTGGAATATAAGGAAGCAAAAACCACCCAATCAGAACAGAAAAAAGAATCCCAAAAAATAAGGATAGTGTTGTGAGCCTCTGGGACAACTTCAAGCGTGTCAACATTTGCATCTTGGGGGTGCCAGAAGGAGAAGAGCAAGAATAAGAAATTGAAAACCTGTTTGAAACAATAATGGCAGAAAACTTTCCTAACTTGGTGAAGGAAACAGACATACAAGTCCAGGAAGCACAGAGAGTCCCAGCAAGATGAACCCCAAGAGGCCCACACCAAGACACATCATCATTAAAATGCAAAAGGTTCAAGACAAAGAGAGAATCTTAAAAGCAGTAAGAGAAAGGCAACTAGTTACCTACAAGGGAGTTCCCATTAGGTTGTCAGCTCAGATTCCTCAAAAGAAACTTTGCAGGCCAGAAGGGAGTGGCAAGAAATATTCAGAGTGATGAAAAGCAAGAACCTACAGCCGAGATTACTCTATCCTGCAAAGGTGTCATTTATAATCGATGGCCATATAAGAGTTTTCCAGCCCTGGCCAGTTTGGCTCAGCGGTTAGAGTGTCGGCCTGCAGTCCGGAGAGACCCGGGTTTGGTTCCCGCTAAGGGCATGTACTTTGGTTGCAGTTTGTCCCCAGCCCTGGTTGGTCGTGCGGGTTGCAGCCACTCGATGTGTCCCTTCACATCGATGTTTCTCTCTCTCTCTCCCTTCCTCTCTCTCCCTCCCATTCTATCTGTACGAAAAAATGGAAAAATACCCTCGGGTGAGGATTAAAAAAAAAAAAAAAGAGTTTTCCAGACAAGAAAAAGTTACAGGAATTCATCATCACCAAACCATTACTATATGAAATGTTGAAGGGTCTTTTTGAAGAAAAAGATAAAATATATGAACAAACAAAATGGCAATGAACGCTCTATCGACAATGGAATCTACAAACAAAATGAACAGGTAGAACAGAAACATTCTTATAGATACAGAGAACATTTTGTTGGTTGCCAGATGAGAGGGGTTTGGGGGAATGGGTGAAAAAGGTAAAAGGACTAAGAAGAACAAATTGGTTGTTAGACTGACAAACCTCAAAGAGAAGGGGATTGGGGATGGGAAGTAATAAACCAAAGAACTTTTATGCATAACCAATGGACAGAGACAACAGTGTGGGAAAAGGCAGGAGGGGGGCAGAAGTGGGGAGGAGGGGGTCAATGGGGGAAAAATGAAAAACATCTGTAATACATTCAACAATAAAGATAAAAAATTTTTTTAAGGAAATTGAAGAGAGAATGCATAAATTGGAGAAAATCAGGAAATACAGGAGAGATCACAGAAAAATAAGAGGAGAGTACGCAGAAAACACAGAGAAACCATAGAAAGAGGAGAAAGCAGAAAACAGAAAAAAATAAGAGAAACATAAGAGGAGAAATAAAACAGAAAATTTGGAGAGAGAAGAGAGAATGCAGAGAAAGGAAAGAATGCAGAAAACTGAGAGAATCAGGAGAGTGGGGACAGAACGCAGGAAATGGAGAGTATTATGAGAGTTAGGAGAGAACTTGGGAAACAGACAGAATCAAAAGAGTTAGGAGGGAACGCAGAAAACAAAGAGAATCTTTAGAGAGTAGAAAATGGAGATGAGGAGAAATGCAGAAAACAGAGATTCAGGAGAGAGAGGAGAGAATGCAGAAAATTGAGAGAATCAGGAGAGTGAGGAGGAATGTAGAAAACAAAGAGAATCAGCAGAGAGAGAAGAGAATGCAGAAAAGGAAGAGAATCTGGAGAGAATGAAGAGATCGCCCAAAAGGGAGAAAATCAGGAGAGAGAGGAGAAAATGCAGAAAATAGAGAGAATAAGGACAGAGAGGAAAAACGTAGAAAATGTGGAGGATCTGGAGAGAGAGAGGAGAATGTAGAAAATGGAGAGAATCAGGAGAGAGGAAAAAAACACAGTAAAGGGTGAGAATCAGGAGAGAGACGAGAATGCAGAAATGGAGAGAATCAGGAAGATGGTGACAGGCAGGACCATAGCGAGGGTGTGTGTGTGAAAGAGTGAGCAGTTATGAATGTGTTAGTGAATGTGACAGAGGACACCCAACCTTGAGCAATGCACAGTCACGGGCCAGAAGGTTCTTGGACTTGGAGCAGCTGTCTGCTGTGTTAAGCACCTTGGCGGCTTCTCCATCTGGGGCTGGATGGTCCCGCCATTTTTGAAGATCCCTGAATTTTTTTGGGAGGAGGAACCGGTGAGGGTTAAAGCTGAGTGACCTGAGTAAACCAGATCACCTTGCACTATCTGCCCAGTAAACCAGCGCACAGTAGTGCTATCGAGGTGCCTACTGCAGTAGCTGAAACCAGCCAGGAGCCAAGCGCCATCTCCCACAGTAGAAGCCTAATTAGAGCCCTGCAACTTCTTCCACAGCAGCAGTGACTGGGCGGGTATGGGGTATGTAGCCCCACCTCCAACAGCAGTAAAGGCTCAGGGTGGCTCCCTGACAACTGCAGCAGTGGATTTGGAGTGGAGCACCTTCCCCTGGCAGCAGCAAAGTCCCAGAAGCCTAGAATTCTTAGCCCCCAACAGCAGCAAAGAATTGGGACCTGAGAGCACACTTTGGCAATAGCAGCAAAAGTAGCAGTGCAAACTGAGAGCTGACACTCCCCCTCAGCCATGACTGATCAAGAGCTGATCCCCACTTGGCAGCAACATACCCCAGCAGAACCCCAGTAAAACCCATGCAACCCACCAATGTATCCACAAACCCCAGAAGTGCACCAGTGAAACCCAAGCACCCCAGAAGCATACCTGCAGAACTCAATGTACCCCTAAAGCACACCAGCCAGACCCATACACCCCAGCAGCATATCAGCTGGACCCACAAACCCAAGCAGCATGCCAGTGGAACCCCCTCAACCAACTGGATGCCAACTGGACCCACAAAGCCTGGGCAACAGCAGCATAGATCGGCAGATGAGACCATCCCCAGTAGCATCAGCAGAGGCTGATCAGGAGTGGTGGTGCCCCAGCTCAAGTAGCAGCAAGACTCAAAAAACCAAGACCTGCATGACTGACTGATACCAGCAACCATTTGTCAATTCTCTAGGATGCACAGCAGTCAAGAAGCACCATACACCAAAACAGTTTGGGGGGCACAGCAGGCTTATTTGATACACACGGACATGCTGACACACTCCAACATTCCTCACTGGGCCTAGAACTACCAGATTGCTAAAATGGTGAAACAATGAAACAGCACACAAAAGAAAGGAAAAATCACCAGAAAAGGAACTACAGGAAATAGAAGAGAGCGATTTGTCAAATGAAGAATTCAAAGCATGATTTTAAGGATGCTCAAACAATTCAATAAGAGCTACAAGCAACTTAATAAGAATTATGAAGAGCTCACGGAGAACTACTTCAGCTTTAAAGAAAAAAAACAAAGAGGTAGAAGCCATGCATAAAAATCAAGAGAAAATAGAGAATGACATAGCTGTTATAAAACATACCTCAAATGTTATGTTTTCTACTGTCCCACAGCTCCCTTAAACTCTCCTCCTTAAACTGGAGAACACAGGAGTTACACAAGTCCAGGAAACACAGAGAGTCCCAAGCAAAATGAACCCCAAGAGACCCACAGCTAGACACATCATAATAAAAAAAGGCAAACATTAAAGACAAAGACAGAATCTTAAGGGAAGCAAGAGAGAGACAGAAAGTTACTTACAAGAAAACTCCCATGAGACTGAGAGCTGATTCCTCATTAGAAACACTGCAGGCCAGAAGGGAGGGGCATAAAGTGCACAAAGTAATGCAAGGCAAGAATCTCAATCCAAGACTACTCTATCTAGCAAGGCTATCATTTATAACTGAAGAAGAAATAAAGAACTTCATAGATTAAAAACAAAACAAAACAAAAACCCCACTAAAGAAATTTACCACCACCAAAACCAGCACTGCAAAAAATGCTGAAGAGACTGTTGAAAGAAGAAACAAAGAAAGGGAGAGAGGAATACAGGCATAAAATGAAAAATAGCAACTAATAGCTATCTACCAATAATAACATTAAATGTAAATGATTTAAATGCTCCAATCAAAAGACATAGGGTAGCTGATTGGACAAGAAAACACAATCCATATATATATTGTCTACAAGAGACCCACCTCATAACAAAAAACTCACACAGGATGAAAGTGAAGGGACGGAAAAAATGTTTCCAAACAAACAAAAAAAGCTGATGTAGAAATACTCATATCTGACAAGACAGACTTCAAAACGAGGACCAGAATGAGAGACAAAGAAGGTCACTACATAATATTAAAAGCATCAAGATTTCCAAAATAGCGGCAGAGTAAATGGAAGCTACACAAACCATCTCCCAGGACAAAACTGGAATTACAATGAAAATAAAGACAAATCGTCAGGGAAAAGCAACAGAAAAGCAGCTTGTGAGAACCATATAACCAGGGACACCAATTGACCCTGATAGAATTTTGGAGGCATGAGAGGGGGGTTGGGAGCCCATGGACAGCAGTGGTCTCCACTGTGAGCAGCACCCTTGGGATTAAACTCCCAAGCAGCTCCACAGTGCAGAGCCAGGACAGAGCGCTAAAATAGCCATAGCCACTCACCTTGGATGCTGGCAGAGGGAGGGTGGACTGAACTGGAACTGCCTAGGGACACTTGGAATTTAGAGGACACTCAAAGCTTTTGCTGAGTTGCGGCCATGCAAGACAGTGGTCATCTTATTCCTTCCCAGGGCTCCAGAGAGATGGGACAGTCCCTCCCTCAGAGATTCAACCCCACCTGTGGGCCATTGAAATGCAAATTGAAGCCCATTAACAACCAGCATGTACCCCACCCTTGGGAAATCCCTTTATGCTGAACACCTGAGGGAGTTTTTCATTCAACTGAGAACACAAGGCTCTTCAAGTAACCACAACTAATAGCTGCCAGGCAAAGAGCTAGAGGATAACTGAATCACTCCTGGGCTTGCAACTCTACCCAGGAAAGTAAGACTTGACAGTGGTGTTTAATGTGGGTCCTCCCTCACTCATCCAAACCCAGGAAAGGGAGCCACAAGCAGCAGAACACCAACACCCACAGGAAAAATTTAGCAGGCTCCCGCCCTGGCCGGTTTGGCTCAGCGGTTAGAGCGTCGGCCTGCAGTCCTGAGATACCCAGGTTCGGTTCCCGCTAAGGGCACATACCTCGGTTGCAGTTTGTTCCCGGCCCTGGTCGGTTGTGCGGGTGGCAGCCACTCGATGTGTCCTTTTCACATCGATGTTTCTCTCGCTCTCTCTGTTCCTCTCTCTCCCTCCCACTCTACCTGAACAAAAAATGGAAAAATGTCCTCCGATGAGGATTAAAAAAAAAAAGAATACTCAAAGTTTAAAAGCCCCGGCCGGTTTGGCTCAGCGGTTAGAGCGTCGACCTGCAGTCCTGAGAGACCCGGGTTCGGTTCCCGCTAAGGGCATGTACCTCGGTTGCAGTTTGTCCCCGGCCCTGGTCGGTCGTGCAGGTGGCAGCCACTCGATGTGTCCCTTTCACATCGATGTTTCTCTCTCTCTCTCTCTCTCTCTCTCTCTCTCTCTGTTCCTCTCTCTCCCTCCCACTCTACCTGAACAAAAAAATGGGAAAATGTCCTCGGGTGAGGATAAAAAAAAAAAAAGAAATTTATCAGGCTCCAAAACCCACAGAGAAAGCCAAAACGGTGAAACAAAGAAACAAATCCCAAATAAAAGAACAAGAGACCTCTACCAAAGATGAGATAAATAAAACCCAGTTAAGTAAGTTAACAGAGCTAGAATTCAGAGCCATGATCTTGAGGAAGCTCAACAGCATGAGTAAGGACATCAACACCATGAGTAAAGACATAGAAACATTGCAAATCAATCAATTGGAAATTAAAAACCAGCAAGAAGCAATGAAGAATGACATAGCAGAAATAAATAACACATTGGAAGGACTAAACAGCAGAGTAGAGGAAGCTGAGGACCAGATCAATGAATTAGAAGACAGGGTAGCAAAAATAAACCAATCAGAAAACCAAAAGAAAAAAAAAATTAAAAAACAGTAACAGAGCCTAAGAGAACTGTAATAATTAATAATATTCACATCATAGGAGTTCCCGAAGAAGAAAATAAGAGAGGGTTAGAGAATATATTTGAAGAAATAGTTACAAAAAACTTCCCTAACTTGGTGAAGGAAGCACAGAGAGCCCAAATAAGAACAACCCAAACAGGCCCACACCAACACACACAGTAATTAAAATGCCAAAAATTAACGACAAAGAGAGAATTTTAAAGGCAGCAAGAGATAAGCAACAGGTACCTACAAAGGAAACTTGAAAAGGCTTTCAGCTGACTTCTCAGCAGAAACACTACAGGCTAGAGGGAAGGGCATAAGGTAATTAAGGTCATAAAAAACAAGGATCTGAATCCAAGACGACTCTATCCAGCAAGGCTATCATTCAAAATAGAAGGTCAAATATAGAGCTTCCCAGATTTAAAAAAAAAAAAAAAAAAAGGCTAAGAATATACATTAGCACCAAACCAGCACTGCAAGAAATGTTAAAAGGACTGCTGTAATAGATAGAAGAAATACAAAGAAAATATAACCACACTACATTTAAAAAAAAAAGTACAGATCAATAATCACCTTAAATGTAGCTGATTGGATAAGAAAGCATGACTCATATATATGTTGTTTACAAGAGACCTATCTCACAACAAAAGACTCACATAGGTAGAAAATGAAGGGATGGAAAAAAAATCTTCCAAGCAAACGAAAAGGAAAAAAAAATCTGGGGTAGCAATACTCATATCTGATAAAATAGATTTCAAAATGAAGGCCATAACTAGAGACGAAGAAGGCCACTACATAATATTGAAAGGATCTATCCAACAGGTAGATATAACCTTGGTAAACATATATGCACTCAATATAGAGCACCAACATATATAAAAATCCTCTGGAGGACTTCAAAGGAGAAATTGACAGCAATACAATCATAGCAGGGGACTTCAACATCCGACTGACATCATTGGATAGATCCTCTAGACAAAAAAATTAGCAAGAAAACAGAGATTCTAAATGAAGTGCTAGACCAACTGAATTTAATAGATATCTACAGAGAATTACACCCCAAAACTACAGAATTCAAATTATTCTCAAGTGCACATGGGACATTCTCAAAGATAGACCACATGTTAGGACACAAACTGTCTCTACAAGTTCAAGAAGATTGAAATCATATCAAGCATCTTTTCAGATCACAATGGCATGAAATTAGAAATCAATTGCAACAAGAACATGCAAAGACATTTGAACACATGGAGGCTAAATAGCATGTTATTAAACAATGAATGGGTTACCAAGGAGATCAAAAAAAATATTAACAATTTTAACACTACAGGCCTACCTCAAGTAACAAGAATAATTTCTAAAAGACTATCTAACCTCACAACCTAAAGAACTACACAGCAAACAAAAGAAAACACCAGAGCAAGTAGAAGAAAAATATAGTAAAGATCAGAGCAGAAATAAATGACATAGAGACCAAAAAAACAATTCAAAGGATCAATGAAACAAAGAGCTGGTTTTTCAAAATGTTAAACAAGATTGATGTACCCTTAGCTAGACTGACCAAGAAACAGAGAGAGAGAACCCAAATACACAAAATCAGAAATGAAAGACGAGAAGTAAAAACTGACACCACAGAAATACAAAAAATTGTTAACAAATACTATGAACAATTATATGGCAACAAATTCGGCAATCTAAGCAAAACGGACAAATTTTTAGAAACACATAGTCTCCAAATACTGGACCGGGAAATGATAGAAAACTTGAACAGACTAATAACAATGAAGAAAATGGAAGAGGTAATCAAGACTCTCCCAGCAAACAAAAGCCCAGGCCTGGAAGGCATCACGGGGGAGTTTTACCAAACATTTGAAGAAGAACTAACACCCATTTTCCTCAAACTAGTTGCAAAAAATTCAAGAAGAAGAAAGACTTCCAAACTCATTTTATGAGACCAGTACAATCCTAATTCCAAAACCAGGAAAAGACACTATAAAGAGGAAAAAAGAAAAAAAAAACTATGGGGCAATATCCCTGATGGACATAGACACCAAAATCCTGAACAAAATATTAGCAAATCGGATCCAGCAATACATCAAAAAAAGTATTCACCATGACCAACTGGGATTCATCCTAGGAATGCAAGGCTGGTACAAAATTCACAAATCGATAAATGTGATACACCACATAAACAAAATGAAGAAAAAAAACACCTGATTATATCAATAGATGCTGGAAAAGCATTTGACAAAATCCATCACCCATTTCTGATAAAAAGGCTCAACAATGTGAGAATAGAGGGATTGTATCATGACATAATAAAGGCCATATATGAAAGACCTACAGCCAACATCATACTCAATGGGAAAAACTAAAAGCATTTCCCTTAAGACAGGAACAAGGCAGAAATGCCCACTATCACCACTCTTTTTTATCCTCACCCGAAGATACTTTTCCATTTTTTTTGTTCAGATAGAGTGGGAGGGAGAGAGAGGAGAGAGAGAGAGAGAGTGAGAAATATCATGTGAAAGGGACACATCAAGAGGCTGCCACCCGCACAACCAACCAGGGCCGGGGACGAACTGCAACCGAGGTACATGCCCTTAGCGGGAACTGAACCCGGGTCTCTCTGGACTGCAGGCCAACACTCTAACCGCTGAGCCAAACCAACCAGGGCTCACCACTCTTATTTAACATAGTACTGGAAGTCTTAGCCACAGCAATCAGACATAAGAAAAAATAAAAGGGATCCAAATTGGAAAGGAGAAAGTGAAACTGTCATTATGTGCAGATGACATGATATTATACATAGAAAATCTTAAAGACTCCATCATAAATCTACTAGACTTAATAAATGAATTTGGCAAAGTAGCAGTATACAAAATTAACAGCAGATACAGAAATTGACAGCATTCTTATACACCAATGATGAACTAATAGAAAGAGAAACTAAAAAAAGAATCCAATTTACCATCACAGCAAACAAAATTAAGATATCTAGGAATAAATTTAACCAAAGAAGTAAAAGACCTATTCGCAGACAGGTTATTGAAAAAAGAAATAGAGGAAGATATAAAAATGTGGAAAAACATACCTTGTCCATGGATTGGAAGAATTAACATCATTACAATGTCCATACTGCCCAAAGCAATTTATAGATTCAATGCAATCCCCATCAAAATACCAACGACATACTTCATAGAACTGGAACAAATACTTCAAAAGTTCATATGGACCAAAAAAGACCCCGAATAGCCACACCAATCTTGAAAAAAACAGAACAAAATTGGAGGGATCACAATACCAGATTTCAGGTTATACTACAAAGCCACTGAAATCAAAACAGCCTGGTACTGGCACAAGAACAGGCACATATGGACTAGGACAAAGAACCCAGAAATAGACCCAAAACATTATGCTCAATTAATATTTGACAAAGGGGGCAAGAGCATACAATGGAGTAATAAATGGTGTTGGGAAAATTGAACAGCTACATGCAAAAATATGAAACTAGACCATCAACTTACACCCAATGAACTCAAAATGGATAAAAGACTTAAATATGACCATGAATCTATAAAACTCCTACAAGAAAATGTAGGCAAGAAATTTCAGACAACATATGCAGCAAAATTTTCACTGATACAACACCTAAGGCAAGACAAACAAAGAAAAAATGAACACATGGAACTACATCAAACTCAAAAACTTGTGCACAGCAAAAGAAACAACCATCAAAATGGAAAGTGAACCCTTTGTATGGGAGATTATAATTTCCAATGATACATCAGATACAGGGTTAATTTCCAAAATATATAGAGTATTCGTACAACTCAACAAAAAATAAATAAATAAATAACCCAATTAAAACAATGGGCAGAGGACTTAAAGAGACAACTCTACAAATAGGACATACAAATGGCCAAGAGACATATGGAAAAATGCTCAATGCCATTAATCATCAGAGAGATGCAAATTAAAACAACAATGAGGTAGCACCTCACACCTGTCAGAATTGCCGCCATCAACAAATCATCAAACAACAAGTGTTGGCGAGTGTGTGGAGAAAAGGGGACTCTAGTACATTGCTGGTGGAAATGCAGACTGGTGCAGCTACTATGGAAAACAACATGGTGTTACCTCAAAAAGTTAAAAATTAAATTGCCATTTGATCCAGTGATCCCACTTCTAGGAATATACCCTAATAGCCTGAAACACCAATCAGAAAGAATATATGTACCCCCATGTTTGTAGCAGCACAATTTACAATAGCTAAGATCTGGACACAGCCCACGTGTTCATCAGTAGATGAGTGGATAAAAGAGCTGTGGTACATGTACACAATGGAGTACTATGCAGCTGTAAGAAAGAAAGATCTCTTATCCCTTGAGATGACATGGAGGGACCTGGAGAGTATTATCCTAAGTAAAACAAGCCAAGCAGAGAAAGACAAATATCAGATGATCTCGCTTATTTGTGGAATATAATGGACAAAACAAACTGATGAACAAAATAGACCCTGAGACATAGAAGTAAGGTACAGACTGACAAACCTCAGAAGAGGAGGTGGGAGGGGGAGGGAAGAAATAAACTTATATGCATCTATGCATAACCTATGGACATAGACAACAAACCTGGGAATGGGGCAGGTGGGGCTGGGGAGGGGAATGTCAATGGCGGAAGTGAGAGAAACATCTGCAACAAAATTAATTAATTTTAAAAAGTTACTGGAGAAAAAAATATCCACAAACAATTACAAAGACTAGGAAAAACCATTCTTTGTTTGTTTGTTTGTTTGTTTGTTTTGTTTTATTTACCCTCACCTGAGGACATTTATGCATTCATCTTCAGATAGAGCGAAAGGGTGGGAGGGAGGAAGAGAGAGAGAGAAACATCAATGTAAGAGAGACACATCGAGTGTTTGCCACCCACAGCCACAGGTCCCAAGCTGGGGCCATGGACAAACTGCAACCAAGGTACGCACCCTTAGCGGGAACTGAACCCGGGACTCTCGGTCCATGGCCAACACTCTAACTGCTGAGATAACCTGGCCAGGGCTGGAAAAACCGTTCTTGAGGGACATAAGTGGGTAACCCTGGGAATAACTTTACACCCCTAAAGACCCGGGGACCAAGTCTGGATAAAAGACTGGAAAAGGGAGCCTCTCAAACCAACCTGAAAAGGTCCTATTTAGTTGTACTCACCACTCCCACAGCTCTCAAGGTTGCTGGTCTGAATACCTGGATCCACCACTCAGGGGTGAAGGCAGCTCACCTGCCACAGGACTACCAACTCACCTGGAGAGTGACGACCAGCCAGAACAATCCTCTGCAGGTCTCTTCCAGAAGGACAGCAAAACCTGCTGATCAGACTAGGGCAAGCACCCGAGGACTCCGCCAGTAGGATTGATGCCCATCACCTGCTGGACTGATCCCCGCACTGGACTCTGTGTACTTAGTAGTCTTACGGGATCAAGTGGAGTCCTTAGCAGCAGTAGTATTACACAATAGAAGGGGTTAGACCTTCTGGTTGCTGAAAAGAAAGGAATATGCCTTTTCTTAAATGAGGAATGTTGCTTTTATGTTAACCAGTCAGAAATAGTTAGAGACATGGACCATCAGTTAAAGAAACAAATACTGGGCATTTTGGGTACTCCCATTAACTGGTCCTCTCTTAATGCTTTTTATATGCTCCTGTTTGGCACTTGTATTATCAACATGATAACCCGTTTCATTTCCTCTCACTTAGAAACAATAAGCTTCAAATGGTGCTTCAAGCAAAGACCCCCAACTACTCGCCTCTGGACAATGAAGAATTCTAGTTTCTGCAGCCCTCCCCTTCAATGTCCCTATTTCAGCCAAAAGTTGTCAGAGAGATCGTCACCCCTCTTCCTCACGCAGCACTAAGAAAACCTCCAGTGCAAGATATTCTCTGCTGGGAGCAGCTTGAGACTCAAGAGCGAGAAGGGGGCAGGGAGAATGTGAAGGCAAGCCATGTGCAGCCCCTTGGGCACTGTAGAGACCCCATCCCTGGCTTTTATAACTCCCTCACATCTGCCATCCACCTAAACTACAGAGGAACTAGAAAGCCCCCAAATACCAGGAGGCTCATCATGTATAAAAGGTGGCTGAAACCTGGGCTGGGGCTCAGCCTTTGAAGGTGACTCCGCTGAGACAGCACCAGGGTGCATTAAACAGTCCTTTTCTAATCCTTTCAGTGCGTTCAGTTTGTTTCTTCCTGCTGACTGAATTTCTGCCACAACATTGGAGGATGGTAAAGGCCATCAACAAGCGAACTGTGCAACCTTGGGAGTTAGCCGGCTCCTCAGTGATGAAAACAGCAGTTTGGATTGCACACAGCTTTGAGGGAAATGCCTCCCACTCCCTTCATGCTGTGTTTTTCTCTGTCATCTGTACTCTGTAAAAGCTTGTGTTGGGAAAGCCGGTGCCTGTCTGCAGGTGAGTGGGATTTAGCAGTTCAGCCTCACCAGGGCAGCCCTGGTAAATGGCCACCACCTGGGCTCAAGGACACTAATAAACCCATGTCTTTCTCTGCAGTCCTCTCAGTTATTTCTTTGTATTCCAAAACAATGTGCTGAGGTTTTCTGAGACCTCAGCACTTTGCATAACAATACATAATCCTAATGTATCACTTGGTCCCTATTTTGCCAAGAATTAGCCCCTGAACGACCTGCATATTGTTTTTTTCCCCCATGATGAAAGCATAGAATGACCCTACTAATTAAGAAGCTTGTCTCAGTGAGGCTCCGTGGGGTGAGGGGGAGGACAGGAGGTGGCATCTGCTCTGGCAGGGGCGCTGGGACCCAGCAGACAGCAGAGGAACTTGAACCTTAAAAATCTATTCACAAGATCTTACCCCACTTTATAATTATCGTAACTTTATAATACAAAGTATTTTAGTTTCTGTCCAGATTTTCTTCTATTCATTATTTTGCTTTTAAGAACTTTCTATTCTTTATTTTAATGGGTGAAAGGGAAAAAAAGCAAATTCAATTGTCAAAAATATTGCTGAGATTTTAATTTATATCACAAAAAATGTATAAACAACTTTGGGAAATTGACATTGTTATATGTGTTATATTCAAGAACATGATGTTACTTTGTTTATATATTTATTATTTTATTTGGGAAGCATTTTAAAATTTTATGCATATGCAGGTCCTGCATATTGTTGTTAAGGTTATTTTTAGAAATTCTATCAGTTTTTTGCTATTGTGTGTTCTCATTGATTATACATTTAGTTACTGTTTGTATCTATAAGAAATATTTATTCATGAATCTTATGCTTGATAATTTATCCTTGAAGATCCTGTTGCAGAGATGACACTGGGTTAAGAAGTGGGCAGGTCCACTAAATCTGGATGAAGGTCTAAATGTTTCTAAATGTTCAGACGCCAAATTTCTATCAGGGTAGGCTCAGTACAATAACTTTAAGGTTTATTTTTGTGGTAATTTAGAATGTCAACTATGTATTTCAAACTTTCAAATTTGAAAACAACATGGCTTATGTTAAATATACAATTTTCCAAAGCTACAAGTGGTCATTTTGACCTCATATTACCAGTTTGAAATAGAAAATCAAATTTCTAAAATGCCTGGGCAGAAATGATTACTTTTGGATGATGTGTGATTAGTTGAACTGAATTTTATGATTATTTTAGAATGCATTACTTTAACATAGAAAGTGTTCTGGGGTCCAACTTTGTATTCGGGTCTGCTGCAGGGTCAAACATTTAGGGTCTGTGTTCAGGGTATTGGTCTGGCTCTGGCATCTGTCATCTAGGTCATTGGCTCCCATTCAATGCCAACAGGGGTCCCCAAGTTGGGGGGCAGTGAGGCAGCCCAGGTGAATTCCCTTTTATCCAGACAGCTCAGCTCTGCTCTGCTGCCCTCCATGGTTTCCAGTCTGGTCCTGTCATTTCTGCTTTTCTCTGCTCCTTTCAAATATCTTCATACGTCTGTTTAATGCCGGAGGAAGGCCAATTTATCCTTGAAGTGTGGATTGTGGGAGAAGCCTCTGTGTAGAAATGGCTGCCAAGTTCTTAAACTAAATGAGACCTTTTATCCACCAAAAGCCCTTCTTAGTATTTTCTTTTTCTGAATCCACATATTTGATGTCTGGCAATGTGAGGGGCACAGGGTATACTGGTGTAAGAGAGGAGAGACCTGGAGGTGAATTTTATGTATTGATTTTATTTTTTTCTTTATTGATTCTAGAGAGAGAGAAAGGAATAAGGAGAGATAGAAACACTGATGAGAGAGAACATTGGTTAGGTGCCTCCAGCATGCCTCCCATTAGGGGTCATGAGTCCTGTGTGCTGGCAAAGCCCACGCAGGAGTCTAGTGAGCCGAGGGCAAGGATGTATCAGCTGTCTTGACCTGAGCTGAGAGGCTGATGAGAAACATCTGGGGTTTGAAGACAATAAAGCTTTTAAACTTCCCCCCTTCAACTGACTGTATAATAAACTTGCTGAGCTAGCTTGGGGTCACCATCTCTCTATCAGAGAGCAGTATTCCCCCAGCCCCAGCTTTTTTCTCTAGAATGTCTCTGTGTCTTTCTTAGTCTCCTGTCACCCCTCCTCAGGTCTGGTTCAACTAATCATGCAGGTCACGGTGACATGTGGACCAGAAGTGGTGCACCCCTAAATTTGTTATCCAGTCTTGAGGATGTTCTGAGAAGAGGTGGTCCTAGAGTAATTTCTCAGTTAAACAGGCACCTGAGACTTGTACCCCACACACAGTCTGGAAACCCATTTCTGGTTCTCACATCACAGCCTGGCTGTACCTGCTCCCTGAACCCACTCACCTCAAGGACACCCACTGCTCATCTAATGTGCTCTGGGCCCCATCTCTTACCTGACTCTACACAAACATAAACCTTTCTTATGCACACATAAACCTAATTAAAATTATAGAATAACGTACAATAGACTTGAGGACAAAAAGCAGTACTAGAAATGAAGAACATGTCCTATGTAGAATTTTTCTTTACCAGAAAGTTCCAAATTTCTAGCCACTTTGTAACATCAACTGACATTATCTACAACAGAGCTGCAAGAAAAATAAACAAATTGAGCATCATATTAAATTGGACACACCTGTTGTTCAGGGACAGCCCTCACCTTTTACAAACAATAGACTCGCAAAAGAAATTAGTAATGGTATTAAAACTGAATATGAGCAGCAAATTGCAGTCATTATTTCTAAATATGGAATCCCTGCGCATTAAGACACGCACTGAGTTGTCATTCCCAGGATGCACACGAGGTAGACAGAAAACACACTCAGGACATTCTTAAGTGACCACCTCGTATTCAAAAGCAAGTTTCAACAAAGTACAAAAGCTTGAAATTATATTAAGTATATTTCTTGTCATTGCAGTTAGCATGAAAAATGAAGAAAAGGTAACTAGAACCTTCTTATATTTAAAGTTATGAAATATACTTCTAAATAACAAAAATAAACCTCCATTAAATCTAGAAAACATTTTTAAACTAACAATAATTAAAAATACTACATACCACCCAGTAATATTTTTAACAATTAAAATTTCTTTTTTTACTTCACCCATTAAAATAAAAAAGAATAGAAAATTCTGAAAAGCAAAATAATGAATAAAAATATCTGGACAGATGCTAAAATATGTTGTATTATAAAGTTATAATAATTATAAAGTGGGGTAAGACCTTGTGAATAGATTGTTGGGGTTCAAGTTTCTCTGCTGTCTGCTGGCTCCCAGTGCCCCTGCCAGAGCTGATGCCACCTCCTGTCCTCCACCTCACCCCCAGGGAACCCCACTGAGACAAGCTTCTTAATTAGTAGAGCCATTCTATGTTTTCATCATGGGGGGAAAAACAGTGCAGGTCCTTCAGAGGCTAATTCTTGGCCAAGTAAGGACCAAGTGAGTGTATATATTGGGATTATGTATTGTTACACCAGGTGCTGAGGTCTCAGAAGACCTCGGGGCAGTGTTTTGGATTCTGAAGAAACAACCAGGAGGACAGCTGAGAAGAACAGGGGTTTATTAGTCCCCGTGAGCCCAGGTGGTGGCCCTTTCCTGCTGCCCACGGGCTGCCTCCACTGAAGCTGAACTACTGAATCCCACTCAGCTGCAGACGGGCACACTGAGGGCAGCCAGCTTTTCCAGCACAAGCTTTTACAGAGTAGAGAAAACAGAGGAAAACACAGCATGAAGGGTGGGGGAGGTGTCTCCCCACAAGCTGTGTGCAATTCAAACTGCTGTTTTCATCACTGAGGAGCTGGCTAGCTTCTCAGGTCTCACAGTCTGCTTGTTGATGGCCTTCATGTCTTCCCATGTTGTGGCAGGAACTCGGTCGGCAGGAAGAGACAGCCTGCACGCACTGGGAGGATTAGAAAAGGACTGTGTAATGCACACTGGTGCTGTCTCAGCGGAGTCACCTCCAAAGGCTGAGCCCCAGCCCAGGTTTCAGTCCCCTTTTATACATGATGAGCCTCCTGGTATTAGGGGGCTTTCTAGTCCCTCTGTAGTTTAGGTGGATGGCAGATGTGAGGGAGTTATAAAAGCCAGGGGTGGGGTCTCTGCAGTGCCCAAGGGGCTGCACATGGCTTGCCTTCACATTCTCCCTGCCCCCTTCTCGCTCTTGAGTCTCAAGCTGCTCCCAGCAGAGAATATCTTGCACTGGAGGTTTTCTTAGTGCTGCGTGAGGAAGAGGGGTGACGATCTCTCTGACAACTTTTGGCTGAAATAGGGACATTGAAGGGGAGGGCTGCAGCAACTAGAATTCTACATTGTCCAGAGGCGAGTAGTTGGGGGTCTTTGCTTGAAGCACCATTTGAAGCTTACTGTTTCTAAGTGAGAGGAAATGAAACGGGTTATCATGTTGATAATACAAGTGCTAAACAGGAGCACTATAAAAAGCATTAAGAGAGGACCAGCTAATGGGAGTACCCAAAATGCCCAGTATTTGTTTCTTTAACTGATGGTCCATGTCTCTAACTATTTCTGACTGGTTAACATAAAAGCAACATTCCTCATTTAAGAAAAGGCATATTCCTTTCTTTTCAGCAACCAGAAGGTCTAACCCCTTCTATTGTGTAATACTACTGCTGCTAAGGACTCCACTTGATCCTGTAAGGCTACTAAGTACACAGAGTCCAGTGCGGGGATCAGTCCAGCAGGTGATGGGCATCAATCCTACTGGCGGAGTCCTCGGGTGCTTGCCCTAGTCTGATCAGCAGGTTTTGCTGTCCTTCTGGAAGAGACCTGCAGAGGATTGTTCTGGCTGGTCATCACTCTCCAGGTGAGTTGGTAGTCCTGTGACAGGTGAGCTGCCTTCACCCACGAGTGGTGGATTGAGGGTTCAGTTCCAGCTAAGGGTGCGTACCCTGGTTGCAGTTTGTCCACAGCCCCAGCTGGGGACGTGTGGGTGGTGACAACTTGATGTGTCTCTCTTGCATTGATGTTTCTCTCTCTCTTTCTCCCTCTCTCCCTCCCACTTTATCTGAAGATGAATGCAAAAACGTCCTCAGGAGAATATTTTTTTTAAAAAAAAGTTTTTCCTAGTTCAGTTCTTATAGTTGTTTTTGGATATTATTTTTTTCTCTAGTTATCTTTTTTTATTAATTTATTTTGTTCTGGATTGTGGGAGAGTATTTGCATGGCATCCATTTTGTTACAATCTGCTCTGCCATCTCCTGCCCCAACTGCAGGATACCTCTGTATACAATGTTTCTGCATTCCTTTAAGTAACCATTTACTCAGCCAGTTATGCTCTGTTTATCTTTTGTTCCACCCGGGATATTTACTTGAAATTGCTTCGGGGTGGTTACTACAAACTTATCGCTTGACAACAAATGTTCTTGTTTTTCTGCTTCTTGCCCTATATATTGTGTGGATCTCCCCAGAATAAATAAGACTTGATCAGAGCCCTGTCTTATCTCCATTTCTCATGTCTCTTGTCCCTCCTCATCCTCACTCCCCCTCTAGAGTCCTCATTGCTCGACCTGCGGGATGGGTCAAGTGGCGCCCAACGTGGGGCTCGAGCACGGGGGATCCAGTGAAGGACGCCGTTCGAGTGGCCGGCAGAAAGGAAAAGAAAAGAGGGAACAACATGGGAACCTGCTGCGTCTGCACCCCTCGGGTAAGTGAATGGCGATTATGGGTCAAGCATTGAGCCAAGATAAGATGTTTGTTGAAGGACTAGGAAAGGCTATCAAGGCACGAGGAGTAAAGGTGAAAATTAAGCATTTGTGTCAGTATTTTGATTATAATAAGGAAGTTTGTCCTTGGTTTCCTACAGAGGGATCTATAGATCAAAAACGATGGAAAATAGTTGGTGATGCTCTTAGAGATTATTATAAGACTTATGGACCCAAGAAGGTCCCGGTAACTGCTTTTTCTTATTGGCATTTAATAGATGAGATCCTATCTCAGAGACATTCTGATCCTCTCATTGCCAATGTAGTAGAATATGGCGAGGGTATATTACAGAAAGAAAAAAAGGGGAATGAAAATGAAAGTAAAGAATGTGAGGACTTCATGTCATTCAATAGTGATAATGAGGAAGAAAAAACTGAGCCCACTCGGAATAAAATTATGCCTAAAAGCTCTCATACAGGGAGATGAGAAAAACTAACAGAGAGAGAGGGTGGAGAAATCAAAAGAACAAAAACTAGTGTTGCCCCAGAGGAAATAATCAAATCCAAGACAAAGATTTATCCCGACCTATCAGAATATTTGGAGACTGTTCCTGACGGAGGGGAGGTTAATTGGGATGAATTGGCAGATGAAGCTGCCAGATATCATAACTCTGATTGGCCGCTTGTTTCTCAACGCCCCCCGCCTTATAATAATAATCCCAGTGCTCCCCCGCTGGCATGTCCAGTTCTTGACCCTAGAAAAGAACTTAGAGATAAAATTGAACACCTCAAAGAACAAATAAAACTGGAAAAAGAGCACCAAGATCTCATAGCCCAATTAGAAGGACTAATCTAAAAAGGAGAGTGAAATAAGATCAGAAATCCTCAGTAATCCAAAGCCACCCATGAGGGGAGCTGTCCCAAAGATCCCTCCCCACATGCAACTTGCACCAGAGCTAGATGATATAGAGGCTTTTCCAGTAACAGAAACAGTGGACGCGCAAGGACAGGCTTGGCACCACCATAGCGGGTTTGATTTTAAATTAATAAAGGAGTTAAAAACCGCTGTAGCACAATACGGAGCCACAGCCCCATACACTATGGCAATTTTAGAATCAGTAGCCGAGAATTGGCTTACGCCTGGAGATTGGCAGACATTAGCCCGAGCGACACTTGCTGGAGTAGACTATCTCCTATGGAAATCAGAATATGTAGAGAACTGTAGGGACATTGCTAAACGCAATGCACAGGCTGGTAATGGATGGAATTTTGACATGCTAACAGGAGAAGGAAATTATGCCAATAGTGATGCCCAAATGCAATTTGATGCAGGTCGTTTTGAAACTGCCCACCAAGGATGACATGAGCTCCTCCCTTACTAACATTAAACAAGGAATTTTTGGTAATGCAGATGCCGGCACAGATTTTGTTAAACAATTGGCTTTTGAAAACGCTAATGCCGCCTGTCAAGCCGCTATTAGACCTTATAAGAAAAAGACTGATTTAACTGGTTATATTCACCTATGCTCTGATATTGGGGCTGCCTATCAACAGGGCCTTGTCATGGCTGCCGCCTTGCAAGGGTATACAGTCAGACAGTTCTTATCCCAACAAAACAAGAGTAAATGTTTTAACTGTGGGGAAACTGGCCATTTCGCAAGGAATTGTAAAGGAAATCCCACTAATAACTCAAAAACTCAGACTCCAGGAGTTTGCCCTAGATGTAAAAGGGGGAAACATTGGGCTAATGAATGTAGGTCTAAAAAGGATGTTCAGGGTAACGAACTATCCTCGATGCAGGAAAACGGGCACAGGGGCCAGCCCCGGGCCCCCAAATACAAACAAATCTTTGGGGCAGTCAGTTTTGTTCCAGCAAACAATCCATTTCAAACCTCCTCAGAGCTACCACAGGAAGCGCAGGATTGGACCTCAGTTCCACCACCTACACAGTATTAACTCCTGAAATGGGAGTTCAGGCCCTTCCTACTGGAATTTTTGGCCCTCTGCCTGAAAACACATTTGGACTAATAATAGGATGTAGCAGTTCAACAATGAATGGACTACAAGTCCTTCCAGGAGTTACAGACAATGACTACTCCGGAGAAATTAAGGTTATGGTATCATCCCCAAAAAATATTAATACTGTCATCACAGGACAAAGATTCGCTCAATTGCTGCTCCTGCCTTTGATGCCCACCACAAATAGGGCAGTATCAGGACAAAGAGGTGATCAAGGCTTTGGGTCATCAGATGTTTACTGGGCAGAGGTCATATCAGCACAATAACCCATTATGTCTCTCTGGTTAGATGGTAAGAAATTTTCAAGCCTTATAGATACAGGGGCTGATGTCATAATAATTAAAAAGAAAGACTGGCCTACAGCCTGGCCCCTAGACATAACTTTGACCCACCTAAAAGGAATAGGGCAAAGTCAAAACCCAGAGAGAAGTTCAAAGCTATTAACTTGGAAAGACCAGGAAGGTAACCAGGGCACCATACAACCATATGTTATAGCCGGATTGCCTATAAATCTTTGGGGTAGAGACCTCTTATCCCAATTAGGATTAATGATGGGAAGCCTGAATGCTGTTATTACTACCCAAATGTTGAAAACCAGATATCTACCAGGCCAAGGGCTGGAAAAAAATAATACGGGTATAACAGAACCCATAGAGCCCTCCCCAAAGACTGATAGGGCAGGATTAGGTCATTTTCCATAGGGGCCATTGACACTCCTGCGACCCATGCAGAAAAGATCACGTGGCTATCTGAGGAGCCGGTGTGGGTTGATCAATGGCCTCTAACAGCAGAAAAACTGATGGCTGCACAACAGCTGGTACAGGAGCAGCTTGATGCTGGCCACATTGTCCCTAGTAACTCCCCTTGGAATACTCCTATTTTTGTCATTAAAAATAAATCTGGCAAATGGCGGCTATTGCAAGACTTAAGAGCTGTAAATAAGACTATGATGATCAGAGGCGATTTGCATTCAGCTTACCAGCTATAAATTTCAAAGCGCCTATGAAAAGATTCCAATGGTGTGTTCTGCCACAGGGAATGGCTAATAGCCCTACCCTATGCCAATCCTTTGTAGCCTCAGCCTTACAATCAGTTAGAGACAATTGGCCAAATATGTACATTATACATTACATGGATGATATCCTCATAGCCGGAGAAGAGGGGAGCGAGGTTTTGAAATGCTATGAGGTGATGCATGTTGCCTTAAGAGACAAAGGCCTGGAAATAGCCCCTGACAAGGTCCAACTCACAGACCCTTATCCAGGCTATACAAGTTCAGCCTTCTCCAAATTTTGCAAATGCCTCAATATTCAACACATAACAGGTATACCTTACAACCCTCAGGGCCAAGGTATTGTAGAGAGAGCACATCTGTCTTTAAAGATCACCATTGATAAAATTAAAAAGGGGGAATGGTACCCCACGAGGGGGGTCACCCAGAAATAGTCTCTCTCATGCCTTATTTATCCTCATTTTTTTAAATTTGGACACTGATGGGCAATCTGCTGCTAATTGCTTTTGGCATACAGAAACTCAAAAACAATTTGCCTCAGTATTGTGGAAAGATCCCTTAACCAACTCTTGGCATGGCCCAGACCCAGTCCTCATCTGGGGCTGAGGTTCTGTATGCATTTACTCTAAGAAAATGAAATCTGCCAGATGGCTACCAGAGCGTTTGGTTAAACAGATTGATCAAGTTAAAGGAATAACAGATAACCATATAGATAACTCCAGGGACGAAAATTCCTGTTTTTTCTTTATTTCAGGAATGGACCGGAAGGCTGAAATCTTACTGCTAGGGATACTACTGCATCTTTGCCTGCTTGTGGAAGGAGGTTTTGGGCCTCCTCCAAACCCTGACGAGCTCCTGAGGGCCTTATTTGGCCCCCCATGCAACTGCCTTGCAGGAATTCTGCTGCTTAAAAGAGCTTTTTGATAACCCCCTTTGGAGCGGACTAAATGGGGTGCTGCCTTATCTTCTCTCTCTGTTGGGCCCCTTACTTGGCCTTTTACTGATTGTGTCACTAGGACCTTTTCTCTTCAATAAGGTGATGGCTTTCATCAAGCAGCAGATAGATGCCATTAAGATGCAGTCTATACAGGTCCATTATCATAAACTTGAAATGGCCAACAGAGAAACTCACTCTAGCTGTGAGTCAATAAGCTATGACTATGCCTGAGATGGCAAATAGTGAGCCTCAAAAACTTCATCACCGTCGTGCACTGGACTGGATAGCCAGAGACGGGCAACTGGAACTCATACGCATCACCAACCACCACCTAAGACAGGAACAAGGCCTCATGCTGCCTTGCTATTCCAATGACGGGGTTGGACAGGTTGGCACCGTGTGCAAGTTTCCTGACCTAAGACAGGCACAGTCCCCTCAAGGTATTATTTCAGCCTTAAAATTAAAGAAAAGGGGGACCTGTGGGAGACTATTTGCATGGCATCCATTTTGTTACAATCTGCTCTGCCATCTCCTGCCCCAAGGCAGGATACCTCTGTATACAATGTTTCTGCATTCCTTTAAGTAACCATTTACTCAGCCAGTTATGCTCTGTTTATCTTTTGTTCCACCCGAGATATTTACTTGAAATTGCTTCAGGGTGGTTACTACAAACCTATCACTTGATCAGAGCCCTGTCTTGTCTCCATTTCTCGTGTCTCTTGTCCCTCCTCATCCTCACTCCCCCTCTAAAGTCCTTGTTGCTCGACCTGCAGGATGGGTCACTGGATGTTTCTCCTTCTTCCCCATTGACACCCTCCTTACCATCTCCACCTGCCTTGTCCCCAAGTTTGTCGTCTATGTCCATTGGTTATTCATAGATGCATATAAGTTCTCTGGTTTATCTCTTCTCTCCCCCTTCCACTGCCTCTTCTGAGGTTTGTCAATCTGTACCTTACTTCTATGTCTCAGGGTCTATTTTGTTCATCAGTTTGTTTTGTTCATTATATTCCACAAATAAGTGAGATTATCTGATATTTGTCTTTCTCTGGTTGGCTTGTTTTGCTTAGAATAATACTTTCCTGGTCCCTCCATGTGGTCTCAAAGAAAAAGAGGTCTTTCTTTCTTATAGCTACATAGTACTCCATTGTGTATATGTACCACAGCTTTTTATCCATTTGTCTACTGATGGACATTTGGGTTGTTTCCAGATATTAGCTATTGTAAATAGTGTTTTCCATAGTGGCTGCACCAGTCTGAATTCCCACCAGCAGTGTAGTAGAGTCCCCTTTTCTCCACACCCTCGCCAACATTTGTTGTTTGATGATTTGTTGATGGCAGCCATTCTGACAGGTGTGAGGTGCTACCTCATTGTTGTTTTAATTTGCATCTCTCTGATGATTAGTGATGTTGAGCATTTTTTTATGTCTCGTGGCCATTTGTATGTCCTGTTTGGAAAAGTGTCTCTTTAGTCCTCTGCCCATTTTTTTAATTGGGTTCTTTATTTATTTATTTATTTATTTATTTTGTTGAGTTGTATGAGTACTCCATATATTTTTGAAATTAACTCTTTATCTGATGGATCATTGGCAATTATAATCTCCCATGTAGAGTGCTCCCTTTCCATTTTGATGGTTGTTTCTTTCGCTGTGCAGAAGCTTTTTAGTTTGATATAGTCCCATGTGTTCATTTTTTTCTTTGTTTGTCTTGCCTTAGGTGTTGTATCAGTGAAAATTCTCCTGTGTATGATGTTTTAAATTTTGTTGCCTACATTTTCTTTTAGAATTTTTATGGATTCAGGAGTCACATTTGAGTCTTTTGTCCATTTTGAGTTTATTTTTTTGTATGGTGTAAGTTGGTGGTCTAGCTTTATTTTTTTGCAAGTAGTTGTCCAATTTTCCCAACACCATTTATTGAAGAGGCTGTCTTGGTTCCACTGTATGCTTTTGCCACATTTGTCAAATATTAATTGAGCATATTGTCTTGGTCAATTTCTGGGTTCTCTGTTCTGTTCCATTTATCTATATGACTGTTCTTGTACCTGTACCAGGCTGTTTTGATTACAGTGGCTTTGTAGTATAACCTGATATCTAATGTTGTGATCCCTCCTACTTTGTTCTTCTTTTTGAAGAAAGCTGTGGCTACTCAGGGCCTTTTTTGGTTCCATATAAACTTTTGGAGTATTTGTTCTAGTTCTGTAAAGTATATTGTTGGTATTTTGATGGGGACTGCATTGACTCTATAGATTTATTTGGGTAATATGGACATTTTAATTATGTTAATTCTTCCAATCCATGAACATGGTGTATGCTTCCACTTTTAAAAAAAATTAATTTCCCTTTATTGATTTTAGAGAGAGAGGAAGGGAGAGAAGGAAAGAACTAGAAACATTGGTGAGAGAGAACATTGATTGGCTGCCTGCTGCATGTCTCCCACTGGGGTTGGGCCCACAATCTGGGCATGTGTCCTGGCCAGGTGACCTCTTGGTGCATGGGTTGACACTCAACCACAGGGCCACACTGGTGAAACTATGCTTCAACGTTTTTATATCTTCCTCTATTTCTTTTTTGAATGACCTGTAGTTTTCTGTGAAGAGGTCATTATTTCTTTGGTCAAATTTAATCCTAGGTATCTTAATTTTTTTTTTTTTTTTTTTGCTGCAATGTTTAGTACTATGTAAAATAAAAGTGGTAAAAGTAGAAATACCTGTCTTGTTTCTGTTTTTAAGAAAAATGCTTTTAGTTTTTGCCCATTGAATATGATGTTGGCTGTAGGTTTTTCATAAATGGCCTTTATTATGTTGAGATATGATCCCTTTATTCCCACATTGCTGAGCGTTTTTATCAGAAATGGGTGCTAAATTTTATCGAAGGCTTTGTTTAGCATCTACTGATAAGATCATATGGTTTTTGTCTTTCATCTTGTTTATGTGGTGTATTGATTTATTGATTTGTGAATATTGTTCCAGCCTTGCATCCCTGGGATAGATCCCACTTGGTCATGATGAATAATTTTTTTGATGTATGGCTGATTCCAATTTGCTAATATTTTGTTAAGAATTTTGGCATCTGTGTTTATCAGAGATATTGGCCTGTAGTTTTCTTTCTTTGTAGTGTCTTTATCTGGTTTTGGAATTAGGATTGTACTGGCCTCATAAAATGAGTTTGAAAGTCATCCATCTTTTTGGATTTTTTGAAATAGTTTGATAAAAAAGGGGCATTAGATCTTCTTTGAATATTCGGTAAAACTCCACTGTGAAGCCATCTGATCCTGGTCTTTTGTTTGCTGGGAGTTTCTTAATTACATCTTCAATTTTCTTTGTTGTCTGTTCATGTTTTCTATCTCTTCCCGGTTCAGTTTTGAGAGACTGCATTTTTAGAAATTTGTCCATTTTGCCTAGATTGCCCAATGTGTTGTCGTATAATTGTTCATAGCATGTTTCTGTCGTGTTGGTTGTTACTGCTCCTCTTTCATTTCTGATTTTGTTTATTTGGATCTTCTCTTTTTGTTTCTTGGTGAGTCTGGCTAAAGCTTCATCAGTCTTGTTTATTTTTTCACAGAAACAGCGTTTTGTTTTATTGATTTTTTCCTTCTACGTTCTCTGGGTTTTACATTTTGTTTACTTTTTAGTCTTTAAGTTGTAGGGCTAGAAAGTCAATTAGGAATATGTCTTGGCCCTGGCTGGTTTGGCTCAGCGGTTGGAACGTTGGCCTGCAGTACAGAGGAATATGTCTTGTTCTGTGAGGTAGGCCCACAGTGCTATAAACTTTCCTCTCAGGATTGCTTTTGCTGCATCCCATACATTTTGTGTTGTTGTGTGTTCATTTTTATTGGTTTCCAAGAAGTTTCTAATTTCTTCCTTGATCTCATTGGTAACACATTCATTGTTTAATAACACGCTATTTAGCGTTCGTACTCTATCTTTGAGAATGCCCCCAGTGCACTTAAGAAGAATGCATATTCTGCAGCTTTGGGGTGATATTTGTTGTAAATATTAATTAAGTCTAAGTGATCTAGTTTGTCATTTAAGGACTTTATGTCTTTGTTAAATTTTTTTTTTTTTAAATCCTCACCCAAGGATATTTTTCCATTTTTTGTACAGATAGAATGGGAGGAAGGGAGAGAGAGAGAGAAACATCGACGTGAAGGGACACATCGAGTGGCTGCCACCCGCACGACCAACCAGGGCCGGGGACAAACTGCAACCGAAGTACGTGCCCTTTGCGGGAACCGAACCCGGGTCTCTCCAGACCACAGGCCGACGCTCTAACCGCTGAGCCAAACTGGCCAGGGCTGTCTTTGTTAACTTTTTGTCTAGAAGATCTATCCAGTGGTGTCAGTTGGGTGTTCAAGTCACCCAATATGATCATATTGCTATTGATCTCCTGCTTGAAATTCTCGAGTTGTTAAATATACTATGGTGCTCCTGTATTTGGTGTGTATATGTTTATCAGGGTTATATCCTCTTATTAGATTGATCTTTTTAACATTATGTAGTGACCTTCTTTGTCTATTATTATGACCCTCGTTTTGAAGTCTGTCTTGTCAGACATGAATATTTCTAAACCAGCTTTCTTTCTGTCCTTTTTTTTCACATTTCCATTTGTTTGGAAACATTTATTTTATTCCTTCACTTTCATCTTGTGTGAGTCTTTTGTTGTGAGGTAGGTCTCATAGACAGCATATATATGGGTCGTGTTTTCTTATCCAATCAGCTACCCTATATCTTTTGATTGGAGCATTTAAGCCATTTACATTTAATGTTATTATTGGTAGATAGTTATTAGTTTCCATTTTTATTTTATGCATCTCTCTCTCTCTCACTCTCTTTCCTCCTCCTCTTTTTCTTCTTCTTCTTCTTCTTCTTCTTCTTCTTCTTCTTCTTCTTCTTCTTCTTCTTCTTCTTCTACAGTCCCTTCAGCATTTCTTGCAGTCCTGGTTTGGTGGTGATAAATTTCTTTAGCTTTTTTTTTGTTTTTAATCTGTGAAGCTTTTTATTTCTTTTTCAATTCTGAATGATAGCCTTGTGGGATAAAATAGTCTTGGATTCAGACCCTTGCCTTGCATTACTTTGTACACTTCATGCCACTCCCTTCTGGCCTGCAGTGATTCTAATAAGGAATCAGCTGTCAGTGTAATGGGAACTTTCTGTCTCTCTCTTGTTTCCTTTAAGATTCTTTCCTTGTCTTTAAAGTTTGCCATTTTAATTATGATGTGTCTAGCTTTGGGTCTGTTGGGGTTCATTTTGCTTGGGACTCTGTATTTCCTGGATTTGTGTGAGTTTTTCCTTCACCAGTTTAGAAAAGTTTTCTGTCACTATTTCTTCAAACAAGTTTGCTATTTTTTTTCCCTCTGATTCTTCTATTTCTGGTACCCCTATAATGCCAATGTTATGTTTTCTATTGTTTTACAGCTCCCTTGAACTCTCCTCCTGCTTTTTAATTTTTTTTATTTGCTGCTCTATTTGGGTATTCTTTCCTACCTCATTTTTGAAGTCACAGATTTGGTCTTCAGCGTCTTCTAATCTGTTATTGAACCCTTCTAAGGTATTTTTTATAACAGCTATGTCATTCTTTATTTCCTCTTGATTTTTATGCATGGCTTCTACCTTTTTTTAAATTCTTATTAATTATTATTAAGTTGCTTGTAGTTCTCACCCTTAAAATCATTGCTTTGAATTCTTTATCTGATAAGTTGCTTTCTTCCATTTCCTGTAGTTCCTTTTCTAGTGATTCCTCTTTTTCTCTCCATTGGGTGTTGTTTCTTTGTTTCATTATTTTATCAATTAGGTAGTTCTAGGCCTCATGAGGGATGTTGGAATGTTTAAGCACATCTGTGTGTATTGCATAATCCTGCTGTGCCTTCCAGACCGTTTTGGTGTATGGCGCCTCTTGCCTGCTGTGGATCCTAGAGGATTGACAACTGGTGGCTGTTATCAGTCGGTCATGCAGGTCTCGGTTCCCTGAGTCTTGCTGCTACTTGGGCTGGGACACTGCTCCTGATTAGCCTCTGCTGATGCCACTGGAGATGGGTCTCAGCTGCCGATCTGTGCTCCTGCTGCCCGGGCTGTGTGGGTCCAGCTGGTGCACTGGGTTCCATTGGCATGCTGCTGGGTTTTGTGAAGCCAGCTGATATACTGCTGTGGTGCATGGGTCCAGCTAACATGCTCTTGGGGACCCACATGTAAGCTGCTGGGATGCATGGTTTTCACTGATGCACTTGTTGGGTTCCTGGGTCCCGCTGGTACACTGATGGAGTGCATGGGTCCCACTGGGGTGCTGCTGGGGTACTCTGCTGCCTGGTGGGTCTAAGCTCTTGATCAGTCATGGCTGGGGGCGAGTGTCAGCTCCCAGTTTGCACTGCTACTGCTGCTGTTGTTGCCAGGGGGTGCTCTCAGGTCCCAATCCTTTGCTGCTATTGGGGGCTAAGAATGCTCATCTCCTGACACTTTGATGCTGCCAGGGAAAGGCAGTTTCCTTCAAATTCACTGCTGCAGTTGTCAGGGGCTGGTCTTGGCTGCCCAAGTCCTGCTGTTTGGGCTGGGAAACCACTACTGATCAGCTTCTGCTGATGCCACTGGAAATGGGTCTCAGCTGCCTATCTGAGATGCTATTGCCTGTTGGTGGTGTGGCTCCACTCTTGCCTGGTCAAGGTTGCTGTAGAAGGAAGTGTCAAGCTCCCAAGTTGGCACTAGTGCTTCTTGGGGTGTGTTGTCTTCCTGAGCCACCCTGAGCCTCTTCTACTGTTGTGGGTGGGACTCGACTCCTGCCCAGTCACTGCTACTCTAGGGGCAGGTTCAGGACTTTGATTAGGCTTCTGCTGTGGGGGATGATGCTTGGCTCCTGGCTGGTATTGGCTACTGCAGTAGGCACCATGATAGCACTGCTACTCTGCACTGGTCCACTGGACAGATGGTGCAAGGTGATCTGGTGGACTCAAGTCACTATCCCCTCACCACTTCTCCCCCCCACCCCCCCACCCCAAAAAACAGAATCTCTTGATTCTTCCAAAATGGTGGGGATCTCTAAACCAGAGGGAGAAACCCACTGACATGCTGCCTACCACATTAGATGGCTTCTCTAAAACCACAGGACAGGAACCTTCTGGCACGCGATTCTGCATTGCTCAAGGTTCGTTGTCCACGCTAACATTCACTCACACTTTCATAACTGCTCACTCTTTCACACACACACACACACACTCGCTCAGATCCTGCCTGTCACCATCTTCCTGATTCTCTCCATTTTCTGCATTCTCTTCTCTATCTACTTAACTCTCCATTTTCAGCATTCTATCTTCTCTCTCCTGATTCTCTCTCTTTTATTTTTATTTTTTTCGCTTTTTCTGCTCTCTGTCAATTCTCTTCGTATTCTGCGTCCTATCCAATATCTCCTGATTCTCTCCATTTTCTGTGTTCTCTCTTCTCTCTCCTGAATCTCTTCATTTTCTGCATTCTCTCCTCTTTTATCTCACCCTTTTCTGTGTTTGCTCCTCTCTCCTGATACTCACCATTTTCTGCATTCTTTCTTTTCTCTCCTTTTATTCTCCATTTTGTACATTCCTTATCTGCTGATTCTCCACATTTTCTGTGTTCTCTTTTGTCTCTGCTGATTCCTTTTATTTTCTTTTTTAAAATAATTAATTTAGTTTATTTTTGTTACAGATGTTTCTCCTTTTCCCCCCACTGATTCCTCCCTCTGCCTCCCTCCCCGCCCTGTCCTCAGCTTTGTTGTCCATGTCCATTGTTCATGCATATATGTATATAAGTTCTGTGGTTTCTCTCTACCCCACCACCACCTCTTCTAGGGATTGTTACTTTGTACCCCACTTCCACGTCTCTGAGACTACCCCATTCCTCAGACTGTTATGTTCATTACATTCCACAAATAAGTGAGATCATATGATACTTGTCTTTCTCTGTTTCACTTGTTTTGCTTAGGATAATACTCTCCAGGTCCCTCCATGTTGTCTCAAAGGATAAGAGATCTTTCTTTCTTACAGCTGCATAGTACTCCATTGTGTATATGTACCACAGCTTTTTTATCCATTCATCTCCTGATGAACATTTGGGCTGTTTCCAGATCTTAGCTATTGTAAATAGTGCTGCTAGAAACATGGGGGTACATATATTCTTTCTGGTTGGTGTTTCAGGCTTATTAGGGTATATTCCTAGAAGTGGCATCACTGGGTCAAATGGAAGTTCAATTTTTAATTTTTTCAGGTAACACCATAGTGTTTTCCACAGTGGCTGCACCAGTCTGCATTCCCACCAGCAATGTTCTAAAGTCTCCTTTTCTCCACACCCTCGCCAACACTTGTTTGATGATTTGTTGATGGCGGCCATTCTGACAGGTGTGAGGTGATACCTCATTGTTGTTATAATTTGCATCTCTCTGATGATTAGTGATGTTGAACATTTCTTCATATGTCTCTTAGCCAGTTGTATGTCCTGTTTGGAGAGGTGTCTATTTAGTTCCTCTGCCCATTTTTTTAATTGAGTTCTTTGTTTTCCTTTTGTTGAGCTGTATGAGCATTTTATATATATTAGAAAATTACCCCTTATCCGATGTATCATTGGCAATGATGCTCTCGCATACAGTGGGTTGCCTTTCCAATTTTTTTTAGTTTGATGTAGTCCTATGTGTTCATTTTCTTTCTTTCTGTTGCCTTAGGTGATGTATCAGTGAAAATTCTGCTGCGTATGATGTCTGAAATCTTGTTGCCTACAGTTTCTTCTAGGATTTTTATGGATTCATGTGTCACATTTAAGTCTTTTATCCATTTTGAGTTTACCATTTATTAAAGAGGCTGTCCTTACTCCACTGTATGCTCTTGCCCTCTTTGTCAAATATTAATTCAGCTTATAGCCTTGGGTTCATTTCTAGGTTCTCTGTTCTGTTTTACTGGTCTATATGCCTAGTCTTGTGCCAGTACCAGGATGTTTTGATTACAGTGGCTTTGTAGTATAACCTGAAATCTGGTATTGTGATCCCTCCAACTTTGTTCTTTTTCAAAATTGCTGTGGATGATTCCTTTTATTTTCTGCATTCTCCCTTCTCTTTTTTGATTCTATCTGATTTCTGATTTCTCTGCTCTTTCTCCCAATTCTCTCCATACTCTGAATACCTTCTTCTCTCTCCTGAATCTCTCTGGTTTTTGCATTCTCCATTCTCCCTCTGGATTATCTTTGTTTTCTATGTTCTCTACTCTCTCTTCTGATTTTGTCCATTTTTTACATTCTCTCCTCTATCTCTTGATTCTTTCCATTTTATGAATCCTCTCCTCTCTCTCCTGATTCTGTGTTTTAAGTGTTCTCTCCTTCCTCTATCAACTCTCTCTGTTTTCTGCATCCTCTCCTCTCTCTTTTACTACACTCTGTTTTCTGTGTTCTTACCTCTATATCTTTATTTCCTTTCTCATCTCCCTTTCCTGACTCAATTCATTTTCTGCATTTCTCCTTTCTCTCTTGATTCTCTCCATTTTTTGTGCTCTCTTTTCTCTCCTGATTTTTTTTTTTTCTTTCTGTTTCTGGCTTCTCTCTATCTCCTGATTCTCTCCGTTTCTCGGTTCTCTCCATCTCTCCTGATTTTCACCGTTTTCTGCATTATATTCTCTAACCCTAATTTACTCCATTTTCTGTGTTCTCTCCTATCTCTCCTGATTCTCTCTAATTTCTGAGTTTTATCTCTCTCCTGATTGTCTCCGTTTTCTTCTCTATCTTTTGATTCTCTTTGTTCTCTGCATTCTCTTTTCTATATCATGATTCTCTGTTTTCTACATTCTCTTCTCTCTCTTCTGAGTCTCCCCATGTATAGCTTTCTCTCCTCTCTCTCCTGACTGTGTTCATTTTCTGTGTTCTCTCCTCTGTCTCCTGGTTCCCTCTGTTTTCTTTGTTTTCTCCTCTACCTCCTGTTTCTCTCCATTTTCTACGTTCTCTTTTTTCTCTCCTGATTCTCTACGTTTTTTGTGTTCCTTCTTCTACCTCCCGATTCACTCCATTATCTGTGTTCCTCCCCTCTTTTCAGATTCTCTCCGTTTGCTGCATTCTCCCCTCCATGTCCTGATTTTTTTTCTATTTCTTCATTCTCTTCTCTCTCTCCTGATTGCCTGCAATTTCTGCATTCTATCCTCTATCCTCTCTCTCTAATCTCTGTTTTTTGTGTTCTCTTTTCTCTCTCCTGAATCTCTCCATTTTCTGCGGCCTTTGCTCTCTCCTGATTCTCTCCGTTTTCTGCATTCTTTCCTCCATATCTTAACTTTCTGTTTTCTCCTATATCTCTTTATTCTTTTTGTTTACTTATTGTCACCATTTTCTGCATTGTCTCCTCTCCTGATTCTCTCTATTTTCTGCATTCTCTCTTCTACCTCGATATTCTGTTTTCTTCATTCTCCCCTCTCTTCTGATTCTCCTTGTTTTCTGTGTTCTCTATACTATCTTTTGATTCTCTTGGTTTTTTTAGTTCTCTTTTCTGTCTCCTAATTCTCTCCATGTTCAGTGTTCTCTCCTCTCTTTTCTAAATATGTTCGTTCTGATTCTTTTTCTTGTCTGCATTCTCCCCTCTCTCTCTCTCTCGGTTCTGTTTGAAGTGTTCTCTCTTTCCTGTTCTGACTCCATTTTCTGAGTTCTCTCCTTTATATCCCAATTCTCTCCATTTTCTGCCTTCTCTCCTCTCTCTCCTCATTCTCTCCATTTTCTGCTTTCCCTTCTCTCTCCCCTGAATCTTTTCATTTTCTGCATTCTCTCCTTTCTCTTGATTCTCTTCATTTTCAGCATTCTCTCTTCTCTCTCCTAATTCTCTCCGTTTTCTGCATTCTCTCCTTTCTCTTCTGATTCTCTTTGTTTTCTTCATTCTCTTCTCTCCTAATTTTCTCTGTGTTCTGCATTCTCTTCTTTCTCACCTCAGTCTCTCCATTTTCTGTGTTCTCTACTCTCTCTTAATTATCTCCATTATTTGAATTCTCTCTTCTATTTGCAGATTCTCTCCTCTCTCTCCTGATTCTCTCTGTTTTCTGTGTTCTCTCCTTTATCTCTCCTTTATAGAAAACTTTTGTTTTGTCTGCCTGGCTGCTCCCTTGTGGGGATTTAGGTGCTTCTTGGCATTGGTAGGTCGGTATAAATCCCCAACTTGGATCAGGTTCACTGATGGAGACAAATGTCCCCAAGAACCTGATACTGCCCTTATCCGCATAAAGTTGCCATCGATGCTCAGGTTGGGACTTATGGAGGCTTCGTATCAGGCGTTATGGAGCATGGTCACTAACACACACAAACAGAATTTATACTTCCACCAAAAATTTCCTATCCTGTTTGGCATCTATGGCACTTGGGAGGTGACCAAGCTCCCCTTCAGCCTTAGAGGCAGGCTTGAACTCAGTCCTGTGTTCCTGGGGACACTTACTGCTCTAATGTCTTAGCAGATGTTTCTACTCTTCCTGGAGTCTATGGAGCACTGTGGTGGCCAACTTCAGTCGGGCCTGGCAAGGGTCAGGGTCCAGTGAAATCACTGGGGGTGCACCTTCCTTTCCATCACATGGGGTCTGATATTAGTGGCTTCTTCCCGCTGGCTTCTGACAATGGTGGCTCAAAGGGCCAATGCAGCTGTCAGCTTCTCGGCCAACACACCAATATGTTATGGCAGAAATCCGGTAGGCAGGAAGAGACAGACCACAGGCTTGGAGGATTAGAAAAAAACTGTTTAATGTGCATCAGTGCTGTCCCAGCAGAGTCACTTCCAAAGGCTGATCCCCAAGCCCAGGTTCCAGCCACCTCTTATACATGATAAGCCTCCGGGCCTTTGAGGGCTTTCTAGTTCCACTGTAGTTAAGGCTGTTGGAGGATGTGTGCTTGGCTTCCTTCTCACACTAGCCAGGGGCAGGGGTCTTTGCACTGCAAGATAAGGGGATCATCTGTCTCACCAGAAAAAGAAATGGATACAATTGCTGTTACCCTCCTGCAGGAAACCACCCTTTCTGTATTTTTTTTTTCATTAGGTAATTGACCTGTGTTCCTTCCAGGAGCTTCTAATTTGCATTTCTATAAATGGGGGCTGGGAGTTTCTGGCCTTAAAGGCAAATTTTGCCAGGTTGATGTTACTTTTATACTGTGTAGAGTCCAAATAAACCTCCAGATATGCTGTGTACTGATTTGCCAGCCTGAAGGCTGAGCCCCAAGTCATATCAAACTCAGCCTTCCCTTTCCATGGTCTCATCCCTCATTGCTGAACCTGCCTCTATCTCCTCACTTTGATGCATAAAAAGAAGCCGATCCAGTGATCAGGGTCATTCCTTTGTCAGTTTCACCTTTGAACAACGTCACTGGGAGGGACTCGAACCAATGCTGCTGCTCTGCCCAGCAAGATCCGGGATGCTTCCAGGTATTCTTGGTCAGAAAGATAAGATCTTGTGACTTATTGGCTGCCTATAAAGTACTAGGCCTTGTTTAGAGTCTCAGGTTTCCTATTCCACTAGCTAGAAAATTTTCCTAGCTTTTTAACAACCTGCCTTAAACTTAGGGACTCCTATTAGTATAGAATTCAACACAGTGACCACTAGTTGACAGATACCAGACGCCTGAGCCAAAATCAGGATCCCAGAGACAGACCCTGGACTCTGGAACCTTGACCCTACAGTGGACCACAAACCAAAACCAGGACCCATGGCCTGGGCCATAACCTCAAAGCTGTTTCCCGACCCAAACAGACCAGGCAGTGCAAAAGCCAGAAACCAGAGGCCAGAGACTGTCATTGGGTTCTTTTTTTCATCTTTTGTTTTATTTATTATTATTATTATTTTTATCCTCACCCAAGGACATTTTTCCATTTTTTGTTCAGATAGAATGAGAGAGGAGGGAGAGAAGCATCGACATGAAAAGGACACATTGAGTGGCTGCCACCCACATGACCCAACTAGCGCTGGGGACAAACTGCAACCAAGGTACATGGCCTTAGCGGGAACCAAACCCGGGTCTCTCCAGACCACAGGCCAACACTCCAACCGCTGAGCCAAACCGGCAAGGGCTCATCTTTTGTTTTAAATCCTCACCTGAGGATATTTTTCTCTTCATCTTGAGACATACTGGAAGGGAGGAAGGGGGAGAGAGAGAGAGAGAGAGAGAGAGAGAGAGAGAGAGAGAGAAATAGGTCCAAATGCCAACACTCTAACCACTGAGCAAGATCGGCGAGGGCTGTCACAGGATTCTTAATGCCAGATTTTATACACCACAAAATGAATCTGTACATGCAAATATACCCCACATATAAACCCAGGACATGAACTCACACCCAAAGAGACCCCAAACTCAAGACAAACAGCCAGATGAAAATTTTACCTTAAAACACAGATGCTGGACATGAAACACGGAACATGAATCCATAACCAAAATACCATTGCCACAGTCTGGTCTTGGAGCCAGACACCAGACCCAAGTTTCCAGACATGTGAACTGAACCAGATCCTCACACTGTAAACAAACCCATAATTCAATAAAGTTCATCTCTAAGTCCAACCAGGTAGCTTAACAAAAATACTTTTTTCATGTCAATGTAAATGTTGAAGGAAAAAAATAACTCACAGAACTTCAAAATTATACCAAATCCTGTAGAAATAGATAAAAAAGGCTAACAAAGTGAACAAAATAAGACTTACCTGCGCCAGCGGATGTTCATGATTTCTCAGCATCAGCGGTTGCAGAAGATAGCAATGTCCCAACCACAAATTTTAATGGGTTGTGTACATTAAATGGGTTGGGTACATTCTTATTCAGTCCCAAATATATTTCTCTTTATGAAAAAAAATCACTCACGGTTTTCAAACCCCAAATATTAAACTAGTCTCATTTTCTAAATATATACTTAGATTTGTGAACTTGAATTCTAAAATTCAAGTTCAAGCCCTGGCCGGTTTGGCTCAGCGGTTGGAGTGTTGGCCTGTGGTCTGGAGAGACCTGGGTTTGGTTCCCGCTAAGGCCATGTACCTTGGTTGCAGTTTGTCCCCAGCGCTAGTTGGGTCATGTGGGTGGCAGCCATTCAATGTGTCCTTTTCATGTCGATGCTTCTCTCCCTCCTTTCTCATTCTATCTGAACAAAAAAATGGAAAAATGTCCTTGGGTGAGGATAATTTTCCTTATAATTTCTTCTTTGACCCATATATTATTTAGGAAAATACTGTGTTATTTCCAGCTATTTGCTGATGGTCTACATACATTTTTGTTATTGCATCCTAAAATACTTATTTTGTATAAAAGAATGTACACTGTATATTTCAATTATTTTGCACTGAGAACTTTTTATGCCCTAGAATGTAGTCTATCTTGGTGAATATTTCCTATATTTGGATAGAGGTTTCTATAAGTGACAATGAAACTAAATCAGTTACCACACTACAACTTCCAGGTTTCGAAACTCTACATCCTCGCTGTCTCACTTATTCATTCTACCAGTTGCTGAGAGAAGAGTGTTAAAGTCTTCGTCTTCTGGAATCATCTTTTGCTTCTTTCAATTTCGTTAATTTTTGTTTTGTGTGTTTTGACGTTATATTATTTAATCTTACATACTTAGGAGTATTACGACTTCTTGTTGATCTTTGCATTGTTACAGTTAATCTTACATACTTAGGAGTATTACGACTCCTTGTTGATCTTTGCATTGTTACAGAATAGCCCTCTTTATCACTGATAATGTTCATTGTTCTAAGATTGCTTTAATGCTAATATAACCACCTTTTGTATAATATTAATATAGCCACCCCAGCTTTCTTATAAGAGTTTTCATGTTATATTTTCTTTATCATCTTACTCTTGGTCTCTTTATAACTTACATTTAAAATGAGGTAGGATTTTTTTTTTTTTTTTTTTTTTGTAGTAAGCATCTTGTTGAGTCTCTTAATCCAGTCATACAATATCTGCCTTTTTTATTTGCGGACTTAGTCCCCTTATTATTTTATTAATTTTTTTATCCTCACCAGGGGCTATGTTTATTGATTATTTATTTATTTATTTATTTATTTATTTTGAGAGGGAGAAAGGGAGAGAAACATTGGCATACTGAACATGCAACGTAGGTATGTGCCCTGATCAGGAATCAAACCACAACCTTTTGGTGTACTAGATGATGCTCCCACCAACTGAGCCACCTGACCAGGGCTAGTTCACTTATTTCTGTTGTAATATTTGCCCAGTTTAGGTTTAATTCTACCATCATTTTACAATTTGTTCTTATTGGTTCACTCATTTTATTTTTTCTCTCTCTTAAACTTTATTCTTTAGGGTTCATCAATGATAGAATAAGATAGTAATGGCATTCTTAGCACTTTAAGTGAGTTTAGGGCCTGGATGTATGGTTTTCTAGAAATCTGAAGATATTTGTAAGTGAAATTGTGCCCTGTGTAGATAATCTGAAGAACTTACAATGTGGAAAATGTCCATGCTGCTTCTTCAAAAACATGCTTCCCCGCTCATTTCTCATCTTTCTGTAACAGCATTCTCATCTTTTTCTTCATAGCCTTTTTCTTGCTTTAAAATGATATATTTATTTGCTTAGTGTCTGTCTACCCATGTAAGCAGTGAGCTCCACGGACATGTCTGTTTTGTTCACCAATGTGTATCGTATGGTATATGCCTGTCCCAGTACCTTCCATTTGTAAATGATTAACATGTATTTAGTTAAAGACCTCCCTTACCAGGGCCCTGAACCACCCTTCTGCAAGTGAGGAGATAGAGGCAGGTTAGGCAGTGAGAGACGGGACCATGGGAAGGGAGACATGGGGGACGTTTGAGATGACTTGGAGCTTGGCCCATGGGCAGGTAACCCAGTCAGTATACAGGATAGCTGGAGGCTTGCTCGGACTCTACATATCTCGAAATAAAACTAAAATCAACATGGAAAATTGTGCCTCCAAGGCTAGAAACTCCCAACCTCCATTTATAGAAATGAAAATTAGAAGCTCCTGGAAGGAGCACAGGTCAATCACAAGCAGGAAAGGCTGGTTTCAATCAAGGCAACAGGACTGCCCATGAGTTCTGCTGCGAAACTATTTGGTGTGTTTCTATTTTGCAGAAAGTCAGGTTACCTTATAAAGGGTTATAGAAAAGCAAGGTTGGATTTGAGAGAGAAACCAAAATAGGGTTGTGACCTGAGCCCCGAGGCTAAGGTGACTAGATTCCATTCTTATGTAGGCCTCTTGGCTAAGGCGACTAAATGACTCCATTTTTATCATCAGTGGACCTTCCTCGATTATTTTCCAGTAATAGGTTAATTACTCCTAGAAGTAAAGAAATTTTGCCTAAGATTATAGTTGCCCCACACATGGGGAGGCATTTGCAGTTTCCAAGTAATCGGTATTTGCAGGCATTTGCAGGTATTTGTGAGCCATGTGAATAGTGCTAATTTTGACTTCTGTAATCACTGTCACACCCACTATTGTACCAGTGGGGGAGGGGGCAAAAGGGGGGTGGGGTTTCTGTCTTTAAAATCCAAGGAGCAAGAAGAATCTGGTACTGAGGATCTGGGGAAGCTGTACCCCACCCCCACCCCCCGTGTAATGAAGTGCTCCTTTTCAGTTTGACTGTGTGTCTCTGGTTATCTCACTGACATGTTACAACAGTTGCTCCAAGGGCATTTCTGCTCCTCCCCACTAATAGTCTGGGAGAAGTTGAAATTATCAAAAAAGGGGAAGCACTAAGGTCCCTATAGATGACCAGGACTGAACCCAGTCAGGCCGGAAACACAACCTTTAAAATGTATGGATGTTGCTAAGGCAGAAATTCTTGAAAGGACCAATCAGAAGCTAGCAAGGTGTATATCTACCCCTAGACAACAGAGCTTCACCAGCAACCTACTTTAGTCCCCTCCCTGCTGTGGGGAGTCTGGCTGTCTGTAAAATAAACTTTACTTTCCCCTACCCCTTTGTCCTTGAACTCAGTATTCGATTTTGCAAGACAGCAAATCTGGAGCTGAACACGGACGCTTGGTTTCACAAGGAACTCTTGCACTGGCGGCCTGCGCGAGGCGAGCTGGCCAGGGCACCTTCTCCCGCCCAGGGGAGGCTCGCGCCTCCCTGGGGTCCTGGTCCCCAGCAGCAGGCCAGGGGCTGGAACCGCTGCTCAGGAAGCGGCCTCTCCCTGCCCCTGCACCTTCCTCTTCTGCTTTGCAGCTGCGCCTGCTGGGAGCATCCCAGACCGCGCCGATGGGTGGACACGGAACACTACGCTCGGGAACTGGGGGCTGGGGCCCTACTTGTGTTTCTTCCGGGGGGTTCCCAGGCCCCCAAGTGTGAGTGCGACGCTGCTGTGCTGCTCTTCTACCCAGGACCGGGCGCCCAGTTGCCTCTCTGACCCACAGGCGCTTGTGCCTTCGCTGTAGTGTTGGCGTCCAGTCCACTCCGGGGACAGGTTTCCCGGTGGAAACGGCTCCGGGCGGCACCACTTGGCCGAGGCAGCGCCGTCCTCCGCTGCCACCCAGGCTTCCACGGCCGGAGGGGACGGTGAGGCGGACGCAGAGCTCGACTGCCCAGGCCGTCAGCAGAAGGACTTGTGTGCAAACTGTTTCTCGTTCATCACGTGGTGTGACCCTGAGTTTGCCAGAGGATCAGGGCGCTGAACCGCTTTGAACAGACCTGGGCCCAGCACCCAGATGCCCGCCTCCTGGCCGGGGCCCCGCCCCCTCCTCCTGGCCGGGCCCCGCCCTCCCTCCTCCTGGCCGGGCCCCGCCCCCTCCTCCTGGCCGGGCCCCGCCCTCCCTCCTCCTGGCCGGGCCCCGCCCCCTCCTCCTGGCCGGGCCCCGCCCCCTCCTCCTGGCCGGGCCCCGCACTCCCTCTTCCTCGCCGGGGCCCCGCCCCCTCCTCCTGGCCGGGCCCCGCCCCCTCCTCCTCGCCGGGACCCCGCCCTCCCTCCTCCTGGCCGGGCCCCGCCCTCCCTCTTCCTCGCCGGGGCCCCGCCCCCTCCTCCTGGCCGGGCCCCACCCTCCCTCCTCCTGGCCGGGGCCCCGCCCCCACCCTGCGTACTTCCTGTCCACACAGAAGAGAGTTCCTGCGGCGCAAGGCCCGGGAGGGTGAGTGAGTTCCGCTCGCGGAGGTTTCCGTCCCTGCTCCTTGGCTTCCTCCACGCAGCGTCCCCCACCCCGTGCCCGGGGTCGCCGTGGGTGCCACAGACTCCGGCTCGCACCGGTCCCGCCCGTGGGGTGCGCTCGAGGCCCAGCGGCCCGCAGGCGGAGCGCTCCGGCGCTGCGTCGTCACTTCCGGTTCCGGCCAGTAGCGCAGCGAGGCCGCCCTGCGCCGCGGGGTCCGACTCCCGCTCGCTACGCGGCTCCGCGCCCCGCAGGGCAGCCCCGTCCCCTGCCGTCGCCCGCTGGCCCTGCCGGCCGGGTGTGCGCGCCTGCCCGGTGCCCCGGGGGACCCCGAGGAGAGGGGAGCGAGGGCTCCGGAGAGGGGGCCTCAGAAGGTGAACCGGGCGGGCGAGGGAGGGTGCGGTGCGCTCGGTGGCGGGAGGGGCCCGGCGCGAGGTGTCACGGGGGCGGCAGCGGGAAGGGGAGCCGTTCGGAGACCCGGGGTCGCCTGCGGAAGGGGCTCGGAGCAGGAGCTGGGGGAGGGGACGCGCTCCCCGCGAGCGCACGTTACCTGCTGGCCGGTGTCTCGTGCTGGCCGGGCGCCCGGGCACCCGCGTGACCCTCCCCTGGGGCCTCCCTGCCCCCCTCCGTCTGCAGACCCGCCTCGGCTCCCGGTGCAGCGGCTCGGCGGACGCAGGGAGGACCCCAGGCCCCGATGGCGTGCGAACCGGGTCTCCGTGCCCCGCCCGCGCCCTGGGAGCCGCGTTGAAGCGCCTGCACCGTCCGCGGTGAGTTCTGTCGGGAGCACCGGGGAACCCGGGGCGGAGTTCGGTGGGGTGCAGTCTGTTTGCCTGATCGTGTGATGCTTTTGAAGCTTAACAAAGCAAGTCGGTGCAGTGGCCTCCGTATATTAGCAGTTTGCACTAGAAGGGACAGCTTGGAAACAGGCACATTAAGGTGACATTTCGTCCACATTCTGCGGTATGTTTTCTTCGTAACTGTTTAAAACTGGAATCACTCTACGTGCCTAACAGTAGAGGGTTTTGTAAATTGTTGACAGCAGATGCATCCCAAGGAGACCTTGTTGTTCATGGATTTGTAAAGAATTCACTTCTCTGCAAATATCTAAGGGTTCCTACACTTTAGGTGAGTTGGGTTTTGATCGGTGGATCAACAGATGGTGCATTTCATATTATAATAAATTCTGGCACGATGCCACACACACGCAACTGCAAAGAGATTCTCATCCACCAATTTGTGAGGTTCCACCTGCTTTAAGGACTCAGTATATGTATATGTGTGTGTGCATACATGTAAATACATGTATTTGTAAATTTGGGTAAAATACAAGTCTTTATTTTTGTGTCACTAACTGAATAAATTTTGTTTATTATAGACATGTACGTATATGTAAAATGAGATTTTCTTCTTGACTCATTGGTGTGCTTTTAGATACTAGACACTGTTTTGTAGTCCAGACACACACACACACGCCCGCATACTCTGGTCTCATAATGCTCGTGTAATGAAACCAAAACCCTTCCTCTCTGCCCTTTGCCTTTTTTTTTTTGCCCTCCGGAGATGTCACCTATTTCATGTCATAAAATGTTATGTTCCATTCAGTACTGCTAGTATATTGTTTAAGGATGTTAAACTAATTTGTTTTAAAGTTTCAATAAATATAGGTTCAGATGTAATTTGACCTGTGTCCAATTTTTATGGTTATTTTGGCTATATTTTTCACCCAAAATAAAAATTGAGTCAAAATTGACTTTTTTAAGATAGTTGTCACTTTTCATGTAAAATGGTGCATGTGACTTTCAAGTGTGGGTCGTGCCAGGTCTATGCAGTCCCTGGGGTTCTGCTCACCGTGTCCTCTAGTTTAAGATTTTGGTTTGACAGACTCTTCACATGTCATTCTTATGTCCTGAAAAAGTTTTAGAATTTCTTTAAATGGGTCTGCAAATTTATTTCAAATGGGAGTTATACTATTTTGCCATTATAAGTAGAAACCAATGTTGCTTTGCTTACTTTTGAAATGATTGTCACTAAACAGGAAATACTGATTTCAGTGTATTCAGAATAGTTTTGTTCACTTATAAAAGTATTGTTAAATGTAATAGTTGGAATGGAGTGTCCTGCTTTCCTTGAGTGTGCAGTTTGCATGTCATGTGAGAGTAAATGCAGTTCCACTCTTTCGGCGCCATGCTGTCCCTCCTCTCCTGGCTCAGGAATTCTGTGCCTGGTGAGTGAATGTTGGCATCCCTGCCCAGCCCCGCTCTCGGCCCTCCCTCCCCTGGAGCTGCATCTTTGTTCACTGCCAAATATGTGTGCAGAGGTGGTCTTGATTAACAGTAATTATTCACCACTGTTTAAAGATCTTCAACTATTTTTAAAGATCATATATTTTTCCAAGGGTCTATTGATGTAATTTAATTTGGGGGGATCGTTAAAATTATTGTATGAAAGTAATAGGTTTTCTAGTATTGAATCATACTTACATTTTTGCAATAAACTCCACTTGACAGGGTTGTATTAGTATTTAACCATGGCAGTAATAGCTAAATGGCTAAAATTGTATTAATAGTTTTTTGTTTTGTTTTTTAATCCTTATCCGAGGACATTTTTCCATATTTTGTTCAGATAGAGTGTGAGGGAGAGAGAGAGAAACATAGACATGAAAGGGACACATCGAGTGGTTGCCACCTGCACAACCCAACCAGGGCGGGGGACAAACTGCAACCAAGGTAGGTGTCCTTAGCGGGAACCAAACCCAGGTCTCTCTGGACCGCAGGCCCACGCTCTAACCGCTGAGCCAAACCATCCAGGGCTGTATTAATAGTTTTTATAAAATGTTCTCAAGGAAGAGTGTTGAAATGTCCGACTTTTTTTCTACATATATGTATATTTGGTTTGCCTGATTAACCAAGGAGAACAGGTCCTTTTTCTCTTTAGAGCAATTTACCTTACATGTTCAGGACACTCTCATGAACCCGTTTTGGAGATAAATTTTGATATATAATTTATATATTCAAATGGCCTAATCTGATTGTTTTTATTGGTGAGTGAAGAGTCATGACATTTCCTTGGAAATTAATCAATTTCTCTTAACACATACAAATTAATAATATAGTTCTTCCCATTTTTCATAGATTTCAAAGTATTGCTTTCAAATGAATAAATGCTCTATTTTAATTGCTAGTGTTATATTTTCATAAGTCCTTTTTAATTCTTTGATTTCCCTGTCAAAACTTTTCTTGATCTTTGTCAAATGTTTTTTCATTTTTCAATAGTTGTTTATTTAATCTTTTTATTATTTGAACTTTTATTGTCTGCTTATTTGTAAAAATTGGAAAAGCCAAAAAACTCATGTTTCCTTTTTCCTTCTCTTCGTTTGTATGTTTTTGTTTTTTAAAAATATGTTTTTATTGATTTTAGAGGGAGAGGAAAGGAGAGAGGGAAACATCAGTGTGAGAGAGAAACATCAGTTGGTTGCCTCCCATACGCACGTCAACCAGGGATAAAACCCACAATCTGGGTATGTGCCCTGTCCAGGAAATCAACCAGCAACCTTTTGGTATATGGGACAATGCTCAACCAACTGAGCCACAGTGACCAAGGCAGTATCTACATGTTTTTAAAGTCACTGAAAATGTTAGACTTAACAGTCACCCAGAGACTGAAAACTTGTAGCAATTCTTAGCGCAGACCTTCTCTCCCTAGCACGACTGAGCGTGGTCCGTCATCAGTGTGCTCAGCTGACCCGCGAGTGCTGTCTGCACTGTGCAAGCGTTCTCATCTCTTCTCCCTCAGCCTCAGTCACCGAGACTGGTTTCTAGGATACTTTCTATTTCCAGTCCCTTCGGATAATTTTTAAGTAGAATAGACAGGGCTCAGGGCTTCTTTACACTGTGCTCAGCCAAATACAGTTCAGTTGTTTGCTGACGTGTAGGTTTATAAAGTAATACAGTGTTGTAACTTATTTGTTTATTAGACACTAGTGGCATGAAGGGGGGAATAAAATGTTTTGTCTTTACTGCCCAATCCTTAGCACTAGCTCTGATTCATATAATCTACCCAGTTAATGTATGAGAAAATAACAATGTTTCTATCCCTTCCTCTCTCTCTAAAACCAAGAAAGAAAAAAAAAATTCTGAGCTTGGAAGGCGGGCAGAGACAAATTCAGATTAAGCCTGTGTTACTTTCTAACATGTGCTTGTCTGCATTGTATGTTCTTGTATGCATGTGATTTTTGTCATATTTACTGAAGTTTTTTGAACCTCTGATCATGTCATTTATTAAATTGATAAATGAACCATAATCAGTAGGGTTATTTTGAGGAATAAATAAACAAACATATGTAAGTCTAAGCACAGCATCACATGTAATGAAACTTCACTGTTACAAATCACAAATAGGTCATTTAAAGCTACTTCTGTTATGACTCATTGTCATCATTTGTCCATGAAATACACATAATTATTAATGTTTTCGGTGAGGGCTTACACTTCACAAAGCTGTGTGAGGCAGAGCAGTAATGCAGTTAGAAGAAGTGTCAGGTGATGGGGCTGGTGAAGGGCAGGATCTCCACTGCCACTTTTCTAAGTATCAGGTGGAAGAACTAAATTTCCTCTAAAACGCCTACGTTCTATAGTTTTTGAGCCCACTGCCCTGCGAGGATTGTTGGACATGATAGTGGTTCTGTAGCCCATGTACTCACACTGTTTTCTGATGCAGGGGATCTTCAGGGGTAAATTTGAAGGTAGATGCCATTGAGTCCTCTAAATGGAATAAGCCACTGCAGTGAGCGACCTTATCCTAAAATGTATCCCTAATTCTCTTGGTTCATAACCAAATTCATATAGAACAAATCTAAAAGTCCATGTTAAGGGATTGATATTCCTGGAAACCTCATTTTAGGAGACAAACTGATTCAGGACAAAAGTACCTGAAGGGCAGGGACAGGAAGCAGTAGGAATGGACTGAGGCATCAAAGGGCTGGATCAAGTTGGAGAAACATTGCTTGTGCACAAACTAAGAATGTTCAGGCCTGAGAAATCTCACAGTGGCTCCTGGAGATGGAGACACGTGTGGCATGAGTAGGATCTCTGTTTCAAGAGGGAATTTAAAAGTTCTGAACACCATGGGTTAATTAGTTCACAAACTCATGGTGTCCCAACTCTTACCTAAAGTGAAGGTCTTTGTGTCTTCTATGGGCCCTGACAGGAGAGCGCTCCCACTGTTTTTCTTAGCAAACCCTGCTGTTTCTGTTGGTTGGCCTGGGGCTGGTGCCCAGGTGAAGCATTGGAGCTTCATGACAGCGGGGTCTAGAAATTATAGATAATGAAGTTTCATGACTTCTTTCTCCCTCAGCTTTGCCTCCTGTTGCCTGGACTGTGCCAGTGAAAACCCAGAGGACGGTTGGCAGCTGAGCTAGAGATGATGGGGTCCCAGGTGAGTGGAGAATTGCTCTTTCTACTGGACTGCATCTGCATCGCCAGTATAGGTGCATGTCTCCCGCAGGCATTGATGTCTAAGTACATGCGAGATTGAATAAGAACCTGAGCTTTAGTCAAGTTTCCCCAGAACTCCTGAATGGTCATGTTGGGTCAAGGACTTATTAAATGATCATCTCTTTCCCAATATCACACTAAGCTATTCCAGCCTCTGTCAGTGCTATGTACTTACAGGAGGGATGAGAAAGGTTTCGTTTTCTCATCTAATTCATGGCCTTGTTAGCAAAAAAGAGTTACACATTAACTATGTTGTTAACTGTAATGGCTTTAGGATTGGGGTGAATACAGGTAATGCAGATGAGTGGGGAGTGAGCAAAAACAGTATAGCCAGAAAGGGAGGCAGATGTTTCCACAGGTGAGCTCAGTCAGCCCAGTGTTACAGGTGCCGACAGAAGTGCTGGTTAGTGTCAAGGGACAATGAACGATGACTATGCCAGAGAAAGGAATGAGGAATTATCATCTATTTACATGGAGGCAGTTCATAGGGACTATTACTTCTTTAATTTTGGTTATGATTCAGGAGGAGGGGTTTAAAAGGTAGAGTAAAACTTAAGGCCCTGTGGGGAAAAAATGTTATTAACTTAAAAGGCAAGAATGATCAAGTGGCTTCCAGTATGCCTGAACAGAGAAACAAGGTGAAGAAACGAGAGGCGAAGATAAGTGGTAGGCAGAGCTTCCAGAGAATTTGAGAAACCGGCCTCAGACCATAGGATTCTATTATCCTTCAGCACAGAGGTCTCGGAATCTCTGACCTGTGCTGCTGAACCATTTATGTTCATGCTTTGTAACAAATGTCTGCGTTGTGTGGAGGTAAAAGGCAGCACCTGATGATCCCAAGTCCTGTATAAATTGTGTTGTTTTGTGGAATTCTGAACACTGCTTCAATATCCTGTCATTTATTGAATAATGAACATGGAGCTTGTATTTAATGTTGTTTGCTAGATAGTTATCATTTTACACATGCTCATTGGATCTTAAAAATTTCCTAACAATCATTAAACCTGTTCTTTGATGAGAACTGAGCCAATAAAAGAGAATAATCTGACCACAGTCATGGTTAAAAGGGGGCATATCATAGAGACTGCATTCCTTGTGATGAGTTTGTAGGTTTCCTTGAAATTGGTGGAGAAGAGTGGGGTTTCGTTTTGTTTTTTAGTGTGTTTTTATTTTTAGAGAAAGAGGAAGGGAGACAGAGATAGAAACATTGATGTGACAAAGATACATTGACCGGCTGCCTTCTGCACACCCCTTAACCAGGCTCAAGCCTACAACCTGAGCATGTGCCCAGAACTGGGACCTCTCAGTCCATGGGATGTTGCTCCATCCACTGAGCAACACCAGCTAGGCTTTTTTTTTAAATATGTTTTTATTGATCCTCTAGAGAATGAGGAAGAGAGAGAGAGAAACATTGATGTGAGAGAGAAATATCAATTGGCTGCCTCCTGCATGCCCCTACTGGGGATCGAACCCACTATCTGGGTGTGCACCCTTACTGGGAATCTAACCAAGACCTCTCACTCCACTGAGCCACACTGGCTGGGCAAAAAGAGTGTTCTAATTATAAATTTTCAAGTGAAAATGTTGTCATGATTTGGAGTCCTAATTACAAGTTTATTGGGATATCACCATACCTCATTTGATACTTCTTAATAATGAAGTTTTATATGTTTACTGTGGGTGTATCTGAAAGTATGATGTAAAGTTCAACAATGAGAATGATGTGACTGGACCCAAACTATTTGAACCTTCTGTGCACTCAACTGCCACTTCCTTAGTTCTATGACCTACCTGTACCACCTCCCCTGGAGACTGGCAGTCATGGCCCTGTCTGAAACAAGGTCCATAATGTTTTAGGAAGCAGTGTCCTTCGAGGATGTCGCTGTAGAATTCACCCAGGAAGAGTGGGCCCTGCTGGACACATCCCAGAGAAAACTATTCGCTGATGTAATGCTGGAGAGCATCAGGCATCTGGTCTCGATTGGTGAGTTTCTCAACACGTAGGTACGTATTTATTCCTTCAACATGTCAGAAAGCTTTCCCATTCCTTGTTCCAAACTTTGTCTTGATTCCTTCATAACTCTCACAAAACTACCTTACAAGCAGTTTTCTTTACATTTTACTTATGTTGATTTTGTAATCCCAGTAAAGTGTAATCTTGCTGACACAATTTTCTGTCTTTACTACTCAATTTCCAACTCTCAAATAGTGGTGGAAACTCACTATTTTTTAATGGGTATGTAATGTATTGATTTTTAAGATAAATAATTGTTTTGCTGCAAGGACTGTGCTTAGATCAAACACAGTATTAAAAATAACCAGACAGCCCTGGCCGGTTTAGCTCAGCGGTTAGAGCGTCGGCCTGCGGTCCAGAGAGACCCGGGTTTGGTTCTCGCTAAGGGCACGGACCTCGGTTGCAGTTTGTCCCCGGCCCTGGTTGGGTTGTGTGGTGGCAGCCACTTGATGTGTCCCTTTCATGTCGATGTTTCTTTCTCTTTCTGTCTTTCTCTCCTACTCTATCTGAACAAAAAGTGGAAAAATGTCCTCAGGTGAGAATAAAAAAACTAAATAAAAAATAACAAGACGTTGTTTTCCACATAGAAGTTACATTTTTACCTGGTAGAAGTTGTATTTATTGGATTTTTTTGGCTATAGTATTCAAACACTGTGAAAGCTTATATTTTCTCACTGAATGAAAATACTGATTGTTCTTCAGACTGTCTTTGAGCTTGGAACAAGTTCAGGACCTCTCATTTTGCTGATGAAGAACTATCCATGTTGCTGTCAGTATACTCTTTCCTGGGTTGACCTTCAGAGGTTGTCTTATTTTTTCTCATTAGTTGAGCCTGTATTGATGATCATGTACTGTCATTAGTACCAAACTCAAATTCAAATATCATTTTCCTACAAATAGGCGGTCAGCTCTACAAATCAGATGTGATTTCCCATTTGAAGGAGGGAGAGCAACTTTCAAGAGAAGAGATGGGTGTTGTGCAAGGCCAGAGTCCAGGTGAGCTGCCAGAACCTGTGCTTCGGTAAGAAAAGGAGCATGGTCAGTAAGTGAGCAGGCCCTAAGAACGATTAAAATGATATCTCAGGTTAGTGGTGATTTTTAAAATGTAGGGGACAAATTTTTGAGATGTCATTATACCTTGCAGTTATCAACTTCTATTCAAGTGTCTCTCAGTATCTTTAGCTTTAGGGAAGGTTATATTCATGTACTTATTGGAGTTCTCTATTTACCCTCCCCGCCCCCCAACCTCAGGTTTCCATAGCTCTATTTGAGCCCTGTAACTCCATCCTCAACACCCACACCACCCTGGAGCACTCTGATTATGCTTTCATGGTTTACAACAAGGCCATCTATGACATCTGTTGTAGAAACCTCGATATTGAGCACCCAAACTATAGGAACCTTGACCACCTTATTGGCCACCTTATTGTGTCTTCTATCACTGCTTCTCTTGGGTTTGATAGAGCCCTGAATGTTGATCTTGCAGAATTCAAGATCCTGGTTCCATATCCCCAAATCCACTTTCCTCTGCCCACATATGCCCCTGTCACCTCTACTGAGAAAGCCTACTGTGAACAGCTTACTGTAAAGGTCACCATTTTGTGCTTTGAGCCAGCCAACCAGATGGTGAAATTTGACTTGCTGCCTGTTCTACTTTGGTGACACAGTTCCCACAGATACCAGTGCTGCAATTGCCACCATCAAGACCAAGCACAGTATCAGTTTGTGGATTGGTGCCCCACTGGTTTTTAAGTTGGCATTAATTAGCAGCCTCCACTATAGCATCTGGTAGAGATCTGGACAAAATACAGTGAGATAGGTGCATGCTGAGCAATACCACAGAACACCACAGCTCTTGCTGAGGCCTTGGCTTTCCTGGACCACAAGTTTGACCTGATGGATGCCAAGCATGCCTTTGTTCACTGGTCCATGGGTCAGGAAATGGAGGAAGGAGAGTCTTCTGAGACTCGTGAGGACATTGCTCTGCTTGACAAGGACTGTGAGGAGGTTGGAACAGATCGTGCTGAGGATGAGGATAAGGGTGAGGAGTATTAACTTGCCTGCTGTCATTTTACACCCCATTGTCTTGGGACTGTCTTATTCTGTGAAACTGTCCATTGTGTCCCTGACTGGTCATTAAAAGTAATGTTTTGGCCTAGCCAGTGTGGCTCAGTGGATTGAGCATCATCCCATGGACTGAGAGGTCTTGGCTTGATTTTGATCAGGGCACCTGTCTGGATTGTGGGCTCAATCTCCAGTAGGAGGCATGTAGGAGGCAGCCGATAGATGGTTCTTTTTCACATTGATGTTTCTACCTCTCTCTCTCTTCCTTTCTAAAAAATCAATTAAAACATTTTTAAAAGTGATGCTTCCTTTTGTTTTTTAATTCACAAAATGTCCCTTTTCATGGACCTACTCTATGAAGATTTTCCCTCTTTTCCTCCCCAACTTGCCATCTTCATTTTATTTTCTTATATTCTGGTCCAGAAAATGTCAGTCATTAATGTCTGTAATGTGTTTCTCCTTATTTTTATTAACATGCTTTCCCATCTATTTGTTAATATTTGAAACATACTCAGATGGGCGTTGGGTCTCATCAACATTTTAATCCCCCTACTGTAGCTCTAACAATTTATTCTTTTCTAGTCATTTCAGATAGGAGAGATGATTTTAAAAAACAAGAAATGATATCCACTCAACATTTCTACAAGAAGGACACATCCCTAATCAGTGCAGTGGTAAGCTTTATGGGTGTGAACCTGTACTTCCAAATAAAAACTTGGGAATTGAACAAGTTATGAGTTTGGCAGTTACTTGACTAATTAGAGTTGGAATCAAGTTAGTTTGGTTTTAGGGAAAAAATTAACTTGATGTCAAAACCATAACCTGAGATCTTATAAACAGATCATTGCATAATCCTGGCTCATATAACCAATCTTTGACATATAATGTCTAAAAATTAATCAGATATCTCTGCAGTTAGGAAGCCACAAAAGAGAAAATTTTTATGTATGTGAGAGAGTAATACCCCATGTTTATACAACTAATAGCAAAAATGTTAATTGGAGTCTATCACTGACTGATTATTCTAGAGTTTATATGTCGAGAAATGAATGAAGGAAAGAATAAACGTGGGTAAACCTTTAACAGTCTCTCATTTTCTTTCAAAAAGCAGAGATTTTACAATCAAGAAGATCCGTTTGAATGTAATGATTTGGGAGACAATTTTACTGAAATCTTAACATTGACTCAGTGTGTGATACCTCACATGGGAAAGAAACCCCATATTATACAAGAATTTAAAAAACTGATCAGTTACTTTAATCAACATAAACTGATTGACACTAGAAGTAAAGTGTATAAATGTCAGCGTGGGAGAGCTCTGATTCACCGCTTTGCTGTTAGACAACACAGTAAGATTCAAGATGGGGAGAAAACATTTGAATGCCACGTATGTGGAAAAGCCTTCAGTAACAGTTCTAACCGTAGACGACATGAGATGATTCATACTGGAGTGAAACCACATGAATGTCATCTGTGTGGGAAGGCCTTCACCCATTGTTCTGACCTTAGAAAACATGAAAGAATTCACTTTGGAGAGAAACCATATGGATGTAATCTATGTGGGAAAACCTTCAGTAAAAGTTATAACCTTAGGCGACATGAGATGATTCATGCTCGAAAGAAACCACATGGATGTCATCTGTGTGGGAAGGCCTTCACTCATTGTTCTGACCTTATAAAACATGAAAGAACTCACTTTGGAGAGAAACCATATGGATGTAATCTATGTGGGAAGACATTTAGTAAAAATTCTTACCTTAGACAACATGAGAGAACTCACAATCAAGAGAAACCACATGAATGTCTTCTATGTGGGAAGGCCTTCACTCATTGTTCTCACCTTAGAAAACATGAAAGAACTCACACTGGAGAGAAACCATATGGGTGTCATCAATGTGGAAAAGCTTTCACTGATTCTTCTGTCCTCAGACGACATGAGAGAACTCATACGGGAGAGAAGCCATATGAATGTCACTTATGTTGGAAAGCCTTCACCGATTCTTCTGTTCTTAGACGACATAAGAGAACTCACACTGGAGAGAGACCATACGAATGCCACCTATGTGGAAAAGCCTTCAATCACTCTTCTGTCCTCAGACGACATGAGAGAACTCACACTGGAGAGAAACCATATGAATGCAATATATGCGGTAAAGCCTTCAACAGAAGCTATAACTTTGGACTACATAAGAGAATTCATACTGGAGAGAAACCGTACAAATGTTATCTATGTGGAAAAGCCTTCAGTAAATACTTTAACCTTAGGCAACATGGGAAAACTCACGCTGTAAAGGTTATAAATGTGGAAGATTCACCACCCATCCTTTCAAACTCTAAGCACTCATGACGACTCACACATTGAAAAAAGCACTGTAATCAATGTGGAAGAGCCTTTATTCATTCTTATTTCATTCAATTGAAGTTAATTCTAAGTGGGGAGAATCTATATGTATGGCATTTACTTGACAAACTAGACAATGGGCTTACCTGGAGAATTCAGACTGTAAAAGAATGAATGTATAAGGATTTTTATACACAGTTCTGTTAAAGAAAATGGAGAAATCGGAGGTTGGCTATGGTGGATGAAGTTAGGGGCAAAATGCCGACAGTATGGCCAGGGGGGTGTGGCGGTGTGGTGGCAGCTGAGCCTGGATAGAGCCCTGGGGAGTCTGCTTCTGAGCAGGTAGCTGCAGTAGGCATGGGCCAGGAGACTGGAGGTGGGGAGGCTGGGACCTGCATGCCCTCAGTATAATAGGATCTTGACTCCATCCTGGACCGTGAGACACTGCTGGCTAGAGCCACTGTCACCATACACGTGGGGGAGGGTGCTGTGGCAGGGATTCTGGAGCGCTTCATTCTTAGACCAGATCTGAATCTGTCCTAGGGCTGACCCTGACCTCTGAGTCCTGTCCAGATCCAGGATTCTGTCTAGGAGCTGGAACTGACAAGAGTTCTTTCCTGGTTCCAGCCCACCACACAGTTTGACCAAAACACCTTGCAAGCAAGGTCTCTGCCGGGAGTTGATCCCAGTCAGGAGCCAGGACACATTTCTAACTCAGATCTGAATTGAGACTCTAGAATGGAAATCTATCAACCCAAGCCCTGGATCTCAGCTGGGACTAAACAAGAATTGGGTGAGATGGAATGAGAACAATTAAGTGCTACTAACTTGATTAAGGTGAGGCCAGCTGGCATGAATTAGACCCGTAGTGGCTTTGGATGTTCTCTGTGCAAGTGCTTTCACAAGCTTCTTGCCATGTCCTCCTTAGTGACAGGGCAGCGACCAAAATCTGAGACCTCTCAGCCAGATAAAAGATTTAGTTAATGAATCTAACCCATGAATGATTGGGGAGGGGGATGGAGAAATTCTGTGTGTGCAATCAATGTAGAAATGCCTTGGTTTATCATTTATTTTTTAAACATGTTAGTAAACCGCACAAAGGAGATATCCCAGCTCTGTAATCATTGTGCTGTTCAGCTAAGCACCACGCTTGATGTGCACAAGAACATTTAGTGTCAGCTGCTAAAACAGGTTAAGTGGAAAAATTCACTACTAGGAGGGCAAAGCCTCTTGAAAATTAGCAGATAATCTATCTTGGAAAAGTGATTTTATGAAAATTGGCAAAATGTTTATTAATCAACATTTGTACAACAGGTGAGAGTTCACACTTGAACATTCAGTGTCACAAATGAAATATTTTCAGTGACTTCTCATTACTTAGCATTAATTATCTCACATTGAATAAGTGGATAAACATTCCGGTGGGTTTTACATTAGGAATTTGGGACTGAAGAAAAATTCTAGATTTTAAGCATAAAAGTCAAACTACAATGATTAATACCGGAAAAATGCAGGCATTAATTGGTAGTAAAAATTAAACAGATTGGTTAAATTCCAGTTTTCTTTATACTAATACAAACACACGTATTTGGGTCACTTATAAAATATTAGATGTGAACTTATACAGTACACAAAACCATATTCTGTGATATTCATGTTATAGTTATTGAAATATTTAAAATCAAAAAAGGATTTACCTCTTTTTAATATATAAAATATTTAAATCAGAATTTTGACAGAAATGACTCCATAGGAAAAGTCCTCCACAACCAACAACATGCAATCACATTAAAATCTTGGTACTTTCTCATGGGAACCTGGCTTAATTTACCTGCACTTCCCAAATTTAATTTTTTGCTGATGCAATTGTGTCAAACACCCACATGCAGATCCTTTATCACCTGCCTCTTACCATACAGCACCGCTGGCCTGACGGGAGTTCACACGTGTTCCTCTGCCATGTGCCTCCCTGGCCGCTGCTGGGGGATGAAGTGCTTCCTGTCGAAGCAGGACGGCCAGGTTTTCCTTAGTGTCTGCACAGGGCACGTGGCCACCGCACGGTGTGCACACAGGTGTCTCCTTGCTGTTTGTGTGATTTAGTGGCCTCTGTGAAAGGGTGTGTTTAATGTGGAAGGTCCACATGTGACTGAACTTCTATATTTTGTTTGTGGTGACTATGGAGGTTAGGCACAGTGTCCTAAAGTTAAAACAGTCTACTTTTTATTGATACCAACTTAAATCACAGATTCAGATTCTACTCCTTTACAGCTCTATGCCCCCACCCCAGCTATTACCATTCTTACGGATCACTGTTGTGATTGCTGTTAATACTGAATATAAATTTTCTGTTCATGAAGGCTGTCTCAGGCTTACAAAGATGACTGCAGAGATAGGCACACACAGCTCTCCAAGGACCCCACTGTACTGCCAGGTACATGTTCATGTCGTTCCTGACATTGAAAGTGACACTCCAAGTACAGGGACCAGATGAAGCTGCCAGAGGAGGCCTCAGAAAGCACCCTTGGTCCATATGAATCTCTAGAAATAGTCCTAAGTCCCCTCCAGTTACCATCAACCACAACTGCTGCATTGGAAGTGGGGGATGGAACAGTCCTATGGTGTTCCAGAGCCTCCACAATATGGTCGAAGTCAAACGGGGGGGGGGGGGGGGGACTAGTAAGTGCTCTTGTTCCATGAGAAGGTAGGAAGGTCCCCTGGACTGCCTGAGCCTCCACAGAACATTTTACTTTAGCTCAGGATCCGTAGAACTGCTCATGTTGGAAGGGATGTGCTGGGATTGTTTTCTAGGCCCACTGAAGCTTGAGAAAATTAAGTGTCCGGGATGCCCATGCTCATAGTAGGCAGGGTGTCTATGCACTGGGTGGACACAGATCAGGAGTCCAGGCCCAGGACCTGCCCTGTGGATGTGAGTGCAGCTAACTGTTGCTGCTCTGAAGGGCAAAGCCATCTGTGCCCATAAGAAAGTGAGACTTCAGCACGTCAGAGCAGGGCCATGGTGCCCTGCTTGGGAGCAGGTGTGGGTGGGGACAGCCCTGGTGGGCGTCTCCCTCCTGCTGTGTTCTCCAACAGGAGCCTTCATGGGCCCTGCATACAGGGAGACGTGAGACAACACAGGAGACGGTTCAGTGCCTGCCTCCCTGCCTCGTGAGGCCCCTGTAGGCCCTGCACCCACCTCTCCAGCAAGTGCCTCTGCTTCAGAAGGAAAGAGCCTTCCTGCACGCCAGAGGTCAAGGTGCAAGGGGGGAGTCCCTCATGTGACATGCACCTGCAGAGCCAAGCTAGATGCTGAGGGCTCTCTGTGCATCCTCGCCACAGCACAGACCTGTGACAAAGCAGGTTCAGAGGCTGGCATGTGTCTTCCCTAAAGCCAATGATTCAAACACAGGTCTAATTTAGGCCAAAGCCCACATGTTGAAGTCCTTTGCCTCTGCTGTTGAGAGTGTAGCAGGAGGGATGGACTACCTGTTGTGGGGTGCCTGGGCAATTTTCAGCACTGCCTATGTGGCCTCCAGACCCAATAGGCTCGTGAAGACCCTAAACACAGGCAGGCAGACACCGCTGTGGAAACAGACTTCCTACTGGACGGCGCTTGGGAGCAACTAAGTCATTGTGCATTTTATGGCCATTTCTTCTGGTTACACAATTGAACACTTATGTAGTGTTCTAAGCCAGTGAGGTCACACTCATGGAAGCAGAGGGTAGAATGATAGTGGCTAGGGGAGGGGCAGTTGGTGACACGTTGCTCAGGGGGTATAAACTTCCAGCTACAGGATGAACACGTTCCAGAGATCTGATGTACAGCTCAGGGACCACAGTTAATGACACAGCATTACACACTTAAAGTTGCTGAGAGAGTACAGCTTAGAGATGGGGATCATCTCATCCAACGTCACACTTTTCATCTGGGGAAACTAAGGCCCAGGAAGCACAACCACGCATGCCATTTGACACCAGAACACAGGCCCAGCTCCAGGGCAGCAGATGCCCACAGCAAACCCCTGTGCTGGCCTGCAGGTCCCCATCAGAGGGAACACATGTGGTCTACGGGCAGTATTTTTGGACCATCGTAGTGCAGAACCCTGACCACCTGTGGGGCAGGACTCTGATTTCGTGTTTGTCTGGCCTCCCTGCCTTCCAGAATAAGTTGTGTATTATTTGTTACAGCAAAAAATTCTGACCAGTAATGAGCAATTGGTGGAGAGGCCCTGATAACATGGGAACACCCTGCCCCTCAATGACGATCCTATTCTTGCCCAGTCCGGTCTACTGAGGATGGTTACAAACTCCAAATTCCTTCCAGTGTGTGACTTTGTAGGTCTTGGAGGGGAAAGTTCCCTGTCAAGAATAATAGAACGGCCCTGGCCAGCGTGGATTAGTGGCTACAGTGTTGGCCTGCGTATGGAAGGGTCTTGGGTTTGATTCCCAGTCAAGGGCACATACCTGGGTTTGCAGGTGTGATCCCTGGCCCCAGTCGGGCACATGCAGGAGGCAACCAATCGATCTCTCTCTCTCCCCTCAATGTTTCTCTCTCCCCCCACTCTTCCCTCCCATCCACTCTCTAAAAACCAATGGAAAAAATTTCCTCAGGTAAGGCTTAACAAAAAACATAAAACCAACTACAATAATAAAACTGTGGGAAGCAGAAGAAATGGGAAGAGATCAGATCTTTCCCAAGACTCAACCCTGTAAATTCAGGAAGCACAATTTTTTAATGAGGAAAACTGATTGAGTTATATACCTTAAATGTGTGTGTGTGTCAGTCTTACCTCAAAGAAGTTTTTCTTAAACTGAGATATAATTGACATTCATGTCAGAGGGACAACATAATTCACTTGGTTATATTGCAAAAGGACAGCTGCAGTAAGTCTAGTTCACAACCATTGCCACATGTAGTCCTGATGAGAACTTTGAACATCTACTTTCTGCCCTGGCTGGTTTGGCTCAGCGGTTAGAGCATCAGCCCACAGACCAAGAGGCCAGGGTTTGGTTCCCACTAAGGGCACGTACCTTGTTTGCAGTTTGTCCCCGGCCCCGGTTGGGGTTGTATGGGTGGCAGCCAGTTGATGTGTCTCACATCAATGTTTCTCTCTCTCTCTCTTCCCCCTCTCGCCCTCCTGCTCTATATCAAGATAAATGCAAAAATGTCCTCGGGTGAAGATAAAAAAAAAAAAAGATCTACTTCCGACTCATATATACACAAAATACATAATTATTAACTATACTTACTGTGCTGTACCTTACATTCCTATGCTTAGCAGAAGGGTCCTTATGATTGTGTTCCCAGGGGTCCTAAGAACACAGCCTGGGGATCTTACCTCCAAAGTGAAGGCCACAGCCCTTAGCCTGATGTACATGGTGTTGCAGAGCATCCTCAAGGATGCAGACGTAATGGCCCTGTACCCTCGAGCATCGCAACCTGAACTCCCCTAATCACCAGTCTCCGTGCTGCTGTGAAACCACTCACTGCTTCGCTGTCATTTTCTCTCGTCCACAAGGGTGCCTTTGCCTCCTGTCATCATTAAAACTGTGCCTAGTAAGATTGAATTCCATTCTGATTGAAGACTTGTTAACAATCCTTCCAAGGTGGATTGTTATCCCCAATTCATGTTCTGTGCAAATCCAGTGCCCACCAGTGTTCCTACTGCAGACTGGCAGGGAGATTCGCAGGGAAAGGGCTGTCTTACCCTTATGCTGTGGCCAGCGGTGACTTAATCAGAACCCCGAAAGCTGCCTCTGGCTAGGTGAATTGCCCAAAGGTGCACCCTTAGGCATCCAGATGAGGTCCCAGGTCTGCTACGCCCCCGAGTCTGTGCTCTGGCTCTAGCTCAATGAGCCACTCTCCCTGGGCAGTGAGGTCAGCCTGGCTCTGGCACGGTGCCAGGCTAGACAGGCTTTCAAAGCGGGATAGAGTCAGGGGTTGCATAAGGCTACTGTTAGGATGGACCCCGAGTGGGGATGGGGTGCCTGTAGGGGGACTGCAGTGTTCACATCAGCCTTCCCTTTCAGATGTCACACACCTACCACGGGCTCCTGGCCACCAGCTTGATGGACTACCTCACAGTTCTTATCTAATCCCCATCTGAAAGGTACTGAGACCCAAGACCAAGAGGAGATCTGAAACAAGTGAGCAAGCAAACAAGCATGTGGGTCCTGTCCCCATCCCATCCCCGGCCTCTGGCCTCAGCACAGAGGCTTATTGGCTTCGGATGGTCACAGCCCAGTGCTCCCTGGAGGCAGCTCTTTGGATGCTGCTTTTGCCCGAGGCTCCCTCCACATTTTGAACAGCTCACAGCTCTCACCACTTGTTTCTTCAGTGTGAACCGCCACGCTGGGTCTGCACTGATGGTGAGTTCACAGCACCTGCCATGGTGCCCACAGTTAGTGACGCAGCACCTTTAGTCTGAAGGCCCTGCTTCGTTCATTAACGATTCTACACCAAGGGGGCAGGGTTTGGTTCTGGTGGTTACTTTTTATTTCTTACCTCATATCATCACTGTAAAGAAGACAGAATCAGTCTTCACATGATGCACAAAGACGTCATTAGCTGTGTTGCAGAAGGGGTGGGACAGCAGAAAGAGACAATCTCCTGAGCCTTGAGGGGCAACGTGGAGAAGCTCTTAAATTGGGGATATGCAAGCAATGTTGCTGACTTCGGTCCATAATCACTTTCATTTTAAAACCATATAGGCAAAGAACACTACTGTAGTAATCACATCAGAAATAACTTACAAAACAATTTTTCTAAAGTATGCGTACCTTGCCCAGCCAGTGTGGCTCAGTGGTTGAGCATGGACCTTGCACCAAGAGGTTGCGGTGATTCCCATTCGGGGCACGTGCCCAGGCTGTGAGCCTGATCCCCAGTGGGGGGCGTGCAGGAGGCGGCCAGTCGATGTTCTCTCATCGCTGTTTCTCTTTCTCCTTCTCCTTTCCTCTCTCTCTAAAGTCAAAAAATAAATAAAACACGCATACCTACTATGTGCTTCCTGCAGTGAGTTTCAAACATAAAAGCGCATTTCATAAAGAAAAGCACTAAGATCAGATACTTATCTTGCTCACTAGGCATCAGGCACTGAACTTGAAATATCTTGCATACCTGAACTCTTTAATCCGTATAGAAATTCTGCGGTAAGGATCACTGCATCTCCATTCCCTGTGCGAGGACAAAGGCCTCGGTGAGTTCACGCAGCTGGTCGGCAGGCATCCCTGGCCCCAACCTCGGCCTCCGGTGACAGCGGACTGACCGCTGGGCCCTGCCCCTCCCCGCCCGCACCGGCCCACCGGCTTCTCTCCTAACGGGGAAAACCCACAGGCTGAGGCCGGTCTTCTGGAGTATCTGCAACCATCCAGAAAGATCTGAACACTGATTTGCTTACGAACAGAAAGTACTCGAACCTCAAACCTAAGTACGAAAGGTGATCAGGAGCACAGCCGGGAAGGCCAGTCCCCGCCGCACTTCTGACACCCGGGCCGTGCCTGGGCTTCAGCGGGCGGGCTGGGAACCGCGCTTCTGTCCCACCGCAGGGCAGGCGGCGGCCCTCCGCTGCGAGCACGCAGGGTACGCGGATGCCCTCCCCACGCGGCCGCCCGCCCACGACGCCCCGCTCAGGGCTCTGAGCAAGCAGGGCACGGAGCCCGGAGCCCACTGCGCATGCCCGGCTTGTGCTCGGTGCACGCGTCCAGTGGGCGTGGGGCGGAAAAGAGGAGGTGCCCACTGCGCAGGCCCGGTCGCCGGCCTTGAGACCTGGGCAGTAACCTGGCAACGCGGTGCGCGCCGACCAATCAGCGCGGCGGGGCGGGGCTCTCCGCAGCGACCTCGGCAATAAACGCGGAGGCGCCGCCGCGGTCGGGGCAGAGCGCGCTGTCTGCGGGCGCGCAGGGAGGACGGGGCGGCCCGCGGTGCGCCTCCTGCGGGGACGGACCGTGGGGGCGCCGGGTGGGGGCCCGCGCGTGCTCGGCCGACCCTCCGCGACCCGCCCTCCGTCCGCCCGGCGGCCCGGGCCCGCCGCCCGCGAGGCTGCTGCAAACTCGGCCTCGGAGCGTCGTGTCCCCCCCGCGAAGCCCCCTTTTCCTCCAAACCCTTCACGACCGCCCCGTCGGAAAGCACGTTCTCTTCTTTCGATTCCGTCGCCCCCTTTTTCTGAAAGCTCTGCTTTTCCGTGAAGCCTCCTGACAGTCGCCCCGTCTCTGGTCCGCCCTCCTGGTGAATTTCTTGATGTTCCTTCTGGGTCAGATTCTTTCACTCTCAGTCCGTGTTCACGTTTGACCCTAAATTACTTGGAAAGTTTGTAAGAAGAACAAGCAGCACGAAAGGGCAAATGCTTATCCAGTTGAGGACCTTGTCGCTCACCCCTTCTCAGGACAATGAACATGTATTTTTTCAGAATTTATGATGAAAAATGACAAAGGTGGGGGGGACTCCTTTGCCAGTTTTTTCTCTGAGTGCCTTACTGCTATTGTTATCAAAACCCTTTGTTTTTACTTGTTTATAGTATATTTATAGCCCTAGCCCTTGTTCAGCACTTACAGTTTTTATTGTTTAATGACTGTTGTAAAGTTACTCCCATTTCCTTCCCATCTAGTTTAAAAGCATAGCAAAATGTATGTAGCCTTATATTGATTTTTAGAGAGAGAGGAAGGGAGAGAGATAGAAACATCTATGAGAGAGAACATGGATTGGTGGCCCCCTGCATGCCCCCCACTGGGGATCAGCCCACAGCCCGGGCATGTGCCCTGGCTGGGAATTGAACCCGCGAGCCCTTGGTTCATGGGTCGATGCTCAACCACTGAACCACACCAGCCGGGCTGTATGTAGCCTTTTAAAGTTTATTAGAGTTCTGTTTCCTGTCAGGTTCCTTATCTTAACCATTTTCATATTTAAACCAATCATTACTTGAGATTATTTCTGGTGATACGTGTAATATGAGGTAAATGATGTAAAAAAACACACACACACACAAAAAAAAAACTCTGCAATTTTATGACGTCTGTTTCATAGGACATTCAGGAGTGCGGCTGTGAAAACGCAGCGACAGAGCATGGACCCTGGAGTGACGTTCCACAAATGTACATGCCGGCGCCACCAAACTGCCTCTGTGCTTCCAACTATGAAATGGAGAGTCAACCCTGTAAAATGGGGGTGAGAACACTTTCCACCTTGTAGGGCAGTGTGAGGCCTAAATGAGATCATGCAGGTACAGTGTTAGAGCAATGCCTGCCCTGCACTGAGGTCTGTGGACTCTAAAATATCCCACGTTAGTGAGACATGCCGAGGCTACTTTGGGACTTAGATCAATATAACACATTACTCTGTTGAAACTGTTTTTTGATTGAGTTGCCAGCTGCTATTTTGTAGCTAAATTCATTATGTACTTTTTCATTCTTACAATACTGGTTTCTTGGTAACATGTTCCTTCTGTACATCATTCCTTTCTTTTTTTTTTTTTTTTGGTACATGCCATTAGCAGGAAACCAACCCGGGACTCTCTGGTCTGCAGGCCTGCGCTCCAACCGCTGAGCCAAACCGGCCAGGGCTCATTTCTTTCTTAAAGCGTGTTGCTCTCTGGACCCCATGCTTCCCCACCGCGTCCCCTCCTCTCTGCTTCCTTCCTTGGCTCATCTTCCTCTGCCTGCCCCTAAGTGCCGCTGCCCTTCGTGATTTTCCTGGCCCCCTCCTTGCTGGCTGGCGTGTCCCTCTCCATGAGGCTGTCCCTGTGGCTCTGTCCGAGTGTGCGTTGTCTCCTGCCTCGCTCTCCAGCCTTCCTCTCTCCTGGGCCATGATCTGTGGTGCGTGCGCTCATTCTGGGCCCCGAGGTCCTGCCGTGTGCCGGCCCCGATGAGACAGTTGGGGACAGAGTTGAACAACACCCTGCATGTTCTTGGAGGAAGGCAGACAGTCAACATGTGAGTGTTCCAGGGAGCACTTCCTGCTGGGACGTCCAGAGTCACTGATGTGCACACCTGAGGCCGCTCTCAGCTCTCACTGTGCAGGTGTCACTGGTGCCCTTTAAAAAAAGACTTAGCCATCACCACAAATACGCATATGTAATTGGTCTGGAATGGGATCAAGCACATATATATATATATATATATATATATATGTTTTTATTGTTTTTTTTATCCTCACCTGAGGACATTTTTTTTTTACCATTTTTTGTTGTTGTTGTTCAGATAGAGTGGGGGGGAGAGAGAGAGAGAGAGAAACATTGATGTGAAAGGGACACATCGAGTGGCTGCCACCTGCACAACCCAACCAAGGCTGGGGACAAACTGCAGCCGAGGTACATGCGCTTAGCGGGAACCTATCCCAGGTCTCTCTGAACCGCAGGCTGACACTCTAACCACTGAGAAAACTGGCCAGGGCTCTATTGATTTTTTTAGAGATAGAGGAAGGGAGAGAGAGAGAAACATTGATGTGAGAGAGAAACATTAATCGGCTGCCTCCTGCACGCCCCCTACTGGAGATGGAGCCCACAGCCCGGGCATGTGCCCTGACTGGCCATCGAACCGGGACCTCTCAGTCCATGGGATAACACTCAGTCCACTGAGCCACAGGGCTGGGCAGCACTTGTAATTTTTAAAAGCTTTCAGTACTTAATGCACAGCGGAGGTTAAGAACCACTGGTCAGAGGAAGGCAGTTCGAGGCAACAGAAGAGTTAGCATTTCAGGTCTTGCTCTCACCAGTTCAAAAGCTTTATGACGGTGATAATATCTGTTTCATTGTTTAATTATGTCACCTGGAGTCTAGTATAGTGCCTGTCACATGGGCATAGAAACCTAACACCTCTTCTGAAACCAACATGTCTAGAACTGAAACCAACACCTCTTCAAGATCCCTCACACATTCAGCCAGTCTGGTGCTGCTCCCTGCCCTGGCCCTTCCCTCGGACAGCTCAGAGCGTGTGGCTGGGGTCCCCGGGGTCGGGGAGAGCAGAGGACACCGGCGGAAGCTCTGGTTGCCGACGCCCCCACTCCTCAGTGTTTCCTCCTCTCGCTGTCCCTGTTGCAGCCATGCCCGCTCCCCGTTTAAAGGACAGTCAGTGTCCAGTGGCCTCCAGCCCTGTCTTTCCTCCAGGCACACCCCCCAATCTGTTCGCTGCAGTGTAACCCTAATTTCTTTGTAAAGCTCAGGTGTGATCTAATCCCTCATCTGGGCCCTCCAACTGCTTTGCCTCGACTGCCCCAGTCGCCTGCACCCCTCTGCAGCCCCTCCCCCTCCCCCACACCACCCACCGTGACGCAGAACAGGCTCCATTCACGTTGCTCCCACCTCTGGGGAACAGGTCTGTCGGGGGCCTGCTCCCTGTTCTCCCGCCCCCGCCCTGCTTGTTCTTCAGCTGTGAGCGGAGACGGCACCTCTGGTCGGCCCTTTGTGACGGGGCCACACTAGGCTAGTAAATCCGCCAAAGCCTTCCATCTTGTCATTTCGGTACACCTGAGGCGCTGTCATCTTGACCGTTTTATCATACTGTCCAGCCAGCATCTACACCCTGTACAGATATTTAAATATTAAGGAAGAACTTACTTTTTAAACATTAACAAATAAATGTTCTAAGTGAAAAGCAACTTGCTAATTACACACACATTTCAAACATGAATCAAGTTTGTTCCTGGAAAGATGCCGTTTCTGGGCCAGGACTGGAGGTCTGGATGGAGCTGGACGAAGACGGAAGACGCTGGACGAGGTGTGTGTCCCGGACGGGCCCTCGAGGGAGGGGACGCCCAGCGCCACGTCCCCGCGGCGTGTGGTGCAGCGGGCAGAGCCGTCCTTTGGGGGCCTGCTCCGCGTCACGGCTCCACTCACTTCCCAAGTCACTGCAGAGCGCTGCGCTGGTCACCTGGTGGGCGGCGTGAGGAGAGACGTCCCTTAGCTGAGTCCGAGCCAGCAGGTGGCCCACCTGCACATGCTGCTCCTGTCACCCAGCCAGGGCTCAGGGCTCAGGGCTCAGTGCCCGGCGCTCGCAGACACCAGTACTAGGGCACCCGCTTGTGAAAAGAAAAGGCTTTTATTGTGAAGCCAACCAGCAAGGAGACCGGGGCAGGGCTCAAAGCTGTGTCCCCATCAGGGCCCAGGGCAGGGTGTACGCAGTCCCAGGGAACAGGCTGGTCTGAGGGGCTGGCTGGGAAGGTGCGGGTGGCGTGTTGAATCGGCCCCTCCAGGGAGGACCCAGGCCGAGGTTCTCGCCTGGGGAAACGACAAGCTTGCGGCCTCGCTGCGGAGACGGTGAGACTTCTGACTTCTGGGAAGGAGAGGCCCTGAGTGGCAGGTCGGGTGCTGTCCACAGAGACTTGTCGCATCTCCATCGGATTCGGGGCTAGTGGCAGTGGGGGCTCTGGAGGCAGACGGAGGTCGCTCCTGTCCTCTGGGAGCTGGGCTTTCCGGAGGGAGCGAGTGGCCGAGTGGCCGTGTCCAGCTGAGCCTCAGCAGTGCTGCTTCTGGGTTTCCCTTTGCCGTTCCGTACGAAACCTCGTGGCGTCATTTCTACGCGCGTCTGCTGAAGCATTCCACCTCCTGCGCAGGTCGCTGGTCTCGGTGGGCAGAGCAGCGGAGGTCGTGGCAGACCTGGGTCTCCACCGGGATCATCTCCAACTGAGGTGGTTCCCACATGTCCCGACCGCGGGCTTCTCTGAAAGAAAAACCATTTTAAATTGTGGTTCCCCCAGGAAACGAAAAAATAACCGCATGTTTGGCTCCCTTGCGAAAATGCAAACTCGGTCTCTGGTCAGCATGAGGGGTAAGAAGTGAAAACTGCTCCTGAGGCCACAGTGCGGGGGGAGGCTTTCCCGTGTGGTCTGGACCTGCCTCCACCTTCGTTCCAGCATTGTTCCCGTGGGCCCTCCAGAGGACTGTGACAGCTTTCAGTGAGCCCCAGGTGGCCTTCCTTGCCTTTCTCTTTAGTGGCTAGGACGTTGGCACCGACGTCGGAGCAGCCGACCTGCTCAGAGGCGCCCCGTGTGGGCGGCGCAGGGCTGTCCAACTGTGTCCCTTGCAACCAGCAGCCCTGGCGCGTGTAGTGGGGACAGTGGGGGTTCTTTCAGCAGAGATCCTGCTCTGCAGGGAAGAAATGTAGGTTATTTACAGTTTCGTGAACTAACTTCGGTTGTGACTTCGGTTGTGACAGGGTGAACACGTGAAGTAGGTGAGCGTGAATAGCACTGTGTTTACCAAAGAGAGGAACGGAAACACCTTTGCTTCGAAGAGTTAGTCTCGCAGCTGCTAGAGGGACGACGGCAGGAGCAGGCGTTCGGGGTGCTGTGGGTGCAGCGCCCTGTGCTCCGGGGAGTGGGGGGCGGTCCTGGAGGGTGTGGTGGGATCATCAAGGAGTGGGCGAGGGAAGGAGGAGCCCGAAGGGTGCGGTGGGATCCTGAGGACAGGCCTCTGGCATCTGCACTGGACTTAGCTTGTTGGGAGGGTTGTGGTCAGTCCGCTCAGGCTCCCTGTTGTGACCCGTGTTGGCAGGTGCTCCCTCTGGAGCTGAGTGTCTGTCCCCGGTCGTCCAGCCTGACAGGTCATTTCTCAGGATCCTTGGATTCGGTGGCATGAGCTGTGACGCCTCCCCCTGCCTTCCCGAGTGAGTGGAGTGCACGTCCCCTTCCTTGGTGCGTCTACCTGAATGCTTGTCAGTTTGTTTGTTTTTCTTTAGAACAGCTTTTGGTTTGATTGACCTGTGGTACATATATTTAGTCTCTGTTTTGTTTATTTTTGCTCTGATCTTTATTTCCTTTGTTCTTTTATATTCCTGGAGGTGTAAAGTCAGCTTGCTGACTGGGAATCTTTCTTGTTTCTTGATGGGGCATTTGTCACTACGAACCCCCTTCTCAGAACAGCTCTGCTGCCTCCCCTGAGTTCTGTGTATTTTCAGTTTCGTTCATCTCAGGGTATTTTTAAATTTCTCTTGATTTCCTGTTTGACACACTGGTTGTTCAGTAGCATGTTGTTTAATCTCCACATATTTGTGATGTTTCAGTTCAGTCTGGTAACTGGTCCCAGTTCATACCATCATATTATTGATATTATTTCAATGTAAAAATTTTTTTCTTCATTGATTTTCGAGAGAGAGGAAGGGAGAGGCAGACAGACAGAAACATCGATGAGAGAACATCGACTGGCCGCCTCCTGCACGCCCCCCACTGGGGATCGGCCCACAACCTGGGCATGTGCCCTGACCAGGAATCGAACCAGCAACCTCTTGGTGCAGGGTCGACGCTCAGCCACTGAGCCACACCGGCCGGGCTCAATGTTAATTTTTTAAAAACTTGTTTTGTGGCCCAACATATGATCTGTCCTGGAAAATGTTCCATGTGCTGGAAGACCGTGAACTCGGTTTTCGGATGCAGAGATGGGTGTACGTCTGCTCTGTCCTTCCAGCCTCACTCCATCTAAGGCCCATGTTGGTGCTGCACCGGCCCAGGGGCGGCAGGTCACTGGTCAGTGTCGGGTCACACTGCTTTTCCCCGGAGTATTCACAGTGTCCCTGTTCCAGTAACGCGATTTGAAGTCTGAAACTGTGGGTTCAGCACATCAAAACCCTTGGCACACCCTAAAACATGTTCAGCACTTCCTGGAATACCATTCTCAAAGGACCAAGAGGAATCACAGATTTCTCAAAACAAAAAGAATGTATTCGACCTGCGCTGTGTTGTCTGACTGTGATGTGTCGCTTTGCAAACTCACTGCTTGCTTTCAGATGTAACACGACTCTTACTTTGATCTCTTACATTGCAAACCAGATATTTAGTATCATTTTTGAAAAAGAAAAGCCAAATGAAGATCTGTCTCCCTGTAAAGATATTTTAATAAAATGTATCTTTATTTCAGAATCTTAAATAGTCAAGATGAAGAAATAGTCACCACTGCGGACCACAGATGTGCATCCAGCAGAAGGAAGAAGGACCATTTCAGGAACAACAGCAACGCCCAGTGTAAGTCGGTTCTCAGTGAACACTGTGCGCACCTGGACAGCCGGTGTGCTCAGTCACGCCCACAGGGCTCCCAGGAAGGCGGCCCAGACGTGTGGCAGAGCTTCCCCAGGGCCCCGGCCGCGTAAGCAGACTCCGTACAGCTCACCCACTTTCTTAGGGTTCGCAAAACAACACAAAACAAAAGAGAGCAAACCCACAAAGGAGCCCGCGCATCTGAACGACTGGACCGTGGTCGGGATTGGCTCGCTCCACGCAGTGAGGCCCAGTCAGGTGTCTTCTTGGGGCTTCTGTGCAGGAGAACCGCTGCTCGGAGCAGGACGCACGCAGGCCCGAGCTGGGCGGCACCGGGTGAGAGAGGGCCCTGGGGGCAGCCACGCACCACAGGCTGCACCCAGCACGTGGCCCACCGGAGCCTGAGGGGCCTCTGTGTGTCCAGGCTGCTGGAGGAGGTCGGTCCTGGCAGAAGTCCTCCTGACCCTTGAAGCTTTGGGATTTGAATTTCATGAAAAATTTTATTAAATAAAATACAATATAAAGGCAGTACCAGAAGATAACTTTTTATTAGATACATAATAATTGATTAAAAATTGCACTTTTATAACAATGTGTGTTTTCATGTCATGATGCTCAGTAGTGACGCCGACTTTCTCCTGAGTCACTAGGCTCCGGTGCGCTTGCCGCTCGTCTTCCCCGTGAAGACGTGTTTCAGCATCTCTCGACCTGACGTCAGGAAACAAAGTCTGTCCACGTGTGACAAGTGCAGGCATCTCCGGTCTCCACACCAGGTGCTTTGTTAACACTGCAGGTATTTTCAGTTCTTGAAAATCTACATTTTGAAATGATTCCCCAGATTTTAAAAACAAAGTTAATTTTTGTTCTAGATTTTTATCATGAGAAATGGATCTATGTCCATAAAGAAAGCACAGGAGAAGTAAGTATTCTGTTATAAATAAGTGTATATTTGTGTTGTGTTGAATATGTAATGTCACATTAAATAAATTATTCCTTTTGCGACATCACGTCTGTGGTTCGCATTCTGACAGATGAAGACACATGAGGATCTTTGAAAGAGTGAATCTCGTGTGTGTACGTGTGCATGTGTGTGCATGTGTGTGCGTGCGTGTGTGTGCATGTGTGTGTGTGTGTGTGTGTGCCTGTGTGTGTGCATTTGTGGCCGGTGCCCCGGTACAAACCCGAACCAGCAGAACAAGGGTGGGCCCCTACGTAGGTCGTTCTCCCCTCCCCTGGAGGCGCTCAGTGCGGAGCCTGGTGCCCGTGGGGCGGTGGGGCTCCTGTGTTGGGAGGGTGAGAACTTTCTGAACCTCCTTCACTGTGTCGAGGTGCTGCTGTGGCTTTCGTGAGTGACCGTCATCTGCAGAGACACCTCGAACCCTCTCTTCCTTCCTTTTGCCGAGTGGGAGGAGCCTTTTTACAGGCCACGGAACAGGCCCCTCACGCAGCTCTGTGCTCCTCTTTCGTATGGTATCTGGGAAGCTTGCTCGCTTCTGCCTTGTTCTGTAGCAACCGAGGAAATAAATTAGGGGGTTGTTGCTAAGTGAACAGTCCGTCACCAGAAGCGTCATAATGAGTGTGTGAGCCCAGCTTCCTGAGCGCTCGAGAGCCACATCCCCAAGGACAATTTCCACTTGTCTCCACACAGAGCAGGAGGGAGGGAGCGAGAGACATCGGTGTGACGGAGCCACATCTGCTGGCTGCCTCCCACACGCCCCCAGCCAGGGCCGGGACGAACTGCAACCGAGACGTGCCCTTGGCTGGAAGAGGACCCACGACTCATTGGTCCACGGGCTGACGCTCTGACCATCGAGCCAGACCGGCCAGGGCAAAAGGGTTACATTGTGAGACAAACTTATTTGACCTGTTTGGTGATGGTAACAGCATTGACTGGGTGCGAGAGGCCTCTGACCCTTAGCATACAGGCTGATGCACAACTAGAAGAAAGTTTGGCAGAATCTAACGTACTTGGAGCTTATTTAAGACTAGTAAATGCTTCACTTGCTCTGTGCTCTCACACTGGGTCCAAGAAAAGAGACCCAGCTGAGGCAGTGCCCGCAACAGCACGGAGCGCACTGGGCCTGCGGGTCTCGTGTGGATCCGAGAAGCAGGGTGCGGCCAGGCTTGGGGGGGCAGGGCTGGGAACGGTGAGCTGGCCCGTCTCTGCCCAGCTCTGCATCATGAGCTGTCTGTCTGCTCACCTGGGCGGACCAGGTATCTCGCTGCCTGTCTGTGTGGCGGACTGTGGCCGCCTGCAGCCTCTGAGTGCCCGCCTGTGTGGTTCCAGGCCCCCGCGAGGTGGGGGTGCTCACATGGGTTCACACATGCCGTTTGTGGTAGCTCTGCAAATCAGACTCAGTTCCCCCAGAGAAGGGGCTGTTGTGAGTGGGGCTGCGTGGGGAGGAGCCTGCTGCACCAGCTCTAGACTGAGCGGGAGGAGACGCCCAGGAAAGTGGCCGTGGTGGAGGTCAGGCTCCGTCCAGTTAGCAGGACAGGGACTGCTCTGCACAGAGCAGTGCATCACGCTGAGCGCTGTACACAGACGTGTTCGGCTGCACCGTGCACACGTGAGGGCTGTTCTTGCGACTTGGGCACAAACCACATTAGCCCTTCTGGTGCGTCTTTTCTCTGAGCCGCAGGCAAGTCTCTTCTGAACCTCTCCTGCCACATCTGCGGTTTGCTGTAATTGTGCCCCCGTTTCTCTGTCCCCTGACTGTTACAAATCTTTCTGTATCCTTTGTATTTACAAATACCAAAGATGCAGTTTACAGTGATGCATGGGACCTGCTGCACAGACCAGTGTTTACAGAACAATCAGAATACAGGCACCTCGTTAAAGCAAACCCTCTAAGGTCGGGTAGCGCGGTTTTCCCTCTTAGCAAGAACTACTTGTGTTCATTTGTTTTTTTTGACTCTTGGACCTTTGGGTCTAATGACCAGTGTCCTGGGTTTGGGTGCTAGGCAGGCCCTGCCCCCTACTCGCACCCCACTGCTTCCTGCCTTCTCTGCCCCAGCGCTGGTGTCAGAGCCCCTCCCCCCCCCACCTCTGTCCTGTGTGCTGCACAGACTCCTGGCCTGCCGACGGGCGGGGTCCAGGGGATCCCATCCTGGGCGTGGAGGTGTGGTCGGCGCTCTTCATAGCAGCCAGGGGCCGAGGTCTGTTTGTAGCTGCATCCCGGGAATACTCCCACTCACTGCATGATTTCAGGCTGACTTTGCCCTCCCACCAAATGTGTCCCAACAGAATAAATCAGCGAGATGCTGCACAGATGCGTCTTTGTCCTGTTGACAGTGTGCTGCCAGCGCGCAGCCCTGTGGCCCACGGGGGACTTGGAGTGGGCGTCGCTGCGATCTCACTGCCTCTCGTCCGAATGTGGGCTCGAGCGTGATGAGCACAGACGTCCTTCCCAGCACTCAGGAGCCGTCTCGCACACGCGTGTGAACTGTCAGCTCACCGCCGGGCCGTGCTGAGCGCTGACTCGGGCCTGTTCCAGCTGCAGCACTTTGTGGGGGGCTCTCACCCGCCTGGACTTCTCAAGTGCCGTGCAGGACGTCCACAGGTCCAGCCACGTGGTCAGCGTGAGTGTTTCGTTGTGAGTGTGGGACACATGATGCTCTGGCAACTGCAGGCAGCTGCGCTGATGTGCGGGGCAGAGAGTGGGCTCCAGGGGAAACAGACTGGGGGTTGCTCAGGGGATGGTCCTCGGGGCTCGGGGGGGCCAGGCCGGTCTCTGAAGCATTTATGTGCACGTCGGCGGTCGCGGTACTGGGGAAGCAGATGCTTCTCTGTGGGCCTGCCGGTCATCTGAGAGCCCTGCCTCGCGGGGAGCACACGCCTGCGGAGAGAAGGGAGAGCGTGCAAAACAGAACTCACGAGAGCCTGTTGTGTTCCTGATGCCTTTTGGGAAGAAATGTGCATCTCAGCCTGCATTCGAAGAGAAAGGCTCTTAGCCGTGAACAGTTTGCTCTTACCTGTGGGAAGTCACCCAGTCGGCGGTTTCTCCGCCTCCTGCTGCTACAGGTGGACAGTGAGTGACGGTTCCTGCAGCTGAGGGTTGGGTTTGGAGAGACTTTCCCTGGGGTGGCTTTTAGGCATTGAGAAGAGTTAGGAGGAACAGACTGATGGATGGGGGGGGGGGGCTGGGAGGGGCTGGAGGAAAGAAGGAGGAGAGTGTGACCCCCAGACACCGCACTGGGCGCTGGCCAGGGGAGGGGAGGGTGGGCCTGGGCAGAGCAGGGCAAAGACGAGGGTAACGGGGGACGTCTGTCACTGTGTCCGCAGGAAAAAAATCCCCGTCTGCTTGTGCTCATAGAGAATTTCCAATTTAGCCCTGGCCGGTTTGGCTCAGCGGTTAGAGCGTCGGCCTGCGGTCCTGAGAGACCCGGGTTCGGTTCCCGCTAAGGGCACGGACCTCGGTTGCAGTTTGTCCCCGGCCCTGGTTGGTTGTGCGGGTGGCAGCCACTCGATGTGACCCTTCACGTCGATGTTTCTCTCTCTCCCTCCCACTCTATCTGAACAAAAAATGGAAAAATGTCCTCGGGTGAGGGGAAAAAAAAAAGAATTTCCAATTTAGCAAATGGGTCCACACCTTTCTCTGTACAGAACTGAAACTTCTGTTCCAGGAAGGCAGATGTGATGGAGGAACACTGGGCACTGATACTCTGTGTTCTTCCTTGTCCTGGGAGGGAGTCACCAAAGAGCTTCGCCGGGTGGGTGCTGACAGCGCTGTTCCTGCAGTTCCGTTCAGTTACTGCTCTGGCAGGTAGACAGCTTTCCAAGGGCAGCGGCCGCGGACAGAGAGCGCAATACGTGTATTTCCTGCTAGGTATATATTTGTGTTTTAGTACCAGCATTTACCTTTTTTTTTTTTTTTTCCAGATAGAGTAGGAGGGAGGGAGGGAGGAAGAGAGAGAGAGAGAAACATCGATGTGAGAGAGACACATCGAGTGGCTGCCTCCCACACGACCCCAACCAGGGCTGGGGACGAATTGCAACTGAGGTACCTGCCCTTGGCCGGAATCAAACCCGGGACACTCTGGTCTGCGGGTCGACGCTCTAACCCTGAGCCAAACCAGCCAGGGCCCAATACTTATCTTGATTAAAATTTTCCATCAATAACTTGAAACAAAAAGTGTTATGAGAGCAAACTGTTGGGAGGTAGGTCACTTTAAGCCTGGTGGTGTCTTACCTGTTTGGTTTGGTGCCAGTCGGTTGCCTGGGTGCCTTTGGCATCAGGCGGGGCTTCGTGGAGGCCGCCCCCCCGAGTTGTGTGCAGACACACTGGGGTTTCTATCGCTGGGACCACGACTGGACCCAGTCTTGTTGGAACTGCCCAGAATTCAGTAGCCAGGAAGCGACGTCAGCAGAGAGGCTGTTTCACAGCGAGCGTCCCCACGTCACTCCTCCCTCCCCGTCACGCTCGCTGGTCTACAGCAGTGACCCCGGCCCCGTCCACAGAGCGGGATTCAATCTTGGAATCGGGGGTCCTGGGCCAGGGGAGGGGGCCCGGGTCCCATCTCAAGGGTCTGGAGAAGAAGCTGAGTGCCGGCCGCTGAGGCTCTGTGGACGGCCCATGTCCCTGGTCCTGACTCCTGAGCCACCTGGTGGTTTCCTGTCCCGTCTGTCCCATGTTGCTTTCTGAGACTTTCTTTGACGTCTTTTAACATGGACAAGCCTCCTCTGGCCTCATCTTAGACAAGAATAGCTGTGACGTAGGCTTTCTAACACATGTAAAAGATACAGAGTATAAAAACTCCACGTGTTGTTCCGGGGACCTGTGGCCATGCTCCGTTCCCCTGCACCCCTCCCGGAGCCGTGTCACCTCCCTGTCCCTGAGCTGTCTCCTGTAAAACCCTCGCAAGGCCTCCAAGTCCCTTCGTAACCCTGACCACTAACGTCCACCTTCTGTAAAGAGCAAAGACAAACAGAAGCCCTCAGTGATGCCCCTACACAGACCCACCTGCCTGCCCCGCCCTCCTGCCCCGCCCTCCTGCCCCGCCCTCCTGCCCCGCCCTCCTGCCCCGCCCTCCTGCCCCGCCCTCCTGCCCCGCCCTCCCACACCTGCCCCTCTGCTTCCTGCCAGTCCTGTTCTCTTTCCACCTCTGGACACACTGGGGACACACCTCCCTGGTCCTTGTTACCTGGGGGCTGTCGGCCTGGGTGCTGCAGGCACCAGCTGTCCAGGGCCTGCGGGGAGCGGGCCTCAGGGTCTGTCTCCAGAGGCCCCCCCACAGCTCTTCCCAGCGCAGCTTGAACAAGGGGTGGAGAAACATCTACGATGCTTGACGGAGTTTTCTCGTTTCCTCCATGGAACTTCCCTGAGAATTTATGTCAAAGAAACAAGGAGTGTGTTTCTCAATTAACTTATTTTTTTATCCTCACCTGAGGACATGTTTGCCTTCATGTTCAGATAGAGCAGAAGGGGGAGAGAGAGAGAGAAACATGGATGTGAGGGAGACACATCGACTGGCTGCCACCCGCACGACCCAACCAGGCCGGGGACAAACCACAACCGAGGTGCCTGCCCTTAGCGGGAACCTGCTCCTAGCACCTCGTCCTGACTCAATAAACAAAAGGCCAACTTGGAAGCTCTCAGGGGCAGACTGAGGAAGGACCAGCCGGCCTGTGCTTCTCTAAGTGAATGTGTCCTCTAAGCGAATGTGTTAGTTTTTAGAACTTGGATAATAGAATGAACAGCAGGACAGACGTGTACTGACCCAGGTCACCCAGTTCCCTTTCGCCTCAGCTCCCTCCCCACTGCGTCCCCTCCTGCGTATCGCTGCCGCATCTGTACTGTTTGCTCTGCCCCAAGGCCAACAAGAAGTGCCAGCTGCAGAGGTTTGTCACAAGCCCCCTATAAAATAAAAATGTAGCTGAAAGTCGGGGCTGATCTCCGAGAACTGGGGATCAGTCACCGGCCGGCTTTGCTCTCTATTTGGCTTTGATTTGGCTCTGGGGGTCTCTGGGTTCCCTCGGCCACAACACTGGGACTGTCCGGTCCGTGGGCCGACACTCTAACCGCTGAGCCAAACCGGCCAGGGCAACAGTCTTTTAAAATCAGTTTTAGAAAGAAAGGAAGGGAGAGAGGGAGGGACGTCATGTGCTGTTCCGTCACTCGTCGGTTGATTCCTGCATGTGCCCTGCAATCAGGGCTTATGGGGGGGGAGGGGTGTCCAACCAACGGCTCTTGAGCCAGGGCCCGAAATGACAGTCTTTCTCCCGGCCAGTGCAAGGAGTCAGCGAAAAGGACAGAGTCACACGGGATGTTAATTCCCAAGGACGGTGGAGGAAAAGGGCACTTCAGAAGGTAGAAACCATGTCTCACAGGCCATCTGCCTGACGGGCTCCCAGAAGGGGAAAGTGGTATTCAGTGCGGCCTGAGCCCGTCCTGTGGGTGCCGCCCTGTGACCCTCGGGCAGAGGCTCGGGGCGCAGACTGGAGTGCGGCAGCTTTTCCAGGGAGGCCACGGTTGCAGAGGCCACGGCTGCGGAGGCCACGGCTGCGGAGGCCCAAGCAGGGTGTCGGGCGCGCAGGGTCCGCTCTGGCCTCGGGAACGTCGTGGGGAGTTTTCCACTGGTGTGGAGTCAGGTCACAGTCAGCTCGTGTGCTAAAGGTACAGTGAGATCGTCGAATTTCGGATGGTTGACACCGCACGGAGCAGCGCTGCAGGCACAGGCCGGAGCACGGTGGGGGGGGGCAGCTGCTGGGCAGACAGTGCGGACTGGAGACCACCTGTGTCCCGTCCTGGCCCCCCTTCGAGCCGTGTGGCTTTCGGTCATTTTCTTCATCTCCCTGGGCCTCTGATTTGTCACCTGTAGCCTGGGGAACAGGACCGTAGGGGTGTTTGAGAATCAGGCTGACGCGCCGCATGCGGTCACTCTGCTCCTGGCCTTCGTCAGCCTGCACCAGCCGTGTGCACGGATGGGGGCCGTGCTGCGCATCCCTGAGGCGTCCAGAGGGACACGGGGTCGGGTCGAGCGGACGTCACGGTGTCCGAGTGCAGCTAGCTGAGCGGGCCTTGGGGGTGTGAAGACAGGTCCAGCCAGAGGGGAGTGGAGAGCTCAGAGGGTCCTCGCCTGCGGGACCCTACAGAGAAGGGGAGAAGGGCTGGGGCCTCGGGAAGCCTGCTGCCGGGTCCCGGGGTGCAGGACCAGGGCGTCAGGACCCACCTGCCAGACGGAGGTCTGCAGAGGCCCTGGGTGAGCTCAGAACGTTCTCCATGAACTTGGGGGAGACCAAGGGGTTCAGGGCTAATTTCAGCAGGAAGAATGTCGATGGAATTTGGAGTCAGCACAGGGTACGGGGACATTTCTCGTTTGCGTTTGCAGGGAGCAGGGAGGGTGCGTAACCCAGGCAACCAGGACGCGAGGTGCACTTGGTGCGGCAGGAGCTCGCGTGGGTCCCGGCGGTTCCCGGCCGGGGTGGTCGGGGGGCCCGGCGGCGTCTCAGGGACATGTTGACCGCTGGTGACGTCCTCGCATCCGTTTCCCAAAGGAGCCGCTTGAAAGGGGTTCTGTTCCCACACAGACGTCAGAATGGGCAGCAGCACCTACAGGTGCGTCTCGTCTGCACCTTTCTTGACCAGATTTAAAAACACAGCATCCAAAATAAATGACCTATTTTGGGGGCTCAGCAACTAACGGTGGGACAGGAAATAGCCCAGCACGTTGGAGTGACTGTGAGGGGCACAGGCGATGAGTTAGGGGCGACTGTGCCGGCAGGAGGAGCGTCGGGGGTGGGGCTGCGTGTGTGTTCGGAACCGGGTGGGCCAGTGGGGGGAGGTGGGGAGACGGGGGGGGGGGGGGGGCGACCACGTGACCGTCCGCTTCTCAGAGCTGCAGCGGCCACAGCGCTTGACCTTCTATTCCTCTCTGGGAACGTCCTTGGGGACAGCGTGGGGGGGCGCGCGTGGGGGGTCGGGGTGCACGGGGGGGGCGCAGGCGTTAAGTAACCAGGCCTGTAACTGCTGCGTTCTTCACGCTGCCTCTGCAGAGTCTGAGAAAGTTTTCTCAGCGACTCCTTCTCCACCTCAAAGCCGCGAGGGAAGGGGGCGTGGCCCCCAGTGATTATTTTTGATGATGACAAGGTCGATCGTTTTCTAATACAGAACGAGTTACGTCTGCGTCAGTGTTGAGAGAGGAGATGTGCTTTGCGCTTCGCAGCTGCAGGGTCTGTCCGCTGCGGCAGACCCGCCAGGGGCCCTTCCAGCTCCCGTCGCGGTGGCCGGAACCCGCGGGCCGGGCGGTGCTGGCAGGAAGCGGAGCCCCTGCCCCGGGCCGGCCTCTGTGGTCCTTGGGTGCGTCCAAGCGTCCACGCGTCCAGGCACACACAGCTCCCCGAGCCAGGTCCCCTGTGCTACACCCTCACTCAGACCCGTCACCCCGCAGGCCCCTCCGCAGTCGGCGTGAGGACCCCCCCCCAGAAAGAAGCCCCCACGGTCTGCTCTCAGCACAGCCCCCCAAGTCCACTTCTGTCCTGGACGTCGCCGTCATCGCAGCCACGACATCCAGTCCCCGCAGCACCGCTGCCCGGTCCACTCAGCTCGCACGCGGCCCGTTCTGACCACACGGCCTCCCTGCCCCTCAGCTTGTGCGCGAGCGGGTGTTCCCACCTGTGGCTCAGACTCGCTCGAACATGCTGTTCCCGTGGGGACATGTCCCTGCCTATCTGCTCGTGTGTCCCTAGCGGTGGACGTTCTGGGTCAGACGGGGACCGTGTCCGAGTCTCTGAGGGGCTGCCGGACCGTCCAGAGTGCGCGAGGGCGAGGTGTGTCCACCTCCCGTCAGAGGCGCAGCCGGCTGGCCGTGATCACAGCCGTCCCGTGGGTGCGCGGTGTCTCGTCCGAGTCCGAGGATGGGAGGCTGAGCCTTCGTGGCCAGTCCTGTACCTCTGCAGAAATGTCGTTTCAAGGCCTGTGCCGTCTGACACGTGTGATGTGTGTAATTTATCAGCTTTTTTGTTTTTCAGTCGACACAGATAGCGTGTTGGTGTCTGGTGAACAGCGTAGTGAGCAGACCTGGTTCTCACGCAGTAACACACCAGATCCGAGGGTTTACACCTGCTCAGCGCCGTGCGTGACCACCGTGCGGACCTGCGGCCGCGGTCGGTCCCGGCAGGTGGGTCCAGGTCTCCGGGCACCGCGGGAGCCGCCGCCGGCTCAGAGCAGCGCGTGTCCAGCCCCGCAGACGCCTGACCCTCTCAGAGAAGGGCCCCGTGGAGTGGAAGACGCCCACTCGGGCTGCGGAGGAGCTACCCGGCCAGGGCGCGGTGCGGGGCACACCTGGCTCCGGGTGCGAGGGCTGCGGCGTGGGGAGCACACTGCCCCGCTGTGCCGTGTGGGAAGTGGGGACCGCGAGACCCTATCAGCAACACTGGGCAGGGGGTGGGTTCATGGAGGCGGAATGTACGCTGTGGTCTGAGTCAGACGCTTGGCCACTTCCTGTCCCTGGACCACGGTCCTCCCTGCGGGGCGTCCGCTGGTGGAGGGCACGTCCCCACGGGGAGGAGGGCAGGACAGGCTGGGCCCTCGGCCCTCCTGCTGGGCGGATGCTGCTCCCCAGAGCCTCTGCCTGAGGAAGAGGAAGAGGAAGAGGAAGAGGAAGAGGAAGAGGAAGAGGAAGAGGAAGAGGAAGGCCTGTGCTCACGTTCCCCAGACAGGCCTTCAGCCCAGCGTCCCAGCTGCCCCAGGGAGCTGTTCCCAGGGAGCCCCCACGCCCGTGCCTCGGGGCCCCTCAGAGCTGCACGCAGGACACCCGGCCGAGCACACGCTCTCTCCTCTGTGGTCACAGCCGGACTGCCCTCCAGGGGGGACCAGTGTCCGCGGCACTTCCCACGCCCAGAGGGCCGGGGCCTCCTCCCGGACCTGCCCAGCGGTCGTCCTCTCCGCTGTCCACTGCGCGACCTGTGCCGCCGCCTCCGCAGTAACTTTCACCTTCTTCTCTCGTAACCTGGCTTCACCTGGACGTTCTCCACGCTTCGCCGTGAGTTTGAGTGAGTGTGTGATGTGAGATTCACGGGCAGAGTGGTGGAGCTGTGGACGGCTCTGCGCACGGGCCCAGGCGTCCTGAGCCCCACCTGCCCCTCACCTGGGGGGGGCCTCGGGCTCCTGGCTGTTACCACACGTGTTTGTTTAGTGACCTGTCACGTCACAAGGACACCTGGTGAGAAACGTCAACAGGTGACCTCGTCCTAGTAAACGTCACAAACCCGATGGGCCAGCTACCAGCCCGCACAGCCGCCCGGAGACGCCGGGGCGCTGCGGCCTCACACGCGTGTGCACACGTCGGTGCTGGGCCGGCGGGCTCACCGTGAGGCCGCTCCATGTGGGGCCACCCCACCTGCGAAGGACTCTGCCGGGCTCTGCGAGGAGACAGCAGCTCCCCTCGTCCTCCCGGGGAGACGCAGAGGGAAGCGGACGGTGTCCTGGCTGGAGACTGTCCTCAGTCTCGGGCCTGGGGCTCTGCTGGTGTCCGGTGCTCACGTTAATAACAGAGGTGCCCACGGGTCACCTGGTGGTGGTACTTGTCGTAAACAGTGCACGTCGGCGGCTCCTTCTACTCTCCCCCTCCCTCCTGCGCCGTCTCCACCTCCTTCTGCCCTGCTCTGCTGCTCAGGGTGCCTCTCCCCTGCCCCGCCCGGGATCCCCGGCGTCCGCCGTCCCCTGCCGAGGACAGTGAGCTAGACGCAGCCTCTGCCGCCCACACGCTGGGCCCACAGTGACCAGCAGCCACACGGCGGAGGACTCAGCCGCCGCGAAGGGGTTTTCATGGAAATACCTCAGAGCCCTGGGCTCAGTCTTAGGGGAAGCTCTAGAGGTGGCGGGAAAATGTCCTCTGGTAGGTTCCACACGTGGCCCTGAGCACGTGCTGACCTGGTGTGGCCCCCGCCCCACTGGCCCGGACTCCGGGCCCGGCGCTCTCGGATCGTCTTCTGCACAGAACCCGTGTCCTGTGCAGCCCTAGGTGTCTGCGGGGTGCGGGCAGTGGTCCAGGGCAGCCGTGGGGAGCTTGGCTGGGACGAAGGCGGAGAAACCCTGGCGTCCGGGCCTCTGAGCAGGGTCAGCAGCCAGGGGCTGGCTCCGGGCCAGCTGTCTGTCCATCGACTGGAGTGGACATCGACCAGGAAGGCTCTGTGCCGAGACACTGTGCTGCCTGTTTCCATGATTCTCATCACCTCTGGGCTGGGTCTGGGCGTCTACACAGACGGCAGGTGGCTGACCTGTGTCACCCCCACCCCCCCACAGGACCCCGGACCTGCACAGCCGCCGACCTGTCCCCGCAGCGCTTCCTCCACCTTCCCAGCCCTGAGGGGCCGGCGTGTCCCGCAGGCGCACAGTTGTGCTCTGGGACCCGCGCTCCCGAGGCCGAGGCCGAGCAGGAGAGGCTGCTCCTTTTTGAACACGTCCAGGCAGCTGCAGCGAAGCCATTTCCACCTCCTCCTCCAAGTCCCTCTCTTCTGAGCACACGGACACTGCGTGTCCACCAGCCTGGCCGCTCAGGCTCTGGGTCTGAGCTCGCTCCGGGCCGGCCTGCCCCAGCCACAGTCTCACTGTCAGGTCCCAGACTCCTGGGTTTGCAGCGGCTGGGGGTGGGAAGAGCAGTCGATCCTTGTGAGCACCTTGTGCAGAGTATTTCTTTTTCTTAAGATGTATTTTAACCACATTGGCTGTGTCCCAGCAGTTCCTGTGCGGACGCAGACGATCTGGGGGACTACCTGGCTGTCCGTTCCGGGGTTCAGCCCTTGGGTCGTGAATTGTGCAAAGTGCGTGTGACCCGCAGGGGTGCGGACCGCACACCACGCTGCCTGGGTGTCCGCGGACAGACGCGGGCCGTCGGGGGCCCCAGCCTGGCTCCTCTGCTGAAACCGCTTCTGTGGACGGCAAGTTGCACGGCCGACCGCGCAGTTTCACATCGACCGGGAATGTGACCGCGATTTCCCTGTGGTTCATCCCGGCCTTTCAAATCTTTACGAGATTGTTTTATTTTAAGCAAACACAAGTCCGTGTTAGAAGACGTGTGCACAGGTGTATGAATACAATCACCGCAGCCCTGCCGCCCACAGGCAGCGGCTGGAAAGAATGTGGACACTGGGTCCCGCCTGGGTCCGCGGGTCGGGCCTGCGCACACCGCCTGCCGCCCCGACTGGGCGCGTGGAGACCCAGCCCCTGTCTGTAGGGACCAGTCCGCCGCCAGCTCCACATTCTGGCTGCACCAGCCCTGGCGGCCAACAGCGAGCTTCTCGCTTGTCAAGTGTCCCCAGAGCGCAGGGGGCCCCAGAGCCGTGAGCACCTCTGACCGGGTGTGTGAGCTGCAGTCCTGGGCTGCGCCCTGCTCCCTGGACCTGTGTCCCCTGGGGCAGGGCCCCCGTCCGCCCCCCGGGAGCGGGAAGGACAATGCTTCTATCAGGTCCCTGGGGATTCCAGAGGAAGGTTAGCATTTTACTTTCTTTCCTTTATAATCTTCACCCAAGGATGCTTTTCCCATTGATTTTTGGAGAGGGGGGCGGGAGGGAGGGAAGCAGTGATATGACGGAGACACGCGGACTGGCCGCCTCCCGCACTCACCCTGACTGGGCCCAGGCACTGAACCTGCAGCCCGGGTACGTGCCCGCGGCAGGGAAGTGACCCTGTGGCCCTCGGGCGTAGGCGGACGCTCCGACCACGAGCAGCCAGCCGGGGTGGATGGACGTTTCTGTTCCTACAACAAAGGTGCCGCTGCCGCCCTGACAGGGACCTGGTGACGCCCTGGGCTCTCGTTCCAGAGCACAGGAGTCTTTCCGTTTTGTCTTCAATTTCCGTCTGAATGTTTGTACGACTCAGTTTATCCCAAACATTTTATTCGTCATCAATGGGATTTTCTAAATTTCCTCCTCACGTGCTGTCAGCGTGCAGGAACACAACTGCCGCTTCCGTGCTCCAGACTCCGGCGCTTCCTGCGCGACGGTGAAGTCGGCCCTGCCTCTCCCTCAATGTTTCTGTCCCTTCTCTCCTGCCTGTCGGGCGGGGCCGCGCTGTGCGGGGTGGACGAGGAGCGGCCGGCCATCAGCGCTGCGCGGTGCTGCTGTGCTGCTGATGTGTCTCGTCTGTGTCGGCCGAGGGTGCTCGCCTGCTTCCGCCTGGTTCCCGTCCTCCTGTGACGCCGCCAGCTGCCCTGCCCGCTGTGGCCGTGGCCGTGGGCAGGGCCATGGGCGTGGCCGGGGCGTGGCCGTGGGCACAGCGGGCTCACGGACGTCTGTCTGTGACGGGTCACCTGAGCTCCATCCTTTCTGTGTGTCTTGGTGCCTTCTTAATGTTTTCCACCGTTCACAGACACGAACCGTCCCTAACGCCGGGCTGCACACATCCGGGCCTCATTTCAAAGGGAGCGTTGCTTCTTGGACTTGTTTCCCTCGGGAAAGTTTTCTTAAACCAACTCACAGTTTCCGACACGACCCACGATCCTACTGTGAGGTGTTATTCCCACTTCGACACGTCTTCCTGCTATTCCCAGTCTTTGCCTCCTGCTGCTTTTCCCGGGGGGGGTCGCCGAGGCGCCGTGGGCACCACACCACGCGGGCGTCCGGCTCCGCGGACGGACGGCGCCTGCCTGACCACACACGCGCTCCGCTCTGGGGGTGTCCCGAGCTGCAGTCCCTGCCCCTCCGTGGCCCCGCCGAAGCCCTGGGGCGGACGTCGGAGCCCTAATCTCCGAAGGCAGAAAGCACTTCTCAGAACAACCTCAAAGCAAATGGCATTTCCTGCCCTTGTTCAGCTTCTTTGAAAACAGTTGAGTGATCTAAGTTGCACTTAAAAAAATCAAAGACATTTTTCCCTAAAACTACAACCCTGATCTTGACTTTGTAAGATTACGTTAAACGCAGTAATTCCAGGGGAGTCGATAATAAGGCTTCGTTTTGAAAGTTAAAAGTCTACCCAGCCTTCGTCCTCAAGCGGAAAGGTCACCTGCGACCCTGGGGCCAGGCTGAGGCCTCCGTCCCCAATTCCAGAGACGGAGCCGGCGCACAGGACGCCCCTCACGGGCCGTGTGGGGACGAGCTCAGACCTCCCAGACCCTGGGGGACCGGGACCCAGACGTGGCGGCCGCAGTGGCCCGAGCCACACTCAGAACTCGGGGGTTCACCGGGGATCAGCCTGGCGGATACCGAGTGGACTCTCGGACCCTGTGCAGAGCCACGGACGGGGAAGTCTGTGAAAGACGCCGGCGACCACGCCCGTGTCCAGGAGCCGGTCGTGGGCGCAGGGGAAGGAGCGGCTGCCCCGGGCACGGGCACACGCCCACGCGAGAGGCCTGCCTTCCACCCGTCCAGAGCGAGAAAGGAGTGGGTGTCTGGGTCCTCACGGGCCCCGCATGACCGCGGGGCGCAGTTCCCGTGCCCGCCCCGGCTCTGTGGGAGAAGCTAAAGGACTTTGCCCAGACAACAGGGAAAATCGGGGTCCACGCATGTTGTTGGGGACTCCGTGTGGGCGGGTGTGCTGTGGGCAGGGGAGAGTCATCTCCCTGCAAGTCGGTGAAACGTCTGAGCTGTGCTTTTAAATGCTCAGTCACACAGGACTCCGCAGCGTCACACGCGGCTCTGCACCGTCACACAGGACTCTGCACCGTCACACGTGACTCTGCACCGTCACACGCGACTCTGCACCGTCACACGCGACTCTGCACCGTCACACAGCGCCGTGGAGCGCGCACAGGTGTCCGCGTCCTTCCACTTCTGCGTCCCTTTCCCTAATGAAATGGGATTTTCAATCGGAACACTCGTCCCCCCAAGAACAAGCCCGGCTGCAACGGGCCAGGTCAGCTATGAACGTTGAGGACGAACGTGGCCGCCAGTGAACTCCCTGCGCACAGGTCGAACACGGCGGAGCTGACTGCCCCTCGGCTGCTGCTCTGAGACGCGGGCCCAGCCGCTCCAGCCACCGAGGGCCCGGGGACGGGCACCTGCCGGGCGGCCAGCCCTGGGCTCCCTGACCAGCGCCCCAGCGTCGGACGGCGGGGTGGACTGTTCAGGGCCGAGTGCGGAGGGATGTGCTGAGTGGGGCCCCCCCAGAGGTTCTGAGCCCTGGGGCACCCCTGGGGTGTGCAAGACGGTCCTGCCACACATCAGTCAGGCAGAGGGAGGAAGCCCAGGGTCTGTCTGGCCCCCACATTTCAGAGGGGGAGACCCCCCCACGTGGTCCCCACAGGTGGCTGACACGTGCCACTGCGTCCCCTGGGGCCTGCGGCCACATCCCGGTGGAAGGGACAGTGTCCGTGAGGCCTGCTTGCTGTCACCAGGCCCAGGACCTCACAGAGCAGAGGTTCTGGACGGAGCCTCAGTTGGGGGCGGGAGCCGACCCTCTGCCTGGTCAGCGGCTGGACCCGGCGGGAAGGGGCCCACTTGTGACCGGCCTCCTGTGGGGGTGCAGGGCTCACACGATCGCAGCGTGGCCTCGGGGAGGCCCAGATGGGCGCACACACATCCCTGGGACAGCGGGTCCTGAGGCCGGGGCTGGGGGCCACCTGGGGGAGAGGCCTCTCTGACGTGGACGAGAGCTGGTGACCCTGCGCAGCCAATGTCCACGCCACAGACACGGCCCACGTTGGCACAGGGCCCCCAGCCCACATCCGGACGGGGCCCTGCAGGGAGGCCTGGAGCTGGCCTCCTCATGCCACGGGCAGCTGGGCGACCACTGCTCCTTCGGCCCTGGAGCGTCCGGGCGGCTCCGGCCAGGGCACAGCTCCGGCCAGGGCACAGCTCCGGCCAGCCTGCCCGCCGGATCCCCAGCATCGCCTGCTCGCGGGGCCTCCCACAGACCACCTGGTGGGCGCGAGCCGGAGCATCGTGAGGCCCCCAGGGATCAGCAGCAGGGCCGGGGCTCGGCCCCCCGTCCCCGCGGGGAGCCCCGGTGTGCCGGGGGGTGCAGGTCCTCCGGGCAGACGAGGCCACGAGGGCCCCGAGGGCTCTCTGTCCTCAGGAGGAGGCCGCGGCCTGGCTCAGACCCTCCGTAGTGACGAGAGCGCGGCTGAGTCTGCTGAGGCTACGCTGACCCGACGGGACAGGCTCAGCAGGGAAGAGGGGTGACTGAGGACGCAGGGGGCATGTTGTGAGCCCAGGGCACGGGCCCGTGGCCCCGAGGGCCTGGGGAGGGCAGAGCGCACCCCACCCGGCTCCGACCTGGCCCCAACCGGGAAGGCTGGGGCCCTGCAGTGACGGGCGCTGTCCCAACGCCCACTCCTGGGCCCAGTGGCCGTGCGACCTTCACAGGAACCGGAACCAACTCAGCCACGTGCCCAGGCTGGTGGGCTCAGCGGTCAGAGCGTCGGCCCCCAGACCAAAGGGTTTCGGGTTTGAGTCCCCGTCAAGGGCATGTGCCTGGGTTGCAGGTCTGACCCCTGAGCAGGAGGCAGCCCTTCGATGTCTCCCCCCACCCTCCGGCTCATCTGAAATCCACGGGAAACACCCTCCCCGAGGGTTAGAGCCAAGGGGGGGCAGGCGGGGGGGCAGGCAGCTCCCTGCCGGCTCCTGTCCGTCTCTCCACCCGCCCCCGTTCGAGTTCAAATTCACGACTGAAGATGAGGAAATGCATGTGGTCAGCGGGGCGGAGGCCTGGACGGGCAGCGGGCAGGACCCCTGACGGTTCCCAGAGCCCAGAAGGGAAAAGCAGAGGCAGAAACTCCTGCCCTGGACTCCGCCCTGGTCCCCGCGCCCCCATCCACAGTTCCTGCCTGAGGCCACGCGACATCACCCCTGCTTGGGGGAACGTCACACTCCTCTCGGGCCGGGGGGTCCGGGGTTCGGTTCCCACTGGGGGCACGTACCTCGGTTGTGGTTCGTCCCCGGCCCCGGTCGGGGTCAAACCACTTGCTATGTCCCTTTCACGTCGATGTTTCTCTCTCTCCCTCCTGCTCTATCTGAAGATAAATGCAGAGGTGTCCTCGGGTGAGGGTGAAATAAAAAAATTAGAAAAAGAATTCCTCTGAGAGGCAGCAGCTCCCCAAAGGGAAGGAGCGGTGAGCTGTGTCCTGTCGCTGGTCTGGTGGCTGGTGCCCAGCAGGTGCCGGGAGACACGCTCAAGCTGCAGCTCACCGGCCGAGCGATCGAGGCCCCCGAGCCAGGGCACAGCCGGCAGCGGTCGGGCGCCTGAGGCTCGGCCCCCACGGGGCCCCTCGCGGTCGGCCGTGACCTCGGGTCGGCGTGGAGAAGTCCGAGTGACGTCCTCGTGGGAGTGACCTGCTCACAGCTTCAAGAATCATGCCGACACCGAAAGGTGATATAAACGATACTTTTATTTTTAAAAATCTCAGCATTAAGGATGCATTTTACCCTCTTTGAAGCTGCGGTGCTCGTATTAACAATGACCAACACAGACCCCGCCGCCAAGACCTGATTCCTCTCGATCTGAGAACAGAGTTGCTTTGGTAAATCACGTCTCCTGAGGCACCGATAAATATTCACGTGAACCCCACAAACAGCTCCTTCCCTCTAACTCGATACGAAGAAGAGAAATTCTTGTGCACGAATCTCCGTGGGTGAGACACGGGAGGTTCTCGGAGCACGTTCCGATCCCAACGGCTTTTCTTCGGATTCTAAGGAGCGATCCTACGAAGCACTTTCTCCAGACTGGGCGCCGCAGGTCTTCCGCCCGGTCGCCCACGGGGTCCTGGACCCGAGCCCGGAGCCCAGGACGGGACGCGTGAGGCCGGGCACGTGCGGACCCCGCAGCGCTGCTCAGGCTGGACAGGTACCGCCTGCCGCACCGTCCGCTCGAGGAAAGTCCGCAGCCTGTTGTCTCGCTGAAATGACCGACCTTCCTGCACCTGGGGACAGAGCCCCACACTCTCAGCTCTGAGCGCCCCAGACTAGTGCTCCCTGCGAGAGGGACACAGTGTGACCAGTGGTTATTGTTTGTACCCAAAAAAAACTACCCGCCTTTCACACCTCAGACGGACCGTGCGCCGCCCACAGGCAGGAGCTGCCCGGGGACCTGGCGCGGCCGCAAGGCCCTTGACCGGCGCCCGCACACCAGCAGGAAGCCCGAGGGAGCCGGGCGATCACAGTGGCCGAGCCGAGTCGGGGTCAGAGTGGAGGCACTTCCAGTGTTTTGTCTACAGTTTCAACCCTACAATGAGCAAGCGAACGTTTTCCACACAAAATCATGGATTCAAGTTACGAAGACGGACCCACACTACAGCACTCCTAGTCCGTCATCAGAAAAGGACAAACCTTTAGAGGAGAAGAAAGATCAGTGTCGGAAAGTCCAGCGGTGCAGACGGGAGCTCCGAGCAGGCGGCTCCGTGTCCGCCGCAGGTGGGGGCCTCGTGCCCCTGGCGCAGCCCTTGCTGCCCTGGGTTTTGATTTGCTGACTTTTATGCAACACGAGACAGAGTGTGACTTCCCAGGGTAAACACGACGCCTTCGCAAGACGCCCGGGCTGGCGTGCTTGTCGCGTGGCCACAGCGGTGACGCGACGGCAGGACCAACCACGGCCCGGACGGCGGCCGCTGAGGGCGGCGGGAACGGACTCGCAGGACAGCAGCCGCGGCCCCGCCAAGCGGTCAGTGTCTGGAGATTCCGAACCGGCTGAGACAGGAAACGTGTGCAGAGCAGACTCCATGCTCTTGATCGGGAAAGACGGACAACTCAGGACTAGCAAACACACCACAGCGACTAAGGCCCTGAGCAGACGGGACGCGAAGCGGCAACGTCGGGGCGTCCAGTGTGAGGCGCCCGGGGACGGCCCGGCCTCACTCCAGCTCCTCCCAGCGCTCGGTCAGGTGGCCCCGGCTCTGGCGCCGGATGCTGACCAGCCTCCCGGCCGACCGCAGGCTCCAGCGCGAGCCACCCCCCGGGCTGGCCAGGCTGGTGTACTTGCCGGAGCCCGCGGCCCCCTCCTCCCAGCCCGGCCCCGCCGCCCCGGCACCCAGGGAGCCCCCCGGCTCGGCGGCCACGTCCTCCAGGGCGAGCTTTGGGGGCTCCCAGCCTTCAATCTCGTCCGGCTTCTTCGACGGCACGTTCTGCTTTAGGACCAAACTGTCCCAGAACCCAGGCTTCCTCTCGGTCCGCAGCTCCTCCTTCAGCCGCGCGCCGGCCCTGCAGGAGACAGGAGCGGAGTGGGGCGGGGCCTGCAGTGCGTCCCGCTGCGCACAGAGGCCCTTCTTCTACACACTTAAATCAGGCAGAAAGTGACACAAATCGACACGTGAAACTTTAAACAGCAAAATAGGGAAACATTAGTCACCGCACGTCAGCGATGAAATCGTGGAGCCTCGTCTGAGACCCCGCTTGGAACTACGCCGCCAATTCCCCCCGAGGAGGCTCTGGGTGCTCAGGTGTCGAAGCAAAGTAAGCAGAGGGAGCCAGGCCCGTGTGTGGGGGTCACTCCGTGTCCAGTGATTCCCAGAGGGTTCCCCACCCAGCTGGCTGGTCCCCAGCACGTAGGGGCATTTGCTGAACAAACGGATTCAGAGCCCCATGCACCACGGGGGGACAGTGGCCACGGGTCCCGCAGTCTGGTGGCTGGAGCACCCCCAATACCACGTCCAGGCTGCGCCCCCGAGAGGCTCAGTCACTTAGACGGAGGGGCCAGGACACAGGCCCGACTTCCCGGTCCTCAGAGAAGAACGTGGCTGTGGGCCAGGGGCGCGTCCGCGAACCCCGCGCCTCAGAGGCTCCTGGCCCCACCCAGCCGCCGGCATCACGTACGTTCACTTTCTAACCTCTTTATACCCTTTGCCGTTTTGAGTTTTTTCCCTTGAATTTATGAAACTGCTGAACGTCTAGCGCCGGCTGCAGCCTGGTCTGGCTCGTGGCTTCGGCCGCGACCGTGCAGTGGAGCAGGTCCGAGACCCTGCTGAGTGGCCTCCTGACCTCACAGGACACACACCTGCTCCGTCTCCATCCAGGGGCCCAGCTGGTCCTACGAATTCCCGCCGACCCCAAGGGGACGGACTCTCACCGCCACCTGCCCTGCTGTCCCCACGAGACAGGGACAGGGGTGCAGGCAGGGACCTCGCCACTCCCCACGCCCCCCATGGGACTCACCCTCTGGACTTGGGGGCTTTGCATCTCCCCAGCAGGTGCTGCTCGTCGTCACTATCGAACAGCGAGGTCACTTCTTTCCATCCTCGGAAGCCGGCTCCCTGCACCTGATAAAAGGTTAAGAAAGAGATCGAGTCTGAGGGAGAAAATGAACAGATCAGTTTTGCAACAAGATCTGTGGAGCCAAAGCCTAGAAAACAAACGGGGCGGCTGCCCGGTACCTGCGGGACGGCCATCTCGTCCCCTCCGCCGTCCGTGCCGTGAGGACAGCCACAGCGACCCCAGGACGGAAGCCCTGCGGGCACCCTCAGCCCCTGTGACAGGCTCCGCCGGGGCCCAGGCTGCCGGGCGTCCTGGTGCGAACAGGTCAGAACCCAGACGTGTCACCAGGACGCGTCACATACAGCGGAGGGTGGCGCGTGGAGATATCTCACCAAACATCTCTGAGAAGCAGGAACTAACGCAAAGGACGACGACTAATAACACAGGCGGGTCAGCCCTGTGGGCACCTCCCACCTGACCAGGTTCCGTCTCCGCTTAACCAGAGCAATTCGACGCGGACTCTGTTGAGGGTGTTCGGGCCCCAGGCCGGGAGTCAGACTGACCATCTGTCAGGCCAGGCGTCCCGGCAGCCCTGGGAGAACCGCACCCCTGGAGGACGCGGGAAGGTCAGCGTCTGTCTGTCCGGGAACTCAGTGGCAGTGTCCCCACTCATGTCCACGCGCTTCCTCGTGTGGCTGGGAGACGGGCCGTGTGGAGCCAGCTGCGTAGACCCCGAGCCCACTCTGTCCCTGTGGACGTAAAGGGGGTGCTGTGGGAAGTGACCTCATGGGACTGACCCTGGACTCCCCCGTGGGCAGTCGCGCCCCAGCCACTAACCTCCTGTCAAAGGCCGATGCCGGCCTCCAGCCAGCCCGTCCGCCGTCCTGAGTATCCTGGTCACAAGCTGTGAACAAGCTGCAACCACGGGAGAGCCCGTCACCCAACCTGCCAGTCCCCCCCGCTCACGGGACCTTCCACACCCCCCAACTCCAGACACATGGGAGAAGCCGCAGACCTGCCCCCAGCCCTGGTCAGCTTGGCTGGAACAGCCTGTGAAACCCCCACAGGCTGCCGCGTGCCGACACCTACGGCGGTGTTTCCATTCCAGGGCGTTGCTGGCGGGGGTACGTGTCTCGAAGCTCCTCCGTAGGAGCACCGGCTGTGCCGTCAGGGAGACGCGGTGCCGGGCCGGCTCATGGGCGGGAGGAGCCACAGGCTTCCGCACCAGCCATTCTGAGCGCTAAGTCACAGGACCTCACGCTTGAGCTCTGAGCCGTGACCCGGCCTCAGGCTCGCTCGGGCGGCTGGGTCAATGCGAACCGACCCCGGGAGCTCAGCAGACCACGGCTACCGGGCGGCAGGGCCTTTGCCAGCGCCCAGACCCCCGGGCTCCCAGCTCGGAGCAGCACCGGGGCACGAGGGGCCCCTGCCCGCGCCCGGGCTCGTCCGCGCAGGGACACCCCACACAGGCACTCAGCTGCGGGGACGGCGTGGGGGCCCTGTTCCTGCGGGCAGCGCGACTGGACCAGGTCGGACGCAGGGACCGGCCCTGGTGACTATTCAGAGAATAAAGCCAGAAGCACGGAGGCCGTCACCACCCCCAGAACCAGGAGGGGGGCGCACGCAGGCCTCAGGCTGGTGGAGTTTCATCTGTCAGGTTCGCCCTTGGCAAGGAAACCACCTCTCGGATGGAGTGAGAATCGGCTAACGCTTCCTGTTCGCTCCCACTGGTGCGGCTCGGGGACACCGGGCAACAGCCCGGCCACAGCCGCTGAAACAGGAACAGGGCTCTGATCAGCCTCCAGCTACCCTTTGGTGATTTGCTTTATTTCATCACTTATTCAATAGTATATCTTCCTTTTTTTATTTTTTATTATTTTTTTTTATCCTCACCCGAGGATATTTTTCCATTTTTTGTACAGATAGAGTGGGAGGAAGAGAGAGGAAGAGAGAGAGAGAGAGAGAAACATCGACGTGAAGGGACACATCGAATGGCTGCCACCCGCACGACCAACCAGGGCCGGGGACAAACTGCAACCGAAGTACGTGCCCTTAGCGGGAACCGAACCCGGGTCTCTCCGGACCGCAGGCCGATGCTCTAACCGCTGAGCCAAACCGGCCAGGGCTATCTTCTTTTTTTTAGAAGTATGTTTTTATTGATCTTTTGAGAGAGAGAGGCGGGGGAGAGACACATCCATCAGCTGCCTCCTGCACGCCCCACTGGGGATGGAGTCCGCAACCTGGGTGGGAATCGAACCAGGACCCCACAGTCCCCGGGACGTCGCTCAGTCCCCTGAGCCACAAGGGCCGGGCTCAACAGTGCTTCTAATTACCCTTAAACACCCGAATCACCCGGGTCAGCTCTGACCCTTCCCACTGACGGAGGAGGGAGGGCCCGCGTCAGGGCCAGTGTGTCCTGTGCCCCAGCCTGAGGAGGGGACGCACGGGGCAGTCCCGGCGGCGGAGGGCGGGTCAGACACGCGGAGCATCATCTCCTGAGTGGAGGGGCCACAGGAATGACCAGCAAGATGCGGGTGCGAGTCCACCCCGTGCGCCACCCACGCAGACACAGCACTGGACACGCGTCCTCCTCACACACGAAATCCGTGTGTTTGTGACTGTCACACACTCGAACACACCTGTGTCGTGTTTATGTATCTGCACACGTCTACAGTTATATGTTGTTTTTCAATCCTCACCCCAGGATATTTTTCCACCGATTATCAGATAGAGTTGGGGGGGGGGCATTGATATGAGACACTTATCGACTGGCTGCCTCCCACATGATCCTGACCAGGGCCAGGGATCAAACTGCAGCCGAGGCCCGAGCCTCTGACCGGAATCGAACCCTCGACTCTCCGGTCCGCAGGCCGATGCACCCGCCACTGGGCCAAACCAGCTGGAGCCAGTCGTGTGTTTATACGCAGAGTCAATGGGGAAAGTGGTCACGGAAGGACAGACGGCTGGCAGCCAGCAGTAAGGAGTCCGCCCTGGCGGACCGACCCGCACACTGTCCACTGTGCCCCACGCGTCTGTCACCGGTCTGGGCTGTCACAGCAGCGGGCCCCCGACAGGCCTCGCGGTCCGGAGGCTGGTCAGATCGAGGTTCAGGCAGAGGGTGAAGGCGTGGTTACGGGACCGTCCACGTGGTGAGTCTCACGACTTTCACGGGAAAAGCAGGAGAATGGTGCAGGGTTTTCGGGAGTGAAGGGTGGGACACGTGTGGTCAGAGAGCCCACGGCCAGTCCAGAACCGACCCCCAGCCCACGACGCAGAGCCCAGGGGCAGTGCCGACGCGGAGAGAACCAGGCTTCCAGAAACACCGGCTCCAGGACAAACCCGCACGCGGGGCAGCTTCTAAGCACCGAGCAGACGGCGGTGGGTCTGCAGCTCTGAGCCCCGGGGAGAACCCGGAGCCGGAGGGTCCCCGCTCCGATGCTGGGCACAGCACGCACCCCAAAGGCAGCAGCTGTGGCACCGCAAGGGGAGCAGCGCCCGGGGTGCCACCTAGACAGGGGCCTCTGCCCGGCTCTGACCCCCAGGGAAAGCGGGCGCCAAGCCTGGGGCACGGGGTCCAGCGTCCCGAGAAGCGGCTTAGAGGCTCAGTCGTAACTTCGGAGCAGAATCTGTGCGGAGGGAGGTGTGGGGAATGACTTGTTTACATCACAAACTTTATGTTCTTCGTGAATTTGGAAACAAAACAAAAAATGAACCAGCAAAATACTAGGAAAAACTGCAATATGTGATGATAAAAATCCAATATCCTCAACATGAACAGTTTTATGAGACAATGAAAAAGGCCAAGTAGAAAAGTGGGTAAAACGTAAGAAAACACAGGACTCTGCTGACACAAAGCGTCAGCCGGCTCAGCTTCTGACGCAAATGTACCTGCACTTGGTGGGCGGGGCCGGGTGGCCGTCCCCTGGGGACCCCGCCGCGCACCAGCTGCCCCCACCAGTGCACAGGCCCCTTCTCCTCCCACCTGCTCGTTACTGTTTCCCTGGTAGTGACCGTCCTAACGGGTGTGAGGTGGCGACTCATCGTTTTCATTTCCATGAAAATTAGTCAAATCTCTCTCCACATATTTGCAGGCCGTTTGTAACTTTCTTTTGAGAAATGTTTGCACAGTTCTGTTCTTTTTTTCCCAGCAGGTCTTGGAGCTGAGTTGTCGGAGTCCATCGTACAGGCCCCCCCCACACCGCCCCCCGAGTGTCTGCGAGCCCCCGTCCGGCCTCTGCGCCCGCCCGGCACTGGCGTGAACGGCTTTCCCGCGAAGGCGGGGTCTCTCCACCTTCCTCTCCCGTGGAGACACGGGCTGATGTAGACGTTTCCTGAAAGCAAAGTGGTTGGACACGGACTTCTGGGAAGTGGGGCGACCTGTGGTCCTGGCGGTTAGCGGCCGGCAGACGTGTCTCCCCGGTTCCGCAGGCCGCGCCTCCTGGTCGACTTTCCGTCCGGGCTGTTTCTGGTGGCTGCCCAGACCGGCGTGAGGTCGACTTGGGCCTGTGTCCTTCCCGGGGACTGTGGACGGGGGCGGGTCTGACGTTTCGGTCTTTGCTTCACTGAGTTGACGTCTGTGTGTGGGGTCCCCTTGGACTCCAACGTCATCTTTCGCACGTGATGTCCAGTTTTTCCAGAATCTTCCGCGGAAGAGTCTGTTCTTTCCCCACAGTGTGTTCCTGGCTCCGCTGACGTGGGTCATGGGGACGGGGGCTTCTGTCTGTCTGTCCTGTCCCACTGTCTGTCTTCAGGCCGGTTCTGTGCTGCTCACATGACTGCAGCTTGGGGTCAGGGCGTGTGAGGTCCTGTGGCCACTCAGCGTCCCTTAGAATTCCGTCTGAATTTTAAGGCAGATTCCCCTATTTCTGCAGACCCCGCGTGGGATGTCGACGGGCTGTGCTCACGCTGTGGGTCACTTTGGGTGGTGTGGACACTGTAACAACAGCCAGCACCCTCCTCAGCGAACACAGATGTCGTCCCACAGGTCTGTCTTTAATTTCTCTCAGGAATGTTTCCCACTGTCAGCGGACAACTTGTCTCCTTGCATGAATTTATTCCTAGGTACTTCATCCCTCGTGAAGCTACCCTAAATGGGGTTGCTTTCTTAATCTGTGTGTTGATTTTCAAAGTAGTATCTGGAAACACAAATGATTTTTTATTCTGCGACTTTCTAAATGTGTTTATTGGTTGTGCAAGTGCTTCTGTGAGGTCTCCAGGGTTTTCCACACCTGAGACCACGTCACCTGTTGAGAGCCTCCTGCCAGGCACAGCCTCTGCTTGGCTCCAATACATTTTCACAAAAACCCTCTACAGGTCTGCTCTTTCCAGCGTAAGCAATCTCACGGGTGATGTGATCGTAAAACCCTAACCGGGAGGGTCGGGGTAGTCAGACCCCAGGCACAGCACTTCCTTAGGAAAGTTCACCTTCGCCTTAAGCAAGTCCAAAGTGACTCTCTTCTCCGGACCCTCAAAGGCAGAACTGCCCTCAAGGGGGCACGTGACCTATCAACTGCTCTGCACCCCGCTTTCTCCAACCTCCGCTGCGTCCCCCCGCCTCTCCCTCCCTAATTCCAAGTACAGAAAGGGAACTGCAGAACCGTCCACCTCGGAGGCAGAGACCTCGCTTCCTGGCGCTGTGGCAAATCGTGGCTCAAATAAACTCATAAAAACCCTCTGCAGTGTTGGTCTCGTACATCGACGATATTCATCAACACAGTTCTACAGTTAGTTAGTTTTTACACTTCTAAGTTCTACACCACATTGAAGTGACTTGTGTACATCATCGCAGTGTTCAAGGTTGTGTTTTTGTCTATACATTTTCACGTGCTTTTCACTGAGCAAGTCTGGTGAAGCAGGTCTAACGGTTACGTTCTCCCTCGACGTCGGCCCGTCTGGGAGTCTTCACTTCCTTCCTTCTTGGGGGAATGTTTCTCGAGACACAGTCTTCTCGGTTGGTGTACTTCCCCCGGCCCTGTGAATACAACGTCATCCCATCTCCTCCTGATGGTCAGGTTTCTGCTGACAATCTCGTGGGCTCCTGTGCACGACAGATGGTTTTTTCTTGCTCTTTTCAAGATTTTCCGTCTCTGACGTTGGACAGTTTCATCGCAGGTCATCTCTAGCCGGAGATGGAGTCCGTTCTAGCCGGAATGCGCTGAACTTCTTGAACCTGGATGTTCGTGTTCTTCCTCAGGTTCGGGAAAGGCTCTGCCATCACTTCTTCAAGCGTCTGCCCTCCGGCCGCCTCCCGCCGCACCGCGGACCCGCCCTCCACGCTGCGCTGAGGGACACGCGTCTCCCTCCTCCGTCCTGACCTGATCATTTCAAATCACTTTCCTCCATGTCTGCGGATGCTTCCTTCCGCTGGGCCAGGCCTGCTGTTGAGATGCTCGAGAGAATTTTTCCCTTTAGTTGTACACTTCAGCTGCAGAATTAATATCATCCATTTCTTTTTTTAAATGTTTTTACTGATTTAAGAGAGAGAAGACGTGAGGAGAGAGAGAAACATCGATGAAAGATACGTGATCACCTGCCTCCTGCACGCCCCTGCTGGGGATCAAGCCAGCGACCCGGGCCTGTGCCTGGCCTGGAATCGAACCAGCGACCTCCCGCCACATGGGGCGCCGCCCCAGCCACTGATCCACACAGGTTGGGCTAATATTATCCATTTCTTTGTTGATGTTTACATTTTGTTCATGCATAACTCTCCTGAATTCATTCAATTCTCTATATTCTCTAGTCGCTTATTGAGTTTAATTTTTTTTATCCTCACCCAAAAACGTTTTTCCATTTTTTGTTCAGATAGAGTGGGAGGGAGAGAGAGGAACAGAGAGAGAGAGAGAAACATCGACGTGAGGGGACACATCGAGTGGCTGCCACCCGCACGACCAACCAGGGCCGGGGACAAACTGCAACCGAGGTACGTGCCCTTAGCGGGAACTGAACCCGGGTCTCTCCGGACCGCAGGCCGACGCTCTAACCACTGAGCCACACAGGCCAGGGCTGATGTAATTATTTTTGATTGTTAGGTAATTCATAGATCTCAGCTTCCACACACTTATTTTGTTCCTCCCGATGGGCTCTATTTCCCTGTTTCTTTGTACGCCGCCTTCTTCTTTGCTGGGACTTGAGCATTTGGGAGAACGGGGCCTCCCGGTCTTCGCAGACGGGCCTCGCGGGAGACGCCGCACCAATCAGCAGGCGGGAGACCTGCAGCCGCTCAGACCTTCTCACCGAGTCTGCTCCGAGCCTGAGCTGCTCTCCCACCTGCAGAGTTCGCTCAGGACCTCGCTCCTCCCGGTGTCTGTGTGCGGGGCGGCGGGTTCCCAGCAGCGCCCCACGGGGCTGAGCCCTCGCGTCCTCAGCGGCCCCGGATCCGGAGCACAGCAGCTCCGTCCCACCGCCGCCAGGTGAGACGGACCCAGTCCCGGGCAGATTCCCAGGAGGCTGGACGGCTCTGATGTGCTGAGGCGGCCGCAGGGGCAGAGGCCACTGAGGGAAGAGCGGGCCCCTCACCCCTCCCCCGCTGTCCGTGGCTGTGCCGGCCTCCGGGCTGCGCCTCCCCAGTTAAGGGGGTGTCTGTGGGCCCCGAGCCCGCCTGGGTGCCGTGTGTGAGCCGAGCAGGGCAGCTCCGGGTGCAGCCTGCTGGCTCTGCCAGAACCGACCCGCACGGCAGGGCAACGCGGCGCTGAGGAGCCGGAGAACCACCCACGTTGGGAAAACCACGCACGGGGATGTTTCTTCCAGGACAGTGAGGAACAGCACCGGGACCTTCCCCTGCGACATCTCTCAGCGCATCTCCCTGCCACATTGAACAGGTCTACGGGTTACAACACGGGCAAAATGCCTCCGTTTATTTTTAGAAATACCAGAACTATAAAACAACTTTGTTTTTGAAGTTATTCATCTTCAGCCAAAAGGCTTAGTCACAGCTGTGCAGAAGGCCTGTGAGGGATCTAAAAACAAACATCAGCAGTTACAAGAAAACACTCGCTCACACCAGGTCTTCTCTCAGCGCTGAGGGGACCGGGGCAGGAGGGGGTCCGAGCACCCCAGCGCGGCTCTGAGTTCCCGCGAACAACCAACGAGCCAGCAAGACAGTCACGTCTCTTCCACCGGAGTCAGGAGGCCAGGCGGGCGCTAGACGATGTCGTGAGTCTAATCTCACATCTCGTCCCGACACCTCTGGTGTCCTCCGCGGGGTGGAAGGGGGCCCACGGCCCACGAGGGGGAGAGGGCGCCAGGCGGGAGCAGAGGGTGCTCGTCGCTCCCGATACTGAGGAACAGGGCGGAGCTGCAGGGGCAGAGGGGCTGGGGCTGCCCACGGACTGAGACCCGGCCGTCTGGGCCACCCACCGCCCACCGCCCACTGCTCACCGCCTCCAGCCTGTGAGGGCGAGGAGCGCAGCCCCGTCCCCTCCACCGCACACCACTCTCGCTGCGTCTCAGGACGAGATGAAGGAGCAGACGAGGTGGTCTGTACAAAGGCACCTGAAGCGCACACCTGTCGCCGACGCGGGGCCAGCGGCGTCCCGGGCACTGCCGTCTCCCCCGACCCAGGCTCCTCCCTGTGAACGGAGTCGCAGCAGGTTGCACATCAGAACCCGTGACGAGGTGAGTCACCTCGGAATAAGGAGACACTTCACAGGCCCTTGGTCTCGGTGAGGGGTCAGCCGCCAAGGCCGCAGCCTGGCCCGTGGACAGGGACTTTGGTGGGGACACGGCCACGCTGCTCACGCACGTTACCTGCGGAGCCTAAAACGCTCACTTCCTGCCCCACAGCAAGTCAGCGGCACCAGCTCCCGGCCCCCAAACACGGGTTCTGGGAGGGGTGCTGACCTGTGTGCCTCAGTCACAAAATGAGTGACCTGCTTGGGACCCAGCTCTGCTGGCGACTCCTGGACACACAGCAGATCGTGAAACGGACAGCAGGTGTTTGCAGACCTTTCACGATTCCAAAAGGGTCAGCGTGTGGGCCCCGCCCCCCACGTGGTGCGGCCGCGTCTCAGCGCCCACACTCTGTCCTCCAGATGCTGCTCCAAGACGGTGGCCCCGGCGGCCCGGCTCCTGTCAGGTCCCTCAGCCTTGACCCTCCCCTCCAGGGGCACAGTCTCCACGGGCTTTGGAGCTCACCTCCCCCTCCTGGGTCTGGAATTTGGGCTCATTTCCCATCCGCACCTCCCGCCTCTAACAGTCTCCGTGGACAACGACCCTCGTGAGAGACCACACAGCCTGACGCCACGGCCTTCAGTCTTTCCCTAGAAGGTGAAGTCCGACCTCCTCCCTGAGACTGTGCCAGGTAACAGGTTCGTCTTCCGTGCCCAGACCTACCAGGGCCCCCCCACAGCCCTGCGCCGGCTCCTGCAGCCGACACCGTCCCTCCTGGGCCAGATCTACCTGCTGCCCCTAAATTATTCAGCTGGAACGGAGCACGTTCAGAACGGAGGTGTGTGCCCAGGCTCCTCACCCACACCCACCTCTGGTTCACCAGGGCAGCTCCCTGCCCAGGGCTCCTCACGCTCACCCCACACACACGGCAGGAAGTCACGAGAACAGTGGTGTTTGTGGCGCGGGAACTGGGGCCACGACGTCATCAACGCTCTTCTAAGGCAGTGACTGCTGGGGCCCTAGTTCTTTTTTAATACAAATGTGAATATTTGAAAAATGAAGAAAATACCACAATTTGTAACCTGTCCCGTAAGAGAGAGAGTAGCAAAAAAATGTAAACTCAGAAACGTGAGTTCGGATTCTCGTTAGTGGCCACTCCACGCCCGATGCTCTCTGACGGCTCCGAGCTCCTCGTGTCACTGCGGCCGAGTCCCGCGAGTTCCACCCGAGGCGGCGACGCTGTGGACGTCACGACGGACACGGAGCAACCGCCGTGGACATGCTGCCGCCGCGGGAACCAGGGCCAGGCCGTCGACCTCGGGCCACAGAACGTCCGTCGGTCCGTCAACACGTAACCTGCTCATGTGTGCTCCGCAGACGCCTGAACACCGAGGGGCCTGTCGGCCGGACGGCCCACCCCACCCCCGCTGGGCTGAGCCATGGCCGCCCTCCTCCGGCAGACACCGCGGCCTCCTGCCCAGGGAAGCTGGGCGCACTCGGCCTGACGCTCGGGGCCTTGGGGCAGCGACGTCAGCCTCCAAGAGCACCGGACGTGAGGACGGCAGCGCTGAGGCCCTGGGACGATGGTGCTCGCGTGACGGCCGGGCCTGGCTGCTCCGGTGTCTTCTGTGACCGGACGACCGGGCCTCACTGCCTCCGGCGCGCAGGAGGGGACCCAGGCCCCTTCCGAAGGCCGGAGCCAGTCCGTGCTGGCCACTGGGTCCCGACAGTGAGACCTGCACAGAACACTGTATTCCTGTCTCCACGGTAACGCGCGACTGGCTCTTTCTTTAAGAAATGCAGTTATCACCTGAGCTCCTGGGCACCTGCCCTCGGCTTGGCCCGGGGCCTGGCCTCCGGGTCGAACCTGTTTGCCCAGCTCACCTCACCTTCCGCCCGAGCCGGGCCCCTCTCCTCAGTCTCTGTGCTCAGCAAAGGTGAGCTCAGGCCTCCCTCAGGGCAGCACCGGAGCTGAGGGCAGGAACTCGCTTGTCTGACTGCACAGAGCACAGGGCCGCTGCGGACGGACGGCCGACAGCACACAGCTGAGCTGCCAGCACCCACCCGGCCATAGCCGGGCCCTGTCTCACCCTCAGAGGTCAGGCCCACGCGCTGGGCCTCTGTCTCGGCCCTGATCCTGAACCAGGGCTCACTGCCCCCCACGGACAGCTGCTCCCCAAACCCAGACACGGCAGTCGGCACTGTTCCCAGCAGGTGACCTAAATGACGGCAGAATGAAGACCTCATGGCCTCACCCTGGGGACAAAGTGCTCCTGTGAGGAAGGTCTGAGCCCAGTGAGGCAGGGCCGACGACCGCAGCCCGAGACCGGACAGGTGTGCGACCCCGTGTTCAGTTTGATTCCAATGCTCGTTGAAACCCAGTCATCGAACTCAAATGTAATGATGAGTGGCATTTTTTTAAAAAAAATCGTCACTTGCGGATATTTTTCCATTGTTTTCAGATAGAGTGAGTGGGAGAAAGGGAAGAAGGGGGAGAGAGAGAGAAACATCGATGCAAAAGAGACACACTGACTGGTTGCCTCTTGCACGACCCCAACCAGGGCCGGAGATCAAATCACAACCGAAGTACGTGCCCTTAGCGGGAACTGACCGGGGCCTCTCTGGTCCGCAGGCCGACGCGCTAACCGCTGAGCAAAACCGGCCAGGGCATGAGTAGCATTTTAAAAATTTTATTTTTAGCCCAGCCGGTGTGGCTCAGGGAACTGGGCATCCTCCCTGGACTGGGGGGTCCTGGTTCGATTCCTGGTCAGGGCAGGTGCCCGGGTTGTGGGCTCGATGCCCAGCAGGGGGCGTGCAGGAGGCGCCAGAGCGATCGATGTGCCTCTCACATCGATGTTTCTACCTCTCTCCCTTCCTCTCGCTCTAAAAACCAATAAAACGTATCTTTAAGAAGCTCTCTATGGGCCACCGTACGTGTGAAAGGCAAGCGGTCGGTGGCCTCGGGGGAGCCTGTGTCCCACGGCTGGAGGCCCACAGCCCTCACGTCACCCACTGGCTGCATCACCGGAAGCACAAGGACGAGAGCTGATTCTCAAGGTCGAAGCGGCTGAGACTGGCCAGGAAGAGGCTCGCAGGGGCCTGAGCAGGTTGGCCAAGGACCTCGAGGGGTGTGGCGGTCCCCGGCCCCTCCTCGGTGACGGCTTTCTGCAGCTAGAGGCGGGGACACCACATCAGGGGTCTTCTGAGCCCGAGCTCATCGGCGTCAGCTCGTCCTGACCCAGTTTCACGGCTAAAACCAAAACTGAGGTTCGGACAGGTCACCCACCAACAAGCGGCAGAGGGTGAGGCCTCACGGCAGCCCGGGAGCCAGACTCCACACCCGAACCCGGGCTGTTTTCAGGGGAAGGACGCAGGTGCCTGGACTCCAGGTCAGCCTGTCGCCTGGTGGGACTGCAGGGACCATGCAGAAGTCTTCATCAGGACGTGCAGACGTGCGAGAAGCTGTGCACTTACGATGCCGCTTTTACCCTCAGGTGTACAATTCTGCAAACATTCTGACCATCCCTGTGGGCGAGCCAGCCCGGCCAACACCCCACACAGCTGGCTGAGGGCTGTGGGCTCCACCTCTGTGGGACATTTAGGGTTAACCCTCCCGTCACTGTGCGCAGGCCCCAACCCAGCGGTTCGCGTCCAGAGCTCTGTCCTCAGACACGTGGACCAGAGAAACCCTCCTGACCGTCACCGCGGGAACAGTTCTTTAAAAGCCTATGTATCAGCCAAGGACTGCGTGATGCTGACACACACTCAGCATGAAGAAGCTGCTCAGGTATCAGTGAGCCCAAAGCTACTGCTAAGTGGAACAGAGCCCGTGGATGTGTTTAAACGTTGTTCACTAAAGCGCACACTCGGCCAGATGCCGTCCCCCGGGCCCACCAATGTTGGGTCTGAACTGGGGAGCTCAGACAAAGCATCCGCTGTCCAGTCACCTCCACACCTGTCCTCCCGACACAGACACAAGCTTGGGGCACACTCGCAGCTCCCCACACGGGTGAGCCCGTGTCCCCAACACGGAGGTTCACCACCCTGACTCTTCCAATCTCCTGAGCAAACGGAGTCACATGAAATGTTCCCTGGGTTGTTTTGGGGGGGGGGTGCTTACAGAACATGTTTAAGCCTTTTAAAATTTTAACATGAAAATATGCCAAAAATTCTCTGAGACTTGTTTTCGAAGGCATTAATTTAAAGCTGCTAAATCCTGTGTGTTCCAGCCCAAAGCCCTGCAGCCGTCTCCCGGCACCGGCAGAAACCCCACCTGTGCATCTCGTGGCTCTGCCTGCACCACGCGGGGGGCAGAGGTGCGGCCGTCAGGAGAGGCCCAGGAGCCAGTTTGGCATTTAACTCAACAGCCTCAGCAATGACTTTTCCCAGCTGCAGAGCTGGACCTCAGTGCCCCGTGACACTACGCAGGGAACAAGTTCAGAGGGGTCACAGCAGAAAAGCAAACGTGTGACTTTAAACAGACAGTTACACGGACACACAAGTGCTTCCTGGTAGCCCCACAAAGGAAAAGATGTAACAATACTCCCCATGGAAAAGAAGGGAGAGGGCAAGACCTACACTTAGTATCCAGAGATCTTCTACTGTAAGCACAGAGTTTTTAATAAAATAAACATCAGACTCATGGAAACTTGTTGCTCTCTCCTTGTTGTTAAATAACTGCACTGAAAGTCTCGCCTTACAGGCCTGTCTTACTTTCCTGCGACAGCGCTGCCGCACGAAAGTTCACGGCCTGAGGAGCAGCCCAGAGACACTCATTTCTCCAGCGTCCAAACTAGTTCAGTAACAGCGAAGTTCCTGAGGCCACACGATTCTGAAGGCCTCACATGTCACACTTATTAGAACCTAACATTAAGCTCCTTTTTCTTTCAATAAGCAGCGCAGACGAGAGCTGTGTGACCTGATTTCCACGGGAGTCGGGCCACCAGCTCTCAGGGCGGACTGTGCACCTGTCCACACCCGGGCCAGTGGCTCCCAGCTGCCCGTCGGGTCCGAAACAGGCTGCCGGACCTGGGCGCCGGGCGGCAGGGCTCACGCTGAGAACCGAGAGGTCGGAACCCGACACTTTGGCTCCACCCTTCTCGTTCACTGACTCCTACTCACTCCAACTGGAAGTTACGTAGGCAGAAGTGTGAGGGTAGCTTGTCACAGAGGGTCGAATTTAATTCTAACAGAAACTGGCTTTGGGATAAAGACCAATCCTCTGAAGGAATGAACTACATTTTGAGGATGACTAACCTGTGACCATGAAAACACCACCAGTTTATCTGTACCAAAGATTTTCAACACATGAAACTACAGATACCCTTAATACAGTGATACCTCGGTTCTCGAACATAATTCGTTCCAGGAGGACGGTCGAGAACCAAATTGTTCGAGAACCGAAGCAATGAAACCCAATAGGAAATAATGGAAACTGGATTAATTCGTTCCAAGCCCCAGAAAATGCCTATTTACTGGCCTAATTTGTATATAATATGTAGAAAAACATAAGTCTCAACAAGAAATAAAAGTGTACAGTATGTCTAAGGGTTAAATTCAGTGTAAAGCGTGACTCTCTCCACAAAGCGTGACTCTCTCCACAAAGCGTGACTCTCTCTCTGCACTCACACTGATGACGCAAGCAAGGCGCGCTGGGCCGAATGAACGCCATTCGGCTCAACTCGGAAGTTCGAGTTCCAAATATTTGTTCGGATTCCGAGACAAAAGTTTCTCGAATCTCCTGGTCGAATACCGATTTGGTCGAAATTCGAGGCGTTCGAGAACCGAGGTATCACTGTAAAGGAACGTTCAAACCGCCCAGCTGAATCTCACTCCCAGAAGATAACAGGAGAAAATCCAGATGACTTTGGTGGTGGCGGTGACAACACCGAATACGTGATCCATGGACGAAGTGACTGGCAGCCTGCCCTTCATCAACATCGGAAACTTCTCCTGACAACGAGGTCAGGAAATGAAGAAGACAAGCCACGGGAGGGAATACTTGGAAAAGGTACATCTGATAGAGGACTGTTATCCAAAATGTACAAAAATCCCTTCAAACTCGACAATAAAAAATACAAAAGTAACTAGTTTTATTAAAAATGGGACAAAGACTGTAACAGACACGTCACCAAAAAAGAGGGGCGCACACGAAAGAGGTTCACGCCACACACCATCAGGCAAATGCAAATAAAAACCACAGCGAGGACCAGGACGCACCTGTTCGAATGACCAGCACCAGCACTGACCACGCCCAGGGCTGGGAGGACGGGGCGGCGGGACCTCCCACTCTGCTGGTGGGATGCCCGTGGGGCCACTCAGGGAGACGGCGTGACAGCTTCGTACAAAGTGAACCTTCTCTCGTCACCCAGCCCAGCAACCACTCTGCTTGGTAGTATCCATCCGAGTTAAAAACGTACGTCCACACAAACCTGCACACAGATGTTTCTAGCAGCTGCATTCACAGCTGCCCGTGTGTGACAGCAACCACGACGTCCTCCCGTACGTGGCGGGTAAACCGTGGTCCATCGAGATAATGGGACATTATTCAGCTAAAAAGCAACGGGCTCTCAAACCAGAAAAGACACGGAGGAACCGTGAACGCACACGACTGTGTGATTCCAAACCAATGACATTCAGGAACAAGGCAAAACCAAGGAGACAGTCAATTGATCAGTGGTTGCCAGGGGTTAAGAGGAGGGATGAGTGAGTGAGTAAGGAGGTTTTCAGGCGGTGAAACCATGTGATGCTGTGACCCTGAACCATTTCACGATGTGTGTGTCGGAGTCTGTACAGCGTAGCTCACAGAGAGTGGGCTGTGCTGTGAGCTCGGGCTCCGGGTGAGGGGCTCCCCAAAGGGTCTGAGCGTGGGGCAGGCAGTGCCTGTGGGCACAGAGGGCATGTGGGGACTCGCTGTGCTTTCCGCCCAGCTGTGCTGGGTGCCTGAAAAATAACTTATTAACCCACACGCACAGAAATACACAGCCAAAGGATGCCGACGACAACTCCATAAACTGCAAGGTCAGGAAAAATAAACTTCAATGAATGTGTCACCAGTGGCTGAACCCAGGCGGACACGTGCCGTTCCATCTCCTGCTCTCCCAACTTTTCCTTATGTGAGGAATTTCTCAAAATGAAACTTGAAAAGGGTTTTAGGGTTCATCAGGAGAAAAGGAAGCAGAGCACAGAAAGGATCAATTAAACATTTTAAAGAGTTCATCCCAAAAGAGATGTTGCTCATCTTTGATCAACAAGTTATTTAAAATATTAAATAACTGTGGCCACATATACATTCCCATCATTCCATTTAAGAGAGTTGCTGTTTAGAGTGACCATCAATTTTGAGATTTAAAAAATAAAACTTCGGGTTAGCACTAATACTATGAACAAGTAATTTCTGAAGGCGGTTCGGATAGGAACCGTAGTTGAAGGCTTACTCGAATTCATTAACCGACTAATCCAGACGATAAGTGAACCGTTCACAAGTCCCGAGAAAGACGCATCACCACTAACTTCCAGCAGCAGTTTCCAAACATGTAACAAAACATAAATGTTCTGCCCCCTTCAAACGAGAGAGACCGAGAAAACAGCGCGCTTCTGGCCCCAAGTCCAGGAATGAGCGCGGCGCGCCCAGGATCCACCTGGGACCCTTCCGAGGAACAAATGCTGATCATTCCAAGCGTGTCTCCGAACCTGCAGGGCCGGTGTCTCCGTTTTCCGGAGAAAGGTCACCCGCCTTCTTCCTCCGGACGATCAGACTTAAGACAAGGAGACAGTTGTTACCCAGACAAGTGCTGCTCGCTTGGCACGTCGCTGCGGTCGCCGAGAGCTTTCTGGTCCGGCGGCGGGAGCGCCCAGGGACCCCGGACCCGCCCGCTTCTCCGCCCCGCGCGGGGACTTGCCAGGTCCTAGGCGGCCTCCACCTCCGCAGGAAGCTCGCGGCCCCGCGCCAGCGTCGCAGGTGCCCGGTCCCGGCCCCCGGCCCCGGCCCCCGGCCCCGGCCCCGCGCGGGGTGGTGAACACGGACGGCGGCGGGCCCCGGAGAAGCCTCGAATCCTCACGGGACGCACCCACGTACCGCCACCCGTGCGCCCCGATCCTGCGAGCAGCCCCTCCGCGCACCCCGCCTGCGCGCCGCTGTCTGCGCGGCCCCGGCCTCACCTGCGCGCCTCCCACCTGCGCGCCCCTCACCTGCGCGGCGGCGGCGTCCGCGGCGGGCGGCGGCTCCCCCCTCAGGCCGTCCTCCTCCTCCGGGGGCTCGTCCAGAAGCACTCGGCTGCGGCTCAGCTTCCACATGCTCGGCCCCGGCCCCGGCCCCGGCGTCCGCGCGTCCGTGCGCCCCTCTCCGGCCGGCCCGCAGCGCGCGGAAGGTCGGGCGGCGGCTCCTGCGGGGCCCGGACGCGGCGAGGGGCGGGGCCGGGCGGGCGGGGCCACATCACGCTCCCGGACCCGGACCCGCCCTGCGCCCCCTCCCCCCCAGGCTCCCGACCCAGCTCGGGTCCCCACCTCCGCTCGGGACAGGGTCCCGCCCCCGGCCAGGCCTACAACCCCCGCCCTGGACCCCGCGCCTCAGAGACCTGGCCCCGGACCCAAACCCAACCCGGCCAATCCCCGGCCAGGCCGCCCCCGCCCCCACCCCCGCCCCCACCCGGGGACTCCGCCCCACGGCCAGGCCCCGCCCCGCCCGGGCCACCCAGGACGAGGCCCCGCCCCCACCGCCTACCCGCCCCCACCCCGGGCCGACCCCTCACCCTGGCGTGGGGCGCGGCCATGTCCGCGGGGCGCTGGCGCGGGGGGCGGGGCAGCCGGGCTCCGGTCCCCATGGCAACGGCCGCGGGACGCGGGGCGGGCCAGTGCGCATGCCCACAACCGCCTCCGAGAGGGGAACCGGGGGCTGGAGACGCGGTGGTTGGAAGGTATCTGGAGGCCGCTGGCTCGCCCAGAAAAGTGACGCCGCAGGCCGGTGACCCCTGTGTCCTTGGAGCGAGGTCCACCCGCGCCCAAGGCCTCGGTCCACCCACAGGCGACGCTGGGGCTCCAGGTGTGCGGGGTGCGCGCGCCCGCAGTGCGCCGAGAGCCCTGGACCTGCGCCGAGGGCTCCTCGCGTCTGGCAGGCGGGACGCCGGGGGTTGGGCACCTGCAGGTGCCGCCGAGCCCCAGGAAGTGGAGCAGGCGGGCAGGTGCGTCCCCTGCACCGCCGTCCGCGACAGCCCGGCCCGGAGAGGCGGGTGGCCTGTGTCCAGACCAATGAGAGGAGAAGGAAGGGGCTTTGTGAGTATCCACGTTCAAGTCTCGGCATCAGGGGAAAGGGAGCAAGGTAGCTACACCCGGGCTGGCCAAAGGGAGACACCCGCCCCCCTGGACCAACAAGCACTTGGAGGACGCCCAGTGGCCCCTCCGCAGTGCAGCCGTCCTGGGGCAAGAGGAAGAGGAAACCACTTGGAGGGCTTTCTGACCCAACAGGTGAGCTGCGCTGCACCTGGCGCAGGGAACAGGGGATCCGACAGTCTGCGGTGGGCTTTCTGTAGCTAAGGAGACACTCATGTCACAGAACTGCAGGGACCCAGCCTGCATCCCACCTGGCGCAGAGGGTCCTCTCCCACGTCACCAAAAGTCCAGCAGGAGACCCGTCACCGCTGAAGCACAAGGTGACTTATTTTGTGTAGTGTGTTACACTCCATTATAATCAGAAAAACACAAATTAACGTGAAATGCCGTTTCCCCACCCATGGAAGTCGTAAGGATTTACAAAGGCGTGTCCAGTGTTGGGACAGCGGGAGGAGCCGTGGGAGGCAGCCCCGCTGGTGAGGCTCCGTGGTGGGTATAGTCTGAGCGCCCAGGGTGCCCGGCCCCGTCCCATTCCGGTCAGGTGTAGGCTGGACCCAGGAGGCCTGGTCCCTCCCACATCGATGTTTCTCTCTCCCTCTCCCTTCCTCTCTTCCTAAAAAAATCAATTAAAAAATATTTTACATAAAAACTGTTGGAGGCAGATTGGATCCATTTGTGAGTCTCTCTGAAAGTTGAACGTGCCCACCTTCCTGCCAAGCAGACTAGCTTCTGCAGAGAAACTTCTTTCCAATATCCTTCATATTGTTTATAACTTCACTGGACATTCATGTGCGTCTTGAGTAATTTAAAAATACATTTATAAGGAGATCCCAGAACTGTACACTTCTGTAAACATTTTACTTAAGTATTGCAACTTTACTGCTACTACCAAAAAAAAAAATCAAATGCACCTTTTGGGTTTTTCCAGAGCAATCAGCAAAACGTTGAAGATAAAGGAGTCTCTGAGTTTGTCTTCAGGGGAGAGGCCTCCAGGGGCCTCCAGACAGACCAGTGGTGTCAGGCACAGGGCCTCACAGGGTTAGTGGTCAGGATCGAGGGGCCCAGGGCTCACTGGGATAATCCTGTTTAAACATCAGCCAGACGCGTGCAAAGCAAGACGCCTTCCCCGTGAGCCAAGGATCCCAGATAAGCCGCCACAGGCTCACCAGGGCCCCAATATCTCTGGACCCACCAGGCACAAATATTACAAGTGGATGAAAACCACAGAACACTTATAAAAAATGCTCTACCCAGTAGAAATTAAATTTAAGAACTTCTTCCTCGGGAGATACAAGAATACTGAACATTTTTATAGACACACCTTCTCCAACCAGGTCAAATAGGCACATGCAACCGAGTACACACATGGGCAGTGGTCACTGGATGCATGACCAACACACCGGTCCACTGTCAGAACCACTGCGACAAAGTAGAACCTGAAACAGGCTGCCAAGCAAAGCCGGGGTCGAAACAGCCCTCAGAGACACTGCAAACCACACGGAAAACCGACTCGGGTCTCGTTATTCACACGGGGGCTCGGCACCTGGTCCCAGGCCCCGGCTTCCCCTCCACTGCAGTAGCCGCATTTCTGTGCTTTGAACGTTTCCGTTGTACATGCGTGGTCACCTCCTGCAAATCCGGATGATCCGGGAGAAGAAAGCCGGGCTCACTACGTCAGAAAGCGCAACTCCAGACGGTTGTAAACATTTTGCATCATTTCCAGGGGAGGGGGCGTCAGGCAGTCTCGGATTCTGAGAAGCACTTCTCACAACCCCGGGGGGGGGGGGGGGGGGGTCTGCCTTGGGGGGTGGGGACCCTTGCAGGGCCCTGGGGGGCTGCCTCTGCACAGCAGGCTGGGAGGCTTCTGGGGAGCGGCTGAGCCCGTTTCCATGGGGACCTCCACGCTGTCCCAGCACGACCTCCCTGTCGGTGCCACCGCTTTAGGCCAATGGTTCTCAGCCTTCCCAACGCCCGACCCTGAAACACGGCTCCTCCCGTGTGTGGGCATCTGCTCGTGGGCAGACCTGCCTGGGGACGACAGAGGAGTGGTGTCTCGGTTCCTAAGACCACTGGAAAGATGTGTTTTCCGATGGTCTTAGGCGACCCCTGTGAAAGGGTCGTTCAACCCCAGGTTGAGAACCGCTGCCCCAGTCAGCGCTCATTCCCTGCTGCCACGCGGGCCCTGTGCACGGCGACACCTCCTCCGCCAAACACCAGTCGTCTCCTCAGGGCCTCGACCTCTGGGGCTGACCTCTGTGTCCTGTCCAGCCTGTGTCAGCGCGAACTCTGCTGAGTCAGACGCCCCACCCCGGCCGCTGCCCACCTGCCTCACGAGCATCTCATCGACGGGCCACCCTCAGCGGGACACCTGTTGCGTCAATTTGGACAGAATCCCTCTGACCCGAGATGTTTCCTCCTAGAGGTTGTCCAGCCCCCACTCCTGGGCCCTAAACCCCGAGTCCCTGTGCCCCGCACAGGCCCCTCTGACCGAGGTCCTGCCTTTCAGCTGAGAAACAGACCAGCCTGGGCTCCTCCCAGGGCAGCAGCACCCCTCACGCCCGACACTGAACCGGAAGCGCAGAAAGTGACCCCCCACCCTGCTGTCTCCACTCGGGGCTGGTGGTCCCTCCACCGCAGTTACTGTCCATCCTCCTCATCACAGGTCAGCGCCTTGTCATTAACTCCGGCTTCCTCCTGAGGGGGCCAGGAGCAGAGGGAACACACCGGCCCTTCCAGAGCTTCTCCTATCGTAGTTAACAAGGGTCATATTTGTTTTCTTTCAAATTAAAACTATGTTGAAGGTTATTCTGCATGTAAGTAGTTACATTTATATGCTCTTCAAGCCTGTGACCTGTCAGCACAGGGCGGCAGGGGCCCCGGCAGGAGCCGCTGCCGGGAGCGAGGTGCCGCCAGCCCTGGGCGCTGTGGCTCGAGGGGCTACGCCGTCCCTCTGCCTTGGTGTCTGCAGCGGGGAGGAGAGTGTGGTTCACCTCGTGGGCAGCAGGTGTGCAGAAACCCTGGGCTCCCAGAACCAGTATCAGAAAACGTGTAGTCTCGACAGCAGCCACCCCCAGAGGAGAAGCCATCCTCGCAGTGATGGGGGAGCAGAGGGAGGTGAGGGGCACTGAGGAGCAGGGAATGCTGCTGGGGGCCCGCCCCTCCCCCGGAACCTCCACCTCTGGCCTCCCGTGCCCTCTGCTCCTGCCTGAGGCTCAGGACTGTTCTGGGCTGGCCACTCCTCAGTGGCTTTAGTCAGGCGCCCTGGGAGACAGGCGGAGGGCCCTGTGGCTTTTGCCAAGTCTCACGGTCAGCAGGACAGTGACACCACCTCTGTGGTCTGCACTTGGAGCTTCGAGGGTGCGGGCCCCAGGCGCCCGCGCTGAGGACGGGCTGCGGGGAGCAGGGGCCTGAAGAGCCCTGTTGCAGCCCTCGGGCCGGGGGCAGGCAGTGTGGTCCACCGTCGTCCCAGCAGGGAACCAAGGGCCCAGGCTCCCGGTGCCTCAGTAACCACCACGCAGCCCAGGAGTCGCTCTTCTTGAGAATTCTCTGTTGCAGGGTCTGGGCTGGGGGTCCTGTGAGGGAGGAGAACTTCCCTCTGCCCTCCTGGGTCCTGTGACTGGGCCTGACACTTTTTAAAAAAAGAATGTTTTTCTTTTATTGATTTTAGAGAGAAAAGGAGAGAGAGAGAGAGACAGAAACATTGATGAGAGAGAACGACTGGCCTCCTGCACGCCTCCCACCGGGGATCGGGCCTACAACCTGGGCATGTGTCCTGACCGGGAATTGAACTGGTGACTTCATGGTGCAGGGTTGACGCTCAACCACTGAGCCCCACCTGCTGGGCTGGCCTGAGACTGAGCGGATGAGGGGTAACAGGAGCCCACGCTGCGCGGTGCTCTCCGGCTGCGTGCGCGGCGGCAACACGGGACCCGAAGGTGCAGTTAGTGAGAGGGCTGAGCGGCCGGAGGTCACATCCACAGCGCAAGGCCGACGGGGAGCAAACGGCTTACTGCACACACCTGGGTGCAGGCAACTGAGCCGAGAAGGGTTCAGCCTCGAGTCAGGGTTGGGGTGCCGGTCATACACCCTACTTCTAGCTTCCGGCAGTTCCTGCTGATGTGCTCTGTCTGGCCCCTTGTCCACTTTGCAGCAGGGCTGGTCTGGTATCTCGTCCGGCATCTGCTGGGTGACCCAGCCTTGCGGACGATCCGGAGAATCCTCATCCGTACTCAGCGAGAGGCTGAGCAAAGGTCCTGCAGCCACACAGTTTCCACAGTTTCTGCCTTTTGCAAACTGTTACCTTCACCCTTTAAAACGTTCCTGACCCTGTCAGTTAGGACCCAAGTTTATGTACTTTTTTCAGCAAAGTTTGTGGGGCTGGCAGGAGACAGAGGGGTGTGGGCTGGGCCTGCAGCTCCCGGGACAGTGCCTGGGAGCCCAGGGCCGTGGAGGAGGCTTGTCTGTCCAGGTCCACCTGGACATCGGCCCTTCCTCACGGAAGTTCCGTGACCTGCTCTGCTCTGGGCCTTCAGCTCAGGGGTCAGAGTTCTCGTGTGGACCTTCTGGGTGCGCATCCCGCACCCTCAGCGGCGGTGCCAGGACCTGTGCCAGGGCCTCCGGCGCGGTGAGCAGGAGCTGGGCTGGACCAGTGGGCCCGGAGCCGGCACCCTGGGCCCGGAGCTCACCGCGGTGCAGGTCTGAAGGCCCAGGACAGTCGCCGGAGAGGCAGGGAGACAGCTGTGCGCCCCCTGGAGGCCGGTGTAGGGCCCCAGCCTCGAGGTCGGGACGGAGGTGTGCTCGGTGCCAGGTGGGCCGGGCCGGGGAGACCCGAGCAGACCCTCCGGAACTGCCGCAGGGCCGTGACCACCACTCGCCACCGCAGTGGGGCATCTGCCCTTGAAACGTGATGCTGATGCTCACACTCAGCCTGCAGAGACGTTGCGTCCACGAAGTAAAGGAAGGAAACATTTTTATTGCGAAACGTAGACAGGTTCCTTCAAAGGACGCCTGACGGGCCCGGCCGTGGCCTGAGCGGCCACCCGACCTCGGCGCCTACAGGCCTGTCAGGTCGTCCGGCGGCCCCGACCTCAGTCCGGAGGGTCCTGGGTGAGCGGGCGGCCGAGTCCTCCCCGGGTGTGAGCGCGAGGGGCCGGGGGGGGGGGACCCCAGGACAGCACAGGAGGGGCCGCCAGCCCCCCGCCAGCCTGCAGAGGGGCGGCCGGCCCCCAGACTCCAGGCCCCAAGGTCGCGGTGCCCCTGTGGGAGGGGCCACAGGGCGGCAGGAAGCTGTCCCCCCGGAAAACCTTCACCCCCGTGAATTTCTGTAAGAATTTCTCTGTCCGTGCTCTTCTTACAAATAATTATGTTCTCAATTCAAGATTTTCCTGCAGCCTTTTTCCTCAAGTATCAGGTAGCAGAGTTTTCTAATGGCAGACCCCTCAAGAACACAAATGTATTTCGGTAGGAGGTTCCCCTGAAATCTCTCAACCACACGGCCCCCAGGGGTCCCCTCGGGTGTCCAGGGCCCTGGCAGGTTTTGGCCGAAAGGACGCCGCCTCCCGGACAAGGCGGGCGGGGCCGCCGGGGACACGCTCAGCTCCACGTGTCCGCCGGGCACAGGAGCCCCCCAACCACAAGCAGCACCCCCCACCGCCGGGCTGCGGGGCTGCCCCCCCCCCGCAAGCAGCACCCCCTCACCGCCGGGCGATGGCAGAGCTGAACCCTGCGCAGCCCCTGCTCCCCGGGACAGTCCCGCCCTCCGACCCGCGCGGCTGGACCCCGCAGCCGGGGAGCCGGGAGCCCGCAGCGCCCCCCTGGTGATGCTCAGAGCGCACTGTGCGGGGCGCAGCGGAAGGGTTTCCAGGAAGACGTGACGTCACGAGTGGCCGTGGGCGGCGTGGGGGGGCCGGCAGGGGCGAGGCCGTGGCCGTGGACCCGAGGAAACACGGGTCGTCCTCGGGCCGGAAGGGCTCAGACCCTGACACTTCCTCTCACGGCGGAGACTCGAGTTTCCCGAAAGCCTAGGACTCGCGGGGTTTCGGGGGTCACACGAGTCAGGGACAGACGGGAGCCACGGACGGCGGGGTCCGCAGGAGGGCGGCCCGGCTGTGGGGGCCGTGGGCGGGGCCGCGTTCCTGGGGCGCTCAGGACAGGGCACCCGCAGGGGACCCGTCCCCAACGGACATGGTCCAGGCAGGAGCCAGGCTCGCCGCTCCCCCTGCGCGCAGGACGGGCGAGTGACCCCAGTGACCCCAGTGACCCCCGAGAGGATGCCCGGAGCAGGTGCCCGGCGCTGAGAAGGGTCCTGACCCCGTCGGGACGGACCCAGGGGAGTCAGCTCCTCACTCGGCTCGGCCAGCACCTCGGCCCAGGCTGGACCCCCCCCCCCCCCGGGCGGCGCCCGGTTGCTCTGGGGGTTCGCCTCGGAGGGGAGGCCCTGCCCAGCCTGTGCCTGGTTCGCCGTCCAGGTTTATCGCAGGAAGTTCTTCCTGAACAGACAGGATGGGGTCACCTCTGAGCCCGGTGGTCCTATGCCTGCTGAGGTTTGTGCTCCAAGCCCTTCAAGGGGTTCACAGCTCACAGAACTAGAACAAACGAGACAAAACGAGGAAACGTCCATTTTACCCTGGTGCCGCCGCACAGCGAACCTCGCTCAGTCGGGGGGACAGACTGAGTGCCCGGAACTGGGGACACAAGGAGACCAAGCGACTAGCCGATCACCACGTGCTCACGCGCGAGGCCCGTGTCCGAGCTCACCCCAGGCCGCGGAGACCTGGCGCCCGGGAAGCATCAGCGGCTAAAACCCGAGTCGGGTGGAAACCACTCCGGCTGCGCACAGAAGCGGCTCAGCAGGGACGCGGCAGAGTCAGCAGGGTCCGGAGCAGGGCGGCCTGAGACCCGGGCGCACAGGCTCGGCCACCAGCCCCCCCTGGCCCGCGGCCCTGGCGACCAGCTGACCGGCTGCGGTTTCTGAACTGAGCGCACATCCGGCCACACTTGAGCCCATTGTGCCGGCCACTCGGAGCCTTTCCTTCCTTCCTCAGTGAGTTGGGATGTTTTGGTCTGGGGAGGGGACGGAGACTGTTTCCAGCGGAAGGAAGTACAGTTACTACTAGAATCTGCCCCCAGACGGTAACTGGGGGGAGAGAGTTCATTTTGTGTCCAGACAGGACTCGGCCTGGAAAAGCATCATTCAGAGTCGGATGAACCGCCCAGAGGGCAGGGGTCCACTCAGGCCCTCAGTTTTTTTTTTTTTTTTTTATCTGAGGGACCTGAGTCTTGGTCACTGCCCCTCTCTCTCTCCGGTCCCTGAATGGGCTCTGGTCTGAGGCTTGAGGCCCCTCCCCAGGATCCATGAGAAGTAGCCCAACCACAGCAGCATTAGACAAGAACAGAGATTTGGGGAGTTTAGCTAAGACTGCAGTCTGAAGAAAAAGGACACACTGCCCTGTGCCCACGTGGAGCAGAGGCCTGGGCACCTCTGGGCACTCTGCTTGTGGGGCCATGGTGTCTATGCAGGACCCATCCCCAGGCCTCGGGCCGCGCGGGGCTGTGGGGCCAGTCTGCCTGCTTGTAGTCACCACCACCAGAGGGAACAATGTTTATGCAGGAAAACCAGCTGTTTAGGAAGCCCCGTAGTGGCTAAACATACACAGTGTTGAGAGGGCAGCATCTTCAAAACTAAAAGTAAAAAAAAGGGGGGTCCTGGTAAGTGCCCCCGCGCAGGAAGTGGGGCGCAGCAGCCACACCTCGGCCGCAGCTCCAGGGCTCAGTCAGCGGGGTCACCCTGGGAGGCCCCTCTGCTGTGCACCTGCCAGAGCATCTTCAGACCATCGGGTTCAGTTTAATGAGACCACCTGGGCTTGTCTCAGTCCCGTCGGGAGCCCACCTCCCCTCCTCCCGCCACAGCTGTTCTCGGCTCCTCCCGACGCCTCCTCCTGCCCTGTTCTCCCCACAGAGCCCTCAGCCCTCAGCTGCCACACTCTGTCCTTGCCAATCCCTAATTAAATCAAAACAGAAGAGCTCAGACTGATGCTTTTACTTTTCTGGGAGCACAGGGAGGGCGTGTGTGGACTCGAGCACCCCTCAGAGAGCCCACAGTGCCGGACATGTGGGCGCAATGGTCTGGGTGGCGGGCGCCGCTGTGGGAGGTTGGATGTGCGGAAGCCGACTGGGGTCCGTGTCCATTCATCTCGGCCGAGCAGGTGCTACCGAGCAAGTGCCTGGAAAAGGTCCTGGTCTGGAAACGGGTGTCTGAAGTCCCAGAAACCACAGTTGCATACATGACGGTCACTGTTTCGCTGGCCCACAGGCCTCAGGTCACGTACCGCACGAACCTCCTACAACCATCTCCATGAAGCTCCAACTCTGCACGTCTGCCCTGCCCGGACGCCGGGACGTGGGCGCCTGTGTTCTGAGACCTGCAGTCTGAGGGCCTGGGGTTAGGTCGAGCAACACTCTCCTGCTGCCCGGACCCCAGCAGCACCAATCGTGGGGACACCTCGGGCGGGGCCGGACTGAGGACGAGCCTGTGGTTGCTCTGCAGGGCTGGACGCCACACTGGCCGGAAGAGGACGCCCGGTGCTGAGCCACTGGCCCTCCGTGGTGCGAGGCCTGGTCCTCTCCACCACCCAGCCGCCGGGGTCAGCAGCTCAGAGCCCGTGTCCCACCTGCTGGTCAGCACCCGGGTCCCATTCCTGTCAGCTGCCTGCAGGAAAAGCCAAGGAAATAGCAGCACCAGACAGAGGCGGTGTGCAGGCCCCAGGTGTGTAGCCCCAGGTGTGCAGACCCCAGTGTGCAGTCCCCAGGTGTGCAGGCCCAGGTGTGCAGACCCCAGGTGTGTAGCCCCAGGTGTGCAGACCCCAGGTGTGCAGGCCCCAGGTGTGTAGCCCCAGGTGTGCAGGCCCCAGGTGTGTAGCCCCAGGTGTGCAGACCCCAGGTGTGCAAGCCCCAGGTGTGCAGACCCCAGGTATGCAGGCCCCAGGTGTGTAGCCCCAGGTGTGCAGACCCCAGGTGTGCAGGCCCAGGTGTGCAGGCCCCAGGTGTGCAGACCCCAGGTGTGTAGCCCCAGGTGTGCAGACCCCAGGTGTGCAGGCCCCAGGTGTGTAGCCCCAGGTGTGCAGACCCCAGGTGTGCAGACCCCAGGTGTGCAGGCCCCAGGTGTGCAGGCCCCAGGTGTGCAGACCCCAGGTGTGTAGCCCCAGGTGTGCAGGCCCCAGGTGTGCAGGCCCCAGGTAGGCAGAGCACCCAGACCGACACATGCGCACAGCTGCTCACGCGCGGGGTCTGGTCACTGACCCTCCTGCGGGGGCACCATCCACACGGCCCCACCAGGCGCCTGCGCAGACGTGGAGGACAGAGGGTCTCCCCTGGAAGGGCGCACCACCCCTCTGTGGACAGGCCTTGTTCCCCGTGGACGGTCGAGGGAGGTGAGCTCCACGGGGAGGTTCGTGTCTGGGATGTGACGATGTTGATTAAACTGTGAAGGTGTCAGTACTTGTTCAAATGCAGCGAAGGTGCCAGCTGGAGACTCAGGTCAACTGGAAAACACCAGGGACGTTTCCACGCAGGCAGCTGTCAGTTCCAGAGCAGAGGCCGCGGGGGAGGCCCTGGCTGAGGCCAGAGGACACAGGGCCTCGCCCGTGGACGTGGAAGGTGCTGCAGGAGAAACAGGCAACCCCGAGCGGGGTCCGGAAAGAGGGTCCGGTCCTGCAGGCCTGGGGTCCCAGCAAGGCGGCCAACAGAACCTCCTGAGACTTGACTGAGAAACCTGCTCGCTACCTGGAGAGAAACCGAGGCTGCATCCCTGAGGGTCATGAGACGTGGGCTCTGCAGACGCGGAGCGTGGAGGTGACGCTGCAGTCAGAGGGGCCGAGCGCACCCAAGAACCGGAGACTGTTCACCGAACTTCAAGAGCACTGATCACGAGTCATGACTGAGACGCATGTTCAGAGACGGCAAACACGCACACGGCACACGGACACACACATGGGGACCTCCTGCACACACGGGGCAGCAGGAACCTGGCAAGGGGCATGCTGGGTGGGCTCCCGCCGGCGAGGGACAGCTGGGGACAACGGGACCTTCGGGCCCGGCAGTCACACCCCTCGCTTCCCCCGGGGCCCTGCGTTCAGGACGCTGGCACCACAGACACAAGTTACAGCTCAAACCCGAGGGGAGAGGAGAACACGTGTGGGGATGTTGTTTGGCCCCAAGAGCGTCGGGAGCTTCCCTCCTGGCACCAAGGGCCACGCCAGCTCCGGGCGCCAGACGGCATCTGTCAGCGTGCGGGAGGCAGGCAGGGACGAGGGCCTGGGGCAGGGACGAGGATGCGGTGCCCCTGCCGAGTACCACCACGCTGCACCTAACGCCCCCGGGCAGGCCCTGGTCTCCCTGCAAGACAGAGGAGGCCGAGGGCCCCTGGGCCCAGACTAGGCCAGGAAGTGGCCGGCCACACCCAGGCCCCTCGGAGCGTCCTGTCCTCGGGCAGTGAGCAGCTCCTCAGGTCTCTGCGCGACCCCAGCCCTGAAGCGGCTGTACCGACGGGTGACATCAGCTCTGAGGTGGGTGTTTCACAGCAGGACAAGGCGAGCCATTAGGATGACTTGTCACGTGGTCTCTGAGTGACCGTCTCCTCACGGACGGTCCTCACAGCTGGTCACATGGGAAATGTAGTCCCGGCGCGGGGGAGGCACCGGCCTCACTTCTCTGCTTGTTCCGAGTGCTGTGTGGCGCTGAGCGACGGCCGCCCCCACAGACACGCCGGGTGAGCCCCTGGCCACGCCGAGCTGCCGAGTGGCGGAGGACGGTGGCCCCGCGAGGTCCCTCACTGCAGAGCAGAGGTCGCTGGCCATGTGGGCGGCTCCTGGAGAGCAGGAGGCCAGGGCAGTGGAGGGAGGGGGCTGTTCCCAGGTCTGAACTGCTGAGGGCTGAACACGAGGAGGCGAGACCCTCAGGGGGTGGCCACCCACCTACCTGTGCAGAGGGCTCGTCATTCAGGGACAGTGCCACTGGGTGTCATGGCCGATGGTGGCCACCCCTCACCCTCATCGGGCCAGCAGGGCGCAGGCCTGAGGTGACAAGTCGGAAGACCACACGGTGCCGTTCACACTGCCCGCAGTTCTGCAGGGACAGTCATTCTCCTTCAGACGGGTCACCCTGTGTGCCCCTCACACCCTTCCTCCCAGCGTGTGCTGTGAGCACGCTCAGTCCACAGAGAGTTGAGATGATGGCTCTGCCTGTGTCTCCTCACCACCTGTGCACACACCCTTCCTGCTCCGTCAGCTGAGGGCCGGGGCGAGGACACCTCCATCCTGGGGACCTCGTTCCCGCGAGCCCACGCTGCCTGGGGGAGGCCTTTCTGAGCCGGGAGGGCTGAGCCCGGATGTGCCCGCTGCACCCGTGACCCAGGAAGGACCAGTCTGCTCGTCTGAGCCGTGGTGACAGGGGAGGGGCCACAGCTCTAGTGACACTCTCGTGACTCAATGAAAACGAAGCCCCCAGTTCACGGAGGGCACTTCTCAGGGGGGGGGGGGGCTCGAGCAGGCAGGAGGCGGGGGGGCTCATCGGGAAATGTGGACCAGGCTGTCCTGAGAACTGTCCTCCAGGCCGGCCTCCGGGTGGACAGCCCGAGGGAGGTGGGAACGTGCCCTCCCACACGGCCGCCCAGGTCACCTGCAACCAGCAATTCTTCAGACAAAAACAAACCTCACCCAGATCCTGTAGGTGATGTTCACGGCAGACGATTCATAGCAGAAAAATGGGAACCTACATGGCCCATCGATGGGCAACGGGTGACAAGATGGGCCTGTCCACACCACAGCGCCAGTCAGCCTCAATGGGGAACAGTGTGCGCACAGCAGCGCCAAGGGTCATGGTGCTTAGTGGGCTGAGATGGGCCCGTCACCACGGCAGAGAGTGTGTTCAATCGGCTGTGAGGGGCCCGTCACCACGGCAGAGGGTGTGTTCAGTCGGCTGTGAGGGGCCCGTCACCCCATCAGAGGGTGTGTTCAGTCGGCTGAGAGGGGCCCGTCACCTCGGCAGAGGGTGTGTTCAGTCGGCTGTGAGGGGCCCGTCACCACGGCAGAGGGTGTGTTCAGTCGGCTGTGAGGGGCCCGTCACCACGGCAGAGGGTGTGTTCAGTCGGCTGTGAGGGGGCCGTCACCACGGCAGAGGGTGTGTTCAGTCGGCTGTGAGGGGCCCGTCACCCCGTCAGAGGGTGTGTTCAGTCGGCTGTGAGGGGCCCGTCACCTCGGCAGAGGGTGTGTTCAGTCGGCTGTGAGGGGCCCGTCACCACGGCAGAGGGTGTGCTCAGGGAGGCGCTGAGCCCCCTAAAGGCTGTGCCCAGGGACAGGCTTTCATACCTCAAAACACTGCCAACTGCTGACCGCTCCCTGTCGAAGGGCCGAGCGTTGGGTAGAGTAGGAAGGAGGAAAATGAAACATACAAACTACAAACCACAGCACCTGACACCCGTCGGGCTTCTCCACAGACGTTCCAACACGTGGTCGAGACTCTGCGTGGACACAGACGGCGTCACACCCCAGCTCACTCTTCACGGGACATGCAGCTTCTTCCTCCTCCTCCTCCTCCTCCCTGCTGACCCGCGTGACCCGAGGGCACTTCCCGATTCTGGGTCCGAGTGGAGGGGGGTGGGCGGCAGGGGAGCCTCCAAGTGAGTCACGCCGGTTGCCTCCCTCGCAACCCCGCCCTGGGGTGGGCACTGACCCTGCAGCACAGGTCCCTGCCCTTGACCAGGATGTGCACCAGAATGTGCGTTTTCAATTGTTACAGGATTTTTATTTTTATATTTTTCAATCCTCACCCGAGGATACTTTTTTTTTTATCTATCTTCAGATAGAATGGCAGGAAGAGAGAGAGAAACGTTGATGTCAGAGGGACACATCGACTGGCTGCCTCCCGCATGACCCCAACCAGGGCCGGGGCTGAGCCACCCCTGAGGTACGTGCCCTTGGCTGGAATCGAACCCACGGCTCATTGGTCCGAGGGCCGATGCTGTACCACTGAGCCAAATTGGCCAGGGCACTGGTTGCAGGAATTAAAAAACAGAATCACTGGGCAGTAATTCGAGACATATGTGATGTCTGGAAAGTGGGAACTTTCTGTCCTGTCCACTTCTCGTGCGGTCGCAGACGACACCTTCCCGGCACGTGGGCACCCGAGCCGGTGACGTGGCAGGAACGTCCTCGCAGGTGCAGGGCCGGGCACTGAGGACACCCAGGGAATCCCACCTCGGGGGAAGGTGCCGTCTTGGCTCCTCTCCTTGGTCTGGTGCCCACTCGCTGCCTATCAGCCCCTGAGGCAGACTCACTGCTTCCCCGGAAGGACGTGGGTGATCCAGTAACTAAAGAAAGCGGAGATCACTCTGGCCTGGTCTGCAGGGCAAACACAAAACCAGAACAAAACAAAACAAAACAAGAAACATTACAGATTATTAGTTTGTGGATATTCGCCTTTGGCCCAAAGTGACCACTGAATTAACCTGATGACATGCAGCGGGGGTGGGGGTGGCGTGGGCGGTGCGGTCAGCACTGGGTGGCTGCACGGCCCCCACGGCAGGAGGGTGGACACGCCCTGCACTCGCCCTTCCCCGGGGACGGAGCCTGCAGACGCAGGGCCCAGTGTCCCACGGCACGGCCGCCGTCTCGCCAGAGAACCACGCAGAGCTCGACTGGAGCGCCGACGGGGAGCGAGCCAGCGAGAAGCTGAGCAGAGTCCCAGCCCCAGAACTGGTGCTGGCCCAGCGCTCACGTCTCACGAAGGCCTGTGACATCCCGTCCCTCAGTCTCGGGGAGAATCGGGCCCCAGGGAAGGGCTCCTCAGAGTCCAGCTGCCTAACCGGTGAAGACTCGTCCGTGCCGCTGACCGCCAGTCCAGCTGGTCAGACTCCTGGCCCCGGGGGGCAACGCGACCTCCCTGCGTCTGGCTCAGACCTGGCTGCCCAGAGCTGCTCACCGCAGGCAGACCCGGCCGCCCCTCCCCCAGCAGCGACACGGCTGCCATTTCTCCCACTTAAAATACAACCGCGAGGCCTCTCCCCTCCAGCCCCAGCCCCGGCGGTGCAGTCTGCACCCTCCACTGCCCCTCTCCCCTCTGGACCCACCCCGATCAACCCGGAGACTCCATCCAAACCCCCCTCTGATGTCTCTCACATCCCACACCTGCTCATTCAGCACACCTGCTGGTCCTACTCCGAACCTCCATGGGTCTCACCATCCTGCACCCCCTGGGAGGTGATCTCAGCCCCTCAGTCCTGGCCTGACCGCCGGGAAGCCTTGCCCAGTGCAGTGGCCCTGGTGCCAGAGTCCCCGGAGCCCCGTCCTCTCCGACCACGAACCAGCACATCCGCGTGGCCCCAGGGGGCCCGTGACAGCCGTCACCTCCTCCGCCCACAGGACCCTTCCTGCCTTCTCCTCTGAGGCCACACCGCTGTGGGGCATCTCACAGGCTTTGCATTTTCTGTCCCTGCAAATCCTGGAGAACGTGCCAGGCACAGGGCGGCTGCCCTGGTCACCAAGTCCCCTCCCGGCCTTGCCATCCACCTGTCAATCACGCGGGGCCCAGCGGGGCTGCTTTCCTGACTCATCTGATTTGCTGTCGGTGAATCTCAGTCTGTTTCAGCGACAGAGACGTCTGAGGCTGGAGACCCTGCTTTAACTGAAACCGCGTCCGAGATTGTTCCGTGTCCGGCACAGTGCTGTCCAGCTCCAGCGGCTCTAAAGCCCGGTTTTCCGATGCGTGTTGCAGATTTCTGCGGCCTAATGTCCCAGACGCGGAGCCACCACCAGAGCCCTGGGGAGAGGCTGTGGGCTCTGCACCTGCGGTCTGCGCAGAGGGACCCAGTGAAGGTCAGGCGGAGGCGGCAGAGCAGGACGCCACCTCATCATTCAACTGCTTCCGCGCGGGCTCGGTGAGGCACCCTCCACACCGGAGGAACAGACAACCCTGACCCTCTCCCAGGGCAGTGGAGGGGGCAGAAAAGATCAGAAGAAATGAATTCTTTCACTTCCATTTCATTTAAACTAAGGAAAACGTGGCCCTAAGGCCTGCAGCTCCCAGGCCTGGAAGCTGACGCACAGGTTTTCTCACAACCGTCCGCAGGGCAGACCCTCCTCGGGGGACTCCCCTCCGGCCACCCCTGCCTGCTGTGTCTGACTCCAAGGCGGCTGTGGGGCGATCGGGCGGTCCCTGGCGCACGTACCTGGCGGCAGGGTGCAGCGCCCCGTGAACACCTGCAGGGCGCGCTGCAGCTCCCCGGGGTCCTGCAGGAACAGCAGCGCCCGCATGTGGTCCAGGGCCAGCAGGTCTGCGGCGGGCAGGCTGCCTGTGCCCAGGTCGTCACACAACTGCTCGGCGGCGCCCAGGAAGGCCGGGTCCGAGTCCTTGGACACACCTGAAGGAAGGCAGGACCACGGAAATGCATTTCATTTGGCTCTTGCAAACTGAAGACCAGTGTTCGTGTCTTAACAAAGAATAGTTTCTACTTGGGTGAGGCGTCTGGGATAGAAAAGCCTCGAGACAGTTGGAGCAGAACTCTGAGCAGTGACAACTGAACAGGCTGCTGGGCGACGGTGGGGCAGGGCCTCTCCGGGTCCCCAGGGGAACAGCTCCCACGCGGGCTGTGCGACAGGTGTCGCAGGAGACACGGCGCTGGCAGGACCGGGCCCTGTGCCTTCCGCCCTCTCCAGTCGCAGGCTGAGGTCGGCTCTGCACCGATCCTGCTGGGAGCTCACCCAACGTCTCAAATCTTCGGCTTTATCGCATTTCTCAACCTGGAAGAACTCCCGTCCGACCTCCTCAAACACCTTCCCGCCCTGCTGGGGCACAGGAGCCGGGACGCTGCCCTTCCGGTCCTTTCTCTCTCCCTCCGTGTTCTGAGTCCGCCTGGGGCCAGGCTCCCAGTCACTGATTCTCTTTTATGCTGAATCTAATCTGTTTAAATTCACGTTATTACATTTTTCAGATCTGGGATTTCCATTTCAATCTTTTTTTCTGGTATGTGCCCCTAGCGAAACCGAACCTGGGCCTCTGGTCTGCAGGCCAATGCTCCAAACCGGCCATTTCAGTATCTTAACAGACTCAAGACAACGGGTAAATTCCTGCCACCCCTTCACCCCCCGTGGGGATCACAGCCACCTCACTACACCCCTGGTCTCCAGCGTGGGGCCCCACCCTGCGGGGCACAGCCTCTGCTCCTGGCTTGGTCCCGGGCGTCTGCTGCGTTTGTGGGAGTTGGTCCTCAGCCTGCACCCCGTTCTGAGCGCGTCTGTGCTCGAGGGGCAGGTCCATCCCTGTCGGCTCAAGGCCTTGTTGACCTCGAGACGGCCCCAAGTCCCTGTGGATTCAGAAGCCCTGAGCCTGGTCTCTCACCGCCCACAGCTCAGGGTCTGGCAAAGGCTCCGAAGGGAAGAGCGGCTCCTCCCTGCCGTCAGTGGACCCGCTGGCCTGGCCCCGCGAGGAGCAGGCCTCTGCCCGCTGGTCTGTGCTGGAGGGTCTGCCGGCCCCGCACCCAGAGCTGCCCTCGGAGAAGTGGGGGGCTCTGGCTGACCTGGTGGTTTCGCAGCCTCTGAGACCTGCCCTTTGGGGGACTTTCCTCAGCAGCTCAGACCCACGGCAGTGTCCACGTCCTCCAGGTCTGCTCCCGCCCGCGGCGCATGGACCGCGTCCCTGTCCCTCGGTGTTGACACTACGCTCTCATCTGCTGTGCAAAGTGCTGACGACTGTGCCAGAGGGAGGGGTCAACACCGCGTCAGAAACGCACTTCAGTCCCCGTGTCTGTGCATCGCTGCCGCCGGCAGGGTGCGCCCGACTCCCCCAGACCCGGGCTGCAGCGCAGGCACCGCGCTCGGGCAGAGCCTGCGTCTGGCTCACCTCCCGCATCAGCACTCAGAGCCGATGCTGAAAGACCCCGCCAGCACCTGCCACGCGGGGTGGAGAAAGTCGTGCCCTAGAGGAGACAGCGACGAGACGGACCAGTCAGCCAGAACCTCCCCTCGGCACCTGCCTGTCCTTCAGACACGGCGGTCCCAGCATCTCCCCACCCGCCTGGGCGACGCCAGCGGGGAGGCCACGGGAGGACCAGGCCGCCGCCGAGGCCTCTGCGCTGTGTCCTGAGCCAGTGCCGGTCAGATCTTGCTGAAAAGAACTAAATCATCTTAGTTTGCCTCAAAAGTAATGGTTTACTCTGAAACTGAGTATTTAAATATGAGTTCTATTTTAAACATTTAAATATTATACTATATTTGCTTATTTCCCCCAATAAATAGATGTCATTATTCAAAAGAAAAACAGGAAAAACGTACCGTCATAAAAATACATTTCTTGTGTCGACTTGAAAAAATCGAGGATCCTATCTGCCTTCTCATCAGAGCCTCTGCCAGGGCCCTGCCCGGCGTCCCCAGGGTCCCCGTGGTCCTCAGCGTCCCCCGCGTCCTCGCGCGTGTCTCCCGGCTCCGGGCCGCCCTCCCTGGGCTCGTAGAGGAAGCTGATGCCCGAGGCTTTCGTGAGGGAGCCCGCTGCCCTCCTCCTCCTCTGCTGTTTCTTCTTCAGTTTCCTTTTCTTATTCTTGCTCATTGTGGCGCCATCTGTGTGCTGTGGGTGCGGGCTCCCCTGTGAGACACTCTGCTGTCCCCCTTCCGCGGCGCGCACCCCGTGGGTGCTGTCGGGGTCTTCAGACCGTCGCTTGGACCGGTGCCTCCTCACCCTTCTCCTCCTCGGCTGACCACAAGGGTCCTGATCTGCAAAACAAAAGTCAGGAACATTCTGACCTCCTGTGTGCTAGAACCACAGCGTATCGGCCTAAGTGTATTTCCATTAGGGTCTTGTAATTTTAGTAGAAAAAGAATTGGAGATATTTACTTCAGCGATGCTCAGCGGCCTCTCGACCAGCCACACTACCAAGGACGCCGAGACCGACGACATCGCGAGTTAACAGCCCACGTGCTCTCGGGAGAAGAGGCGCACGTGGTGGACCCTGGGGAGACACCAAGAAGGGCAGGTTGCCAACGGGCTCAAATGCTACAGAGCAGAGCCCAGCAGCCATTTCTGCAGGGGGGCCTCTCCGCAAAGCCGGGCTGAGCTCCTGCCCAGTCGCCCTTGGGAAGCAGTTCCTGGAACCTGCTTCAACCTCTAGGATCCGGGCTGGTAGCTCTAACCAGAGTGGCCTTTTCTGACCAATCAGGACAGTGCCTTTTGCCTTTTGGACCAATCAAACTGCAAGGATTTGGAGTCCTCATTTGCATGAGGATGGACCAATCAGGGACCAGGGAAGGACTTCTTCCTTCTACATAAGCCAGCTCCCCTGGGGGGCACTTTCCTTCCCACCAGGGAGGGCGGCCTCCTCCTGGCTGAGCAGAGACCGGAAGGTGTTTCCCCAGGGCCGGGCAGCGGCAGAGCGACCTCAGCCCGGGGAGCAGACCAGTGCAGAATGGCGGGGGGCAGAGCAGAGCCGTCAGCAGGAGAGGGCCCCCCACAGCCGAGCTGCATTGCCTTGGAGCCTCTGCAGGAACGAAGCTTCCTCCTCACCGCACCCCACACGGGGGATTCCTGCTGGTGCTCAGTTGGCACCAAAGACGTGCGTTGGAAAGACACACGCATGGTTGCTACAGTGATGACACACAGTGTGGTTTTAAGGATGTAGGAGTTGTTGCAATTTTATTGGGAATAAAATGTCACTCCTATGGCCACCCCACACGATCGACCGACGACGGCTGTAACACGAGCACAAGATGAGGTCACTCTGGGCCTGTTTCTTCATCCGCGAGGTGGAAACAATGCCACCTCCCTGCCAGTCCGGGTGACAACCGGGTGTGAGCAGTGTGCTGCCACTGAGGTTCCTGTTCTGGGCCGGGCACTTCAGGTCCACAGCTGGGGCCGAGTTGGCTGTGTCCCTCCTCTGAGACTCAGGCTGGCCCCGTCCCCCACGGCGGTGACCTGTCCTGATCGTCGATGACAGGTGCAGCCAGCACCCTTGGAAGCAAAGCAGAGGACGGAACTTTCCCAAGGCCCTGCCCTGCCTCATGCCAGACATCGTGGCCCCGCCCAGCCTCCCCAACTTCGTCCCCCGTCTAGCAGCCGTGCGGAGAGGAGGCATCAACGTGACAGTGCAGACAGCACTGTTCTGACAGGCAGTGCGGTGCCCTCAGGTCCTTGGACGGGAACCAGCCCGGGAACCGAGCGCAGCCTGGACGGCCCGGGGAGCCAGCAGGCATCCCTGGCCCCTGGGGCCCGCAGCCCGCTGCCCTCTCCCTTTCAGAGGCTCCGCAGACTCGGGCTCCTCTCCAGCGAAGCCCCTGGTGCTCACTCTCCGTGGCTTCCTCACCCCCAGCTTGGTCAGACCCCCGTCCAGGGCACAGGAGGTGCTGCCTCCCCGCTGTGTGGTCTGACCCGATGCTCCAGCAGCTAGAACCTGCTTCAGACCCTCAGGCACGGGAAAATGACAAGATGTTTATCAGAGAACCAGAGGTTTGACTATTTATAATCTGAGAAGCGCACTCATTTTGAAAAGCTGCCATCCCCAAAACGTACCTTTCCTCTCACACATGCTAATTCTAGAAACCAGTTTGTCAAAATCGTCTGCACCGCCGTTTGGCACCTGCGTCCTGAGCAGTGGAGACAGAACCAACCCCACAGTCTCAGGCCACGTGGGATGTTTTCGAAGAGTCCACTCGGGTCCAGGCTAAGGCTGCCGACATGTGACGCCCGCCCTCAGTGTCGATGCCCCCGGTGCTGAACAGCGAACACGGGAGGCCTGCCTTCAGGATCAGTGTGCTCCAGGAGCTAAACAGAGAGCAGCGGCCTCGGGAAGGTCAGCGGTCAGAGTGACGACGCCGATGCGTCAGTGGTCTGCTGTCTGCCAAAAGTTCAGGACATTTGTACTAACACGCAGCGCTTAGCAAGGTCAGACCTGTGGCCTCCGACACCTGCCCACAGACGGGGCCTCTCGACAGAAGCCCGTCCAGGCTAGGGAAGGCCACCGGAGCCGAAGGTGGCACAAGCCTCGGGCCGGGTGTGGGCAGGAGGAGCTGAGCCAGGAGGATGTCGTGCTTGGTTTGGCCTTGGAGACGACACTCGACCGAGAGGCGCAGACGTGGGAGGAGGGGCTGGGCAGCCCCGAGCACAGGCCTCTGCTCTGGGGGCTCTGGGGGCTCTGGGGACTCTGGGGTGGGGACGGCTGGACCAAGCCTGAGCGAAGGAGACTCTGCCTTTTGAAAATGGATCCTCTTTTCCAGTGGCTCCCACACCTAGAACAGCGCGTCCAGAGTGTGAAAGTGGCCATGACAACAGCACGTCGCCGGTCCCGCTGCTCTGCATCAGCTCCAGGATGTAACTGAGCTTGAAGTCCAAGTGACACGGAGCAGCGGGGGAGCAGCGAGTTCACAGCTGTGCCCGAGAGCATCTTCCGCGCTGTTCTCCACGGCCCGTGCTCTGCTCTCCACGTGCACACCTGCACTACTTCCGCCCTGTGGGGGCCTTGATGCCGTGAGGGCGGTTAAAAGGCAGCAGTCCAGGAGTCGGTCTCTGCGACTCAAACCTGGGTGCTCGGGGAGCAGCGCTGTCACCTCTGCGACCCCCCGTGAGCAGGCAGGGAGTGCGGGACCCACACGCTGCTCGATACCCTCAGCGTCGGCCCTGCAGGCTCGCGTCAGGCTCCGACGCTGCCGCACCCTCCGAGTCCTCTCGGTCAGCTCTGCGCAGGCTCAGCTCTCACGGGCTGAGAAGATGCCTTCACTGTCCAGGTTCATGTTCTTGGTCCTGGTAACGGAGAGCAGGAGCCGCAGGAGCCACGGAGGGAAAGCCGTTCACGCGGCAGTGCCCAGGCCTCCCTTCAGCAGGCGGCAGGAGACGAGGCTGCAGACTCTGCCCGATGGTCCTGGCCCCGCGAGTGAGCGGTGCAGCGCGTCCACTAGGCTCTGCGCACCTGCTGGGAAACCCGCCACACTGGCCAGCGAGCTGGACTGCCCAGCGAGGGGCCACGGAAGTGCCTCCTCGGGCCTCAAACACCACAGACCGGGGTTTCTCCAGCCCAGAGACGACGAGATCCGGACCAGGGCCCAGATCTGTCCCAGCTCACGGAAAGGACCCTCGTTTAACCCTCAACGAGCCCACCAGGAACAAGCACGAGCTCACACTCCAAGAGCCATGAAGTCAGCGACGACTTGAGCTCGATGCCTGTGCAGCTGTCTGTGGGGACAGCTGGGCGCTGGCCGCACTGCAGCTCGGTCTGAACACAGAACCGTGTGCGCACAGCGGGAGCCTCCCGTGCTCAGGAACTAGGGGCCCGGCGCCCGCCGTCCCGCTCGCTGTCCGGAGTAACTGCTGCGCTCGGCCGACCAGACCTGACTGCAGCCTGGGCTCCAGCAGGCAGAGGCCTCGGGGCAGCGCTGGCAGTGCCGGGAGCCAGGTGCCCAGGTGCACTGTCGTCGTCAGGACTGGAACCCAGCCCGACGCGCTCTGGGGAGTCGGGACTGAGTCGGGTGAGGAGAGGAGGACGGGAAGTTACAGAAATAACCAAGACCCAGGACAGGGGGCAGGCCCTTTGCAGAGAGGCTGGGAAGCAGGCTGAGAACGGTTTGGGAGGAGGGACGGCGGTGCGGGGAGGGAGGCTGCTGCAGCCATGAAGCAGCCAGCAGAGGCCAGGAAGAGCCCAGAGGGTGGGGGGGGGGGCAGGTCTCAGAAACGAGGGTGGCGTGAAGTCAACATGTGACAGGAGGAGGGAGGCCCCAGTCAGGAGCAGGGCTCTGGGTTAGAACTCGGCAAATAGAAATGTGCACAGCGAGGGGCCGGAGCCAGAGGCACGGACCCCAGAAGCTGATGCAGGACTGTGAGTCCACAGCAGTGGCTGTGAGGGGCCCTAGTCACCCACCGCCAGGCGGTGCCCACAGTGCGTCCACTCTGACCGGAAGGAGGAGGAGGGGCGAGGACGAGACCTCGAGTGAGCAGTGTGTGTGGGGGAGACACCCTGCCGCCGTGTTCACAGGAAGCTGATGAGCGGCTGCGGTGGGGGCTGCGGAACAGAGGCCCCTGCTGAGGGAGGCCCCGGGAAGGTGGACAGCCCCTCAGGACAATGACTGGCCACTGACAGGAGTCCAGTGGAGCAGGGGGGTAGGCGGTCCTGACGCAGGCGGCAGCCTCCAGTGGGCGGGGCTGTGGAGGGGCATCCGGGAACCGTCCCCCAGGGAAAGTGTGCACATGACGCAGGAATTCTGGGTGCCCCTCGGCGGGAGGGGGTCCGGGCGGCCTTGCAGGAAGGCCTGCAGGGAAGACGCATCAGCCTGGAGCCAGCGATGCAGCCAGTGAGACCCGTGGGTCTAGAGGAGTCAGGCGCTGAGTCGAGAGGAGCACATGGAGAGGGAGTCTGGTCTGTCAGTGTTTCTGAACAGTCACTGAGGAAAGCCAACAGGTAATTCGAGACAAGGTACAGGGGTCAGGAACACTGCTTACAGGAGACACCTGTGTCCGGTTGGCACTGTCATCACCCCTCCCTCAGGACGTCACTCCAGCGCAGCCCTGCAGGGCAGGGGACAGACGGAGTCGGGGACTGACGGTCCCCCCAGCAGCCCTGCACTGACCTGCCGAGGGTCCTCCGGGCAGGTGCACGCAGCTCGGGAGAGAGCCTGGCGCGTGTGCGGTGAACACACAAGCAGCGTGATTGATGACGTGTGCTCCCCACAGTGATTCACCTTCATCTAATGTGCGATCTACTCCTCTCATAATCACATCCCGGAGACTCCAGCCAGGCCTGGAAAGTGACCCCACGGCTCCCCAGCGACCACCTGCAGAGCTGGAGACCCGGCCTCTGCGTGGGAGTCGGAAAGACCAGTGTGCGGGGACCCACCTCCGCACACCGGGCCAGTCAGTCCCCGCAGGGGCTCCCGGACGCTCGGGGGAAGGCATCCGGGCAGAACTGTGTTGGAGACGCACACTCCTCTGGGGAGGTTCTGGAAGAACGAACCAGAGACCAAGCTGCCGGCTCACTTCTCCAGGTGGAAGTTTCTGCGCAGCGGCAGCCGTGACCGGGCACCGGACAGGCAGCGGCAGAGCGACGCCGTGGCTCCATTTTCCACGAAAGAGCAAAATGCGCTTTTCCCACGACGGACATCCCTTCCCAGACACTCTCAAAAAAATACGGGAATCAAGACAAATTCTGCGAAACCAAGACAAGCGCTGCTGCCATTTCCACGACTTCACCACCAGGGGTCCCGGCGGCGGGCCAAGGCGCAGGAGGGGCCGAAATCACACTCCGCCCCCCCCCCCGGCGGCCCCCCCCCCCCCCGGCCGCACAGGGCAGGCTCGCCCCTCGCGTGAACGTGGACGGACCCACGCGCAGGGCTGGGAACGGACTCACCTCCGGCGCCGGCGCTGCTGGACGAGCCCTCGGAGTCCGCGGGGCCCAGCGGCTCCGGGGCGGGCGCGTAGCCCTCCGGGGGCGGGGTCGCGGTGTAGGGCCGCCGGCCCGGCGGGGTCCCGGTGCTGCCACCTGCGGGAGGAGAGGGCACAGCGCGGCCGGTCAACAGCGCGGCCGGGAGATCGCTCTGCGATGCTTCAGTTCACATCAGGTCACACGTCATGTCTGCGTCCAGGTGTTTGGATATAACAACATGACTGATCAGTGAGCAGAAAGCAGAAAATACTCCACATAATTAACCATCATTATCACAACGTGAGTCTCAGCACCCCCGCGGCACCATCTTCTGCCGCCCCCGCCCCGTGCGTGCGGACGACCGTGTGCAGGTGTGTGTGCAGGTGTGTGTGCGCGCAGGTGTGTGTGCAGGTGTGCGTGCGCGTGCAGGTGTGTGTGCGCAGGTGTGCGCGCCGCGTGCACAGACACGTCTTCATGGGATCATGCTCACCTATTTTATTATAAAACATACATCACACACTGTATCATTCAAAAGTGAATATGATAAAATGTATTTATTTCTGTGGTGTTTTAATGGCTACATAATAACCTGTGTAACTGGCAGATGCCTATGTGCCACTGTCCTCATCTTACTCAGGGCGGCCTGGAGTGTCCGCTGCGGGTGGCTGAGCTCCTCGGGGTGAGTCCCGGAGAGGGCTGCGGGCGAAAGGGGGAGCCCCTCTGCCGGCCCCGCCCCCACACTCTTCCGCAGCATCGACCCTTCCATCTTCATACCTCATCAAAATAAGGCCAAGTAAACCTTGTGCGTGAGAAACACGAGGATGGCCTGACCAGTCTTCACAGAAAAACGAGCATTAAAAACACAATAGTGGCTGGGCTGCCGTTGGTTAGTCATCCCGACGTGCCCAGGCTGCGGGCTCGATTCGGGTCGGCTCTGCAGGAAGCTCCAATAACCCTCAGTACGAGGAGCAACAAAAATTGATGTCCCCTCTCCCTTACGTCCTCTCTCTCTCAAATCAATAAAAAATTTTAAAAAACAAGGACTGAACAAAATCACTAATTCCTGTAACAGACATTTGGTTTCAGGACACTTCAAGTTAAAACCTTGAGACGTTTTAAATTCCTCTGCCAAAGACAGATCTCACGTTCCTTACGAACAGTTGGGGCGTGAAGCACAGGACAGTCACTACTGCGGGGTGACTGGGGTGCCAGGCGGGCCCTGGAAACAACGGGGACCCTCTGTAGAGCACACGACGGTCTAACTGCTGTGCTGTGCCTGAGACAGGCACAAAGTGATAACGAATAAAACTGTAATTAAAAAGTAAAAAAAAATATTTCATCTTCTTGAAGCTAAGATGTGGAGGTCCAGCCCTGGCCGGTTTGGCTCAGCGGTTGGAGCGTTGGCCTGCGGTGCAGGGATACCCGGGTTCGGTTCCCGCTAAGGGCATGTACCTCGGTTGCAGTTTGTCCCCGGCCCTGGTTGGTCGTGCGGGTGGCAGCCACTCGATGTGTCCCCTTCACGTCGATGTTTCTCTCTCTCTCTCTCCCTCCCGCTCTATCTGAACAAAAAATGGAAAAGTGTCCTCGGGTGAGGATAAAAAAAAAAAAAAAAAAAAAAAGATGTGGAGGTCCAGTTCCCACCTCGGTCTGAAGCCCCCAGGTGGCCAATGGCGGTCACCTGGCGGGAGTCGGGAGGGGACATGTGCAGACCTGCTGTTCGTTCTGTTTGGAAGCTTTTTGGTCCAAGGGCCAATGCTCTAACCAGGGAACCAAACCAGCCAGGGCGGTATGTTTTGCAGCTTTCATTTATTTACTTTCCTTTTTTTTTTTAAGGCTACTTCTTAAAAATCTTTTTCTTTTCTTTGGTTTTTTAGAGAGAGAGGAAGGAAGAGGGAGAGATAGAAACATTGACGAGAGGGAACATCCAATGGCCTCTTCCTGCACACCCCCCACTGGGGATCAGGCCCACAACCTGGGCGTGCGCCCCAACCGGGAATCAACCAGCGACCTCTTGGTGCAGGGTCGCCGTTCAACCACTGAGCCACACCAGCCGGGCTGTTTGGAAGCTTTTAATCAGAGAAGTTTTCTGAAGAAAGCTGCACAGGACTTAGAAAGAACCTGCTTGCGTCCTCCTTTGTGAGCTCAGGATGCCGTGGGGGGAGCAGAAGATGGGGGACGGGACACGGAGGGGGGATGCCGTGGAGGGGGGCAGGAGACGCTGTTGGGGGGGGAATCAGGGGACGCCAGTGTGGGGGGGAGCAGGAGAGGGGAGTGAGATGCGGGAGGGGGGAGGAGATGCCTTGGGGGGCAGGAGACACTGTGGGGGAGGAGGAGAGGGGGAGTGAGATGCGGGGGGAGGGGCCGCCTTGGGGGGCATGGACACCGTGGGGGAGGGGCAGGAGACACACCGCCTGGCGAGGCCCCAGGATGCGCCAGAGCAGCCCGCAGGTCCCGAGAGACCCCGTCATCGGCTCAGCAGCCAGCGCTGAGCTCCAGGCTGCGCTTTTCAGCTGCAGGTGAGATGCCTGGGGAGGGCATGAGGGCGTCCGTCCCTGGGCCTCCCTCTGGCCATCTGCACAGTGGGGTCTGGGGACTCCGCCGCCGCTTCCAGTTCTGAGATCTCTCGGTTCCGCTGGGTAGGGAGGGTTTGCTGAGACGTTTCCTTTCACGAAGTAGGTGCTGACTCGTGGCTCACGTGGCGACCAAGGGGAGGCCAGTTACACTCGACCGCGCACCCGCACCGTGGTGGCCTCCACTTGCAGAGGCTGGCGACCCTGAGCTGGCCCTGGGGTTGCTGCCTCCCAGGGACGGGGCAGAGGCCTGGAGAAGGCACCCAGAACCTTCCTGCTGACGAGGTCACATGCTCCCTGGAAGACAGGAGGGTGGTGACCTTGGAGACGCTGGTTCTCTTCCATCCAGGCGCTGAATTTCTGCTCGTTCTGGCCCTGGCTCTTCTGGGAGACAGACCACTCCAGCCTGGTTTCATACAGACCACTGACTCTCCTCAGGGGCCCCACGCTGGCACCCGGCCCGTGGGCCCTCACAGGGGCACCCTCGCCTGTGCCTGCCCTTCTGCCTTGAACTCCCCTGGAAAAGCGAGTCCTGGGCAGGCGGCTGAACGGCTCCCACCCAGAGCTGGTGCTGCCGGGAATGAGGGGAAACGTCAGAAACGCTCGTCCCCCACGGCGCCCTTGGACGCTATTTTAGAGCATCTGCTGGCTTCTTCTGCAGAATCGTCCACACACAGGGCCTCCCTCCAGCCCACACCCTGACCAAAGGCAAGCAGGCCCCCCCATCAATGTTTCCTCTCAGTGCAGAACTTCAGCGCCTGCAGACATGCGGCCTTTCCCCAATCTTCCAACACGGCAGCCATGGCTCCTCCTGTGCAGCCCATCAGTGCCCTCTGACCTCAGCTCCATCCCACTGGACCCGGACTCCACCCCACGAGCCTCTGGCCACAGAGAGTGCCACGTTTACAGCCACACAAACCATCACTTCTCCGTCATCACTAACAGCTAAGTACGTCACCAAGACTGAAAACACATTTGCTTTGACCTCACTGCATCTGATATCCTGTCCCTCCTTCTAGGTTCATTTTTCCTGTTAAAACTCACTCTGTGGTCCCTTCAGTGAGGCTGTGGGTGGTGGACCCCTCGTGCTCCACAGAGCTGAACACTTCAGAGGACTGTTGTTTCCTTAGCAGGTGCTCTGACGTCACAGCACGAGGTGCACGGGGACGCAGGGGATGCCCCCCACCAGGCAGCTCATGCATCCTTCCCACAGGCCCCGTGTGCGAGCCCACAACACACTATGCCCCCCCCCCACGGCCCCAGCAGCCCAGGGCTACACTGTGTGGTCTCCCCCCCCCCCACGTCCCGGGACAGTGTGCATCCGTCACCTAGCCAGCCCCTGTGGATGGACATGCAGACACTCCCTGAACTCCTGCTACCTGAACAACCACACGATGAATAACCCTGAACAGCTTATGCCCACCTGGGACTTCATGTGCACGTCAAGTTGCTGCAGGTGTGACTGCTGAGCCCTGGGCACCTGCGACCTGGGGACGGACAGCCAGCCTTTCACGATGGCACGAGGTGCTGCCTCCATGGCCAGGCCTGAGCGCTCGCCTGCCACCCAGCTGTTGGCGCATTTCCCATCAGGACGACCCACATGGCAGAGCGTGGGCTCCGCCAGCCTCCATCAGTGCCACCAGCAGGCCAGGAGCCTTTTCTCACGCTGGCAGAGGCACGGCACACACCACCCCGTCCCTGGGAGCCCCCATCCCTCTGTGAGCCCCCCGGTCCCCTCTGAGCCTCCTGTCCCTGTGAGCCTCCCGTCCCTGTGAGGCCCCATCCCTGAGCCCCCATCCCTGTGAGCCCCCGTCCCTGTGAGCCCCCCATTCCTCTGAGACCCCGTCCCTCTGTGAGCCCCCCGTCCCTGTGAGCCCCTGGCCCCCTCTGAGCCCCGTCCGTCTGCTCCTGCGTTTCTCACTGGGCAGCTGCTCGTTCTCCCAGGAGCACACGGTCTCTTTGCGGACGAAGGGATGGACCTGTGAGCGCCAGGAGTTACCATCTCTTTTCTGGTTTATTTCATTTGACTTCGCGACTGGTCACTGTTGCCACGTGGGACTTGACGTTTCATAAGGTGCAATGACCCATCTTCTACTTCGTGCTCCCAGGTGGCGCGTGAGCTTCACAGGGAAAAGGCTCACGGTTTCTTCTACTACCTTATGTTTCTTTTTTTTAATCCTCACCCGAGGACGTTTTTCAGTTTATCTTCAGATGAGTCTGGGGGGGCACTAATGCGATAGAGCCACATCGACAGGCTGCCTCCCACACGGCCCTGGCGGGGCCGGGGACAAACTGCAACCAAGATCCGTGCCCTTGACTGGAATCGAACCTGGGACTCTCTGGCCTGCAGGCCGACGCTCTAACCACTGAGCCTTGGCCAGGGCTGGTACTTTGTTTCCATGTTCTGGGTTTAAGCTCAGGCTCCTTGAGATCACGTGCAACCCCAACGCGTCTCGCAGGGAGCACTGCAGGTGCCCTCGTGTCCGGGACGCTGTCCAACAGAACCTGCCAACCAGGGAAGGGTCCCGGGGCCCAGAGGCCCCGTGCGGGCAGTGTGGCCGAGGGCTGGACCAGCCTCAGCTCCCCACGCGGCCCCCAACAGCCACTTGGTCAACAGTGGCCGTCGGAGCTGCCGAGCTGGAAGGAGAGAGAGAGTGCAGACGGGCCGGAACTCGATGTCCCAGTGACGAGGACCTTGGGCTTGGTGGAATCCGAGAGCCACGGGCAGCAACAGAGGGGCCGCTCCTGGTGTGGACAGCGCACCTCTCCACAGCACCACCGTCTCAACAGCGCCCACCCGCGGCCGGGCGAGCAGGGCGCCCACAGCTCGGCCCGTGACAAAGCTCCATGTGCTGAGACTCAGACCACAGACACTTGTTCTCTGTCCTGCGGCTGGGGGCTCGGGATCCGGGTGCTGGCAGGGTGGTCCCCCAAGGCCTCTCCTTGGGGTGCACAGTGCGGTCTCCTTCGTGTCCTCACAGGGTGGCCCCGCTCTGCGCCTGTGTCCTAATCCCTCTTCTTAAAGGGACACCAGTCATGCTGGGTCAGGACCCACCCGACGGCCTCACTGAACCTTCGTCGCGCTCTAAGCCGCATGCTGAGGCCCCGGGGTTCCATGTGGATTTGGGGGACACGAGAGAAGGGAAAGCACAGTGACCATGACCCCTTGGGACTGTCGGGGGACCTCGCCTCCCTCCCGGCCCCATGGCACCTACAGCCCTTACCTGGCAGCGGGGGGACCGGCCCGCGCCGCGCGTTCTCGGGAAGGGTCTCCGCGGCGGCCGGCACAGACGTCTCCTTTCCTTGGTCACGTGGATCATGAGGGAAAAGTCTCCTCAGTACTTTTTCAACAAACACTAAAATGCAACCAATTGACAAAAAAAGAGAAGGAATTACTTAAGGCAGTTTTATTTAAATCGCATATAGAATTTATGTAAAACAAAGACATTTTATTTTTAATCCTCAGCCGAGAATATTTTTTTCCATTTATCTTTAGATGGAGTGGAGGACGAGAGGGGGAGAGAGAGAGGAACATCGATGTGAGAAGGACACACTGAATGGTCACCTCCCGCACAACCCCGGCCAGGGACCAACTGCAACCAGGTACTTCCTCTTGGCCGGAATTGAACCCGCGACTCGTTGGTCCATGGGCCAACACTCTAACCACTAAGCCAAACTGGCCAGGGCTAAACAAACACATATTCTAATATTAACTAGAGAAAGCAAAGCAGCTGTCCCCACAGGACTCCCCACCCGCACCATCCCCACAGACCCCTGGCCACTGCAGCTGACCACCTCCCCAAGGACCCTGGGCTGGGTGCAGGCCTGGGAGCTCGACTCCTCTGGGTGCTTGCACATGGGCTCTGGGGGAGGCTCCATTCTCGAAATGCCCGTTTCTGCCTGACCCGACCTCTCCCCCGTGGACAAGCCCCGTCAGAGTCCGCAGTTCTGGAAGCAGAGAGCTCTCACGGGCCGAGGTCCAGGGCGGGGCTCGCCCTGGCCTGTGCTGTGCCTGTCCCCGGCTGGCGAGACCTCAGGCTCTGGGGTTCAGGACCACCCAGCAAACACTGCACACCGGGCAGGACAGGTGCTCCCCCCGCCTCTGTCCTGCATCCCCCACAACATGCCACCCTCCACGAAATGCAGCCCAGCTCCTGAGACCCAAGGCTGGCCACTTCCTGTTCCAGCTGCTCTCTCAGGAAGCGAGGCCCATGAACACAAACCAAGGCCAGTTCGCAGGCGCCCCTCTTGCGCGGGACTGTCCTGCCTACGTCCCAGGGACCTCAGTCGGATTAGGCTGCCCGTAGCCGTCTGCCTCTCCTGGGCACCTCCTGGGCCTCAGCCTCCCCCCAGAGTGGGCAGCACACCTGCAGGGTGGACAGAGGATGTGCCACCCGTGGGCCTCGGACCGCATGCCTGGCTGAAGCCCGGACACCCCCGCAGACAGGGTTCACTCGGCATCACGCTTCCTCGCGCATCTGACCACCCGCTGAAGGGCTGCCACCTGCTGCAGTGCCTGAGCTCTGACCTGCTTCTGGGGCAGACCCCCAGGTCCCGCACACCTGTGCCCTGCCCGTCTCCATGGTCAGGGCACCACTGGATCCCGGGCCAGCCCCTGCCCCGCTCCCACGGTCCAGCAATGTCCCCCACTCTGTGCGGCCTGGCCTGCCCTCAGGGTGGGTCCTGTCCCCCTGCCGGCCGCCCTCAGTGAGCACAGGGCCACCCCCTGCACCAGGAGCACCTCCAGGCTCTCCATGTCCGTATTTTGCTGATAAATATGCAGGTCTCTTTCAGCTGCCACAATGTGAAGCGCAAAGTGTTTTTAAAAATATGTGAGTTTAGTTTTTTTGTTTTATTTTGTTTTGTTTTTTTATCCTCACCCGAGGATATTTTTCCATTTTTTGTACAGATAGAGTGGGAGGGAGAGAGAGGAAGGGAGAGAGAGAGAGAAACATCGACGTGAAAGGGACACATCGAGTGGCTGCCACCCGCACGACCAACCAGGGCCGGGGACAAACTGCAACCGAAGTATGTGCCCTTAGCGGGAACCGAACCCGGGTCTCTCCAGACCGCAGGCCGATGCTCTAACCGCTGAGCCAAACTGGCCAGGGCGTGATTTTAGTTTTTTAAGGTCAGTTTTGAAAGAGCAACGTGTAACAAGCAGAATTAAATGACCGATGATTACTTTCTACCAACTAATATCGCTGGAAGGTCAGGGGATTTCACCCCACCCCCACCCCATGGACGTCAGGGTGGGGAGACTGTGCAGCGCTGACCCGTGGGACCGAGCACCTGTGCACCTGCCCCGGAAGCAGAACAAGCGCGCGGCTCACCCTGCGCACCTCCCCGCTTCTCAGGGACGGCGCGGCCGCAGAGCGTGGGCGCAGCCACCGGAGTCCTGCGTCACTGAAAGTTCATATTTATCTGCGTGGACCAGCTATTTTGGCAGAACAAACTCATCGCATCGCCCCTCAAACCTTCATGGCCACTTCGAGCCTCCAGAGTTATACACGGAACGAGCACTCTGTGAACCACCTGACGGTTTTCTATAAACGTGGACCTAATTCTGTGTACAAACAGGTTTTCTACCGGGCAAATGTGCTCAGTGGCTCAAGTTAAAAGCAGAACAGAAATGAGAACTAGTTTTCCTGGTCACTGGACACAGTGAGGCATCACTTTTAAAAATCAGGAGTCATTTCTGGCTTGTTGGAATGCGCCCCTTGACTGCGTGCGCGTATGCACGTGTGTGTATGTGTGTGCGTGTCTACTACAGATGTAGGCCTAAAAACAATTTAAAGGTTAAAAGTCCCTTTTGTGCTTAATTTCCAGCATGCTCAAATACAGAACAAAGCAGAAAGGAGCTGGGTGCCTGTCCTGAGGGGCCGGGTGTCACACAGCTCTGTCGAGTCACCGCGAGGCCCGGACGCGCAGGAGGCCAGCGCCTCACCTCACACCTCAGCGACACGTCCCCTCCCTGCGGCAGAAGCTCTGGTGACTGTCAGAAAGCAATCACCAGAAAACAGAAGAGCAGACAGGACTGTCTGAACTTGCTGTTTCAATTTAGACACGAGCCACATAAAGACAAATTCCAGTTGTGCTCTCTGGAAACCGGACGCCTAGAACAGGCTGCACACACTCAGCCTCAGCACAGAACACCTGGAACTCTGGAAGACCCACTCACTGCTAAGCTCTTCAGCGCAGTTACCTGATTTAGAATCTAACAGTCGGGGACAAAAAAAGAGAAGTTTGTTCTGTTTTTCACAAAGGTGCTGTTTTCTGTTGCTGTGTTGGTGGAGCGGAAGCTGGGCGGAGGCTGGTGAAGAGTCTGCCAAGCTCCTGGCAGGAGAGAAGGTGAAGCACCAGGTGGGCACGAGCCCCGCCCTCCAGCCCCGCCCTCCAGCCTGGCCCAGCCTGAGAAGCTCTGGACAGGGAGGCTGGGAGGGCAGGCACCTGAAATGTTCTTAGAGAAGAAGTGGAAATGGGATCCTCCCTCCACGACCGACTGTGCTGCACTCTGCACTTTTCTTGCAGCAAAGGAAGCTGCAAACCACCTGGCAGGGAACAGGCACCTGGGGAGCAGTGAGCAGTCACCCTACGGAGCCATGAAGTCTTCTCTTCCAGAAAACAGTTCAGACTCAGAGGAGCACGCGTTCCCTCGATGTCTGTGCGCAATGCGCCTGATCCTGCCCCTCAGAGCGCCTCGCAGGGCCGAACCTGGGGATGCAGCTCACCCCGCCGTGACCCCTGGTGCGCACGTGTCTGCGCGAGCGGGTCTGGAACACAGACACAGGTAGAGCTAATGTGGGGACATGGGCAAAACTAGATCAGAACCTGTGTCACGAGGAGAGGCTGATGGGAGCAGCACCCCACTCACAGGGACCCCCTGGGAATCAGAGCCCACAGCGTCAACAAAGAGAAACAGGGCAGACGGCTCATCTCACAGACTCGTGAATGGAAAAGGGGTTACCTGGCATCTGAAACGAGAGTTGCTGGCTTTTTGAAATCACAGTTAAAGGAAAAATGGCCACGGAAAGGAAGGACACCGGCACATCAAAGATGCCGGAGAACTGGCCTCAGCCGCGCTGGCAGTGCCCCACCCCCACCCGAGGTCTGCGCGTCTTGTTTTAAGAGCCACTTTGCATTTAAATGTCGTCAGTACTGCAGCTCCTGAAACGTGGACTTTCTCTCCACTTCACTGGCCTGCGGACGCCTGTCAGCCTGCCCACTGCTGTCCCAAAAGCCGCTCAGGGCGCCCTGTCCCGCTCCGTCCCCAACAAGGTCAGGACACTCACAGTACCACAGGTGGCCAGGAGGAGCTCAGATCGGTGTGTGACTCCACCCGAGAGCTTCCTCACAGGCTCCGTGATAGAATTTCAAATAGAAAAAGAATTAGCTAAGATTTTAAAAAACGTTGGCCAACTTTCTAAAATATTAATTAAAAGAAAAATAGTATTCAAACAGGACATAATTAGAATCTTACACCGGCCAGTCTGATGTGGTAACCCCATGGACGAAGCAGATGTACACTAATACTCATTATCTCCCAAAACTTTAACACTTGAAAAATACGTATTCTGAACTTTGTCCAAAACTTTTCTTTACAGGGCTCTTTAGTAGCATTTACTGTCATTAACTAGTCACATACACACACACATATACACACACATGCACACACAGAGATAGACACATATACACATCAGAGACACACACGCACACACACACACACAGAGAAATATAGACGAACAGAGTCACACAGAGATATAGACACATACACACACACACGTGCAGACACAGAGACCCGTCCCACCACCACGCCTCGGGAAGAGCACTGGCGGCCAGCCACGGCGAGCCCACAGTACGGACGTACCACGCTGACCCCAGACCCTCCACAGGGCACGGAGACGGAGCAGAGCCCCACTGAAGGTGTGAGCCCATCGGAGGGTCCCTGGAGGACCAGCAGGCTCAGGCAGCCCTCCTCCTGCTGCCACACCCCTGGTCCCAGGAGGGCCCGGCCCGGCCCTCACACAGGCAGGAGGCCCTGCAAGAACAAATCACTGAAGAGCAACCAGACCACCTGCACAGCACACGAGCCCATCAGCCTCTGCCTGCCTGACCCACAGCGGGTGCCGGTGCAGACGGCCGGGGACCTCCAATGCCAAGGTCTGCAGTGGAAGGCCGTGTCCTGTGATCCTTTAGCCACCAGGCTGGATTGCTACGCCCCTCTTGGTGAGAAGTCTCATGATTGAAAAGTTCCGAGATTGTCCCAGAGGGGGGCGTGCTGGACACGAGTCCTCTCCACCAGTCGCCTGGCACGAAGGAGCCAGAGTGAGAACAGCCTCAGGAGCCGAGCGTCTCCTGCTGGCCCAGATCCTCGGCGAGCAAGCCTCCCAGGTGCCTCCAGGACTCAAGTCCTGCCCGTCCTGTGAGCGTCCGGAAGTGGCCTCAGCAGCAGGGGGCAGCGAGAGGACACAGGAGCCGCCGTGAAGCTGCGCAACTGCAAGGGGAGTGGGCAGATCTCCTCCAGACGGACGCGCTCCTGCGGACAGGGGCCTGGACAGGGCAGGGGGCCCGGGGGGAGGCGGCAGGAAGGCTGCACTAGGTCACCCACTCCAGCGTTAACTGCACGGCCACCGAGGGCCAGCGCGGGGCGAGGGGCCCGACACAACGCAGCAGGAGCACCGAGCCGCCAGCAGGCGCTGCCTCACAGCCCGGGTCCCGAGACCCTTCCCCTCCCAGTGCTGAGACTGCAGCGCAGGTTCCTGCTGCTCTGCCTCCTCCGAGCACTTTCCACGGGCCCACCCGACTTGGTCCTGAACACTGTCCGATTCTCACCCGATGCCCCCGAGGAAGGAAGCCACTGAACTACCCCTGGGAGGTGGGCCCCGCCGGTTCACTTCAGTGACCTCCCAGAGCTTCCCGAACTCTGGCCAAGAGACATGCTCCAGAACCAGCGACAGACTTTGCAGCACGAGACAGAGTACATTTCAAAAAAATTACTTGCTACTGGAGGAGAGTTGCTGCCAAGTCGAAGCGCCCTTCCCAGTCACCCCGAAGAGCTGTGCTAGATGGTCACAGGAAGCGACTGCACTGCCCCGTGCAAGGGGAGCAGCGCCCTCTGGACCTGCGGCCGAGACTGAGACTGCTGCTCCCGAGGCAGCCCCTCCCCTGGCCCAAGGGGCAGCCCAGCTGCCAGAGCAGACATGTCTGGTCGGGCTGCAGCCCCAGTGTCACAGGAGCTCACTCCCGCCAGCAGACGCGCAATGCCATTGGCTGCATGGACGAGCGCTAAGTGAGTCCCGCATGTGTCCACTCCACGCTCGCTTCCTTTCCACAGATGCACAGATGGCCTCTGTCCTCCCTGCCATTCTGGGACCCCGTGTTCCTGGAGAGCAGCTGGACTGTGAGGAGGGAGGCAGGCAAGTCTGCCAGGCCACCACCCCGCCACCCGTCACACAGCTTCCTAACTGTCACAGTCAGCACAGTCACAGGGGTGAAAATGTTAGACGGGGGCTCCGGACTCACACTTCAAAGTCCCAGTGCCCAGGTCTCTTCCCACCACAGATGGTGGGTGTGACTCAGGGCCCGCGCCGCCCCAGCCAAGGGCTCATCAGGACCGTTAGGAGGTGACCCACATGAACACTGTCCCTCACACCTGCACTCTCAAGACTCATTAACCCAAGCTTCCAAACACAATGTGCTCAAATAACCTAACTCGACTCCACAATTTTGTCACACTTCCAACAGGAAAAGAAGTCAAGATGTTTCTTGACTGATGAAAACCAGAAAAAGGTTTCAATCATCTTAATTCAGTGAGCTGACAAAGGTTTTGAAAAGTACACCAGGTATAACCCTAGCCAGTGTGGCTCAGTTGGTTGGAGCATCGTCTGTACACCGAAAGGTGGTGGGTTTGATTCCTGGTCAGAGCACATACCTGTGTTGCAGCTTTGGTCCCCAGTGGAGCACATATGGGAGGCAACCAACCGATGTTTCTCTCTCTCTCCCTTCCTTTCTCTAAAATCAACACTTCAGGTGAGGATTAAGAAAAAAAAAGAGCCCTGGCCGGTTTGGCTCAGCGGTTAGAGCGTTGGCCTGCGGTACTGAGAGACCCGGGTTCGGTTCCTGCTAAGGGCGCGTACCTCGGTTGCAGTTTGTCCCCGGCCCTGGTCGGTTGTGCGGGTGGCAGCCACTCGATGTGTCCCTTCACATCGATGTTTCTCTCTCTCTCTCTGTTCCTCTCTCTCCCTCCCACTCTACCTGAACAAAAAATGGAAAAATGTCCTCGGGTGAGGATAAAAAAAAAAAAAAAGGAGACCAGGTGACCAGGTGTATCCCAGATGATAGTGATCTGTCCAGGGCAGAGCACTGAATGTCAGAAACGAGGAAGGAGAAAGAGAAACAAGGAAAACCTAGTGTGAAGTAGAGGGAACCCCCAATCAAAACGCAGGAAAGCAGAAGGGGGTGTGTCGGGCGGCATGAAGACCCGTGACAGCCCCTGGGGTCAGGCCCGCTCCCAGAACCCTCAGCATGTGACCGCACAGCCTGCTAACCCTGCTGACAGTGAGGTCTGAGACGTGGCGGCATCACTAACACCTGTGCATGCTCATTCTGGGGCCTGACACCTGACCAGGTGAGTGAAGGCCATGACTCAGTGGCACCCCGAGCAGCAGGGGTGCACCAGCAAAGTGTTTCCCCAACGAGGCAGCCACAGCGGTGGAACCTATACTCACTTTTCCTCATATTCTGTCTGGTTAACAAATTGGTTTCCTTATTTTAAACAAATGCTTATGAACTATAGTTACCACTCGGCTTTTCATTGCAAAGGGCAAAAACGCAATCCTGTGTTTTAAATGTGGAGAAGAAAAAAAATCACAGGGTTTAATCCAAGTAACGTGAGCAACACGCCTGAAACCGTGAGCCTCCTGGAGGGGAGCACCGAGGGCTCCTTGACGCCTCACCGAAGCTTTTGGACTCGACACTAAGGCTCAGGCAGCAAAGGCGGAAATGAACGGGCGGGACTACGTCAGCCAAGGAAGCCGCCACCAAGACGGAAAAGCAACACCCTCGACGTGAGAAGCCATTCGCTAGTCATGTATCTGATAAGGGTTAATATCCCGAATGTATAAAGGAGTCACACAACCCACTGCAAAAAAACATGCAATCCAATTAAAAAACGGATGGAGAATCTGAATAGACACTTTTCAAAGAAGACATACAGGTGGCCAACAGGTACAGGAAAGGTGCTACCCCTCACTCTTCATCAGGAAAGTGCAAACCCAAACCAGTGAGATAGCACCGGTTAGGGTGGACATGGACAAGACCTTTGTGCACTGTGGGTGGGAATGTGAATTGGTACAGCCACTATGGAGAACAGTATGGAGGTTCCTCAAAAAATTACAAGTAGAGCCAACTGCCATATACCCATTAATTCCACTTCTGGTTATTGATCTGAATGAAACAAAAACACTAACATGAACAGGCATCTGCACCCCCACGTCCACTGCAACATTATTCACAACAGCTGAGGCACGGACGCGACGCCAGCGTCCACTGGTGGACGGATGGAGCAAGAACACGGGGCACGTGCACTCAGTGGAGCTGCTTCTGCCGTAAAGAAGTGAAGTCTTGGCGTCTGAGACCACAGGGACAGACCTGGAGGACAGTATCGTGCCGGGTGAGACAAGCCAGACCAAGACCACATGATCTCACTGGTAGTGGGATCCAAACACAAGACTGAACCGACACAGAAAACGACGGGTGCTTGCCAGAGGCCAGGGCTGGGGGAAGGGCAGGACGGGTGAAGGGGTCACAAGGCACAACACTGACATGAAGTGGGCAGGTCCTGGGAGGTGGGAACAACGCTGTTCCGCCAGCTGCCGAGAGCGGACCTTCCGAGCGGCCGGCCGGGAACCACCTGCGGTAACCGCAGGGCTAAGGGTTTGCGCGCACTCACGCCGGCCACAGCCCTCGGCAAAGCTGGACGGGCCCGGCCTTCCTTCTCCATTCTCGCGCGGCCGGCTTCCCCCGGGTCGGCCCGCACCTGACGGTCGGTGTCAGGGCGCCGCCAGGCTCACCGGGCACGGGCACGGTCACGGAACAGACACGTGCGTCCTGCAATGTGCGCACGTCGCAGGTCCCGCCTGCTCCACAGCGAACAACAGGCTCAGAGAGGCCGGCGCTCTGGCTCAGGTGAGGAGAGCAAGTCAGGGGTGCAGGTCCGCGCACCCGCCATCCGGAGCATCTGCAAATCCCACGTGTACTCACGCAAGGCCCGGCGGGTCCTGGGGCTCCCACCGGCCATGGGCCCCCGCCCAAGCCCCTTGGACACAGGGCTGGGCCTGCGGATCCCGGACGGACGTACAGCGGCAGCCTCGTCGGGCGGGGTGGGGGGGCAGGACTTGGGCGAGAGCGGTGTCTGCGAGCGGGCCGCCCCCGCTCCCCGCACCCTCTCGCAGCCCCCGGACCGCCCCCCACGACCCCCGGACCGCCCCCCACGAGCCCCGGACCGCCTACCCCCCACGACCCCAGGCCGCCCCCGCTCCCCGCACCCTCTCGCAGCCCCCGGACCGCCCCCCACGACCCCGGACCGCCCCCCGCCCCCCACGACCCCCGGACCGCCTACCCCCCACGACCCCAGGCCGCCCCCGCTCCCCGCAGCCTCTCGCAGCCCCCGGACCGCCCCCCACGACCCCGGACCGCCTCCCGCCCCCCACGACCCCCGGACCGCCTACCCCCCACGACCCCAGGCCGCCCCCGCTCCCCGCAGCCTCTCGCCGCCCCCGGACCGCCTACCGCCCTCACGGCCCCGGGACGCCCCCCACGACCCCCGTAGTCTCCGGACCGGCCCCCGTAGCACCCGGACCAACCCCCACCCCCACGGCCCCAGGACGCCCCCCGCCCCCCGCGATCCCCGGACCGTCTCCCCCGCGGGCCCCGGACCACCTACCGCCCCTCCGCGCCGCCGCCATGCGGATCGCACGACCCCCGACCCCTGCGCGGCCAAGTTCCAGGGCCGCTTCCGTATCCGCCCCATAGGCCCGCCCACAACGGCAGGCGTGCCCAGTCCGGACCCACGGTCTCTGCCGCTGGTGTCCGTCAGCCGCGCTCTGGCTTCGGATTGGCTCTTGTGAGAGCTGTGGGCGTGGCCTCCAGGCGCCTTGGCTCCGCGCACGCTCAGAGGAAAGTGACTGAAGCCCGGGTGCGCCGGGACCCAGCTGCCGAGCGGTCCGGGCCGAGCGGGCTCAGCGGGCCGCCGGCGGGAGCCTTGGGAGGGTCCGCTCGGCGCCCTCCTGGCCTGGCGTCCTGAAGCGCCGCGGGCCTGGCGCCAAGGGGCCGCGTCCGCTCGGAGGCCCTCCTCCCGCGGGCACAGCTGGGCAAGGCTCCCGCCAGGGGCACCGCCCGCGCTCGCGTCCGCCCTGGCCCTGCCGGGACCCAGGTCCGCTCTTCGCCCCGTGCCCGGCACAGCTCTCGGGCGCGCATCTGCGAGCGTGCGCGGGCACCGTTCGGCGCCGGGCCTCGGGAGCGGCGGGTGGCAGGGTGGGGTGCGCGGGCGGCGTTCGCAGGCGGGGCCCCGGGGGAGGCGGGCGCTCGGGGAGCCCCAGGGCTGTGCAGGCTCCAGGCAGGGGCAGCAGATCGCGCGGCCCCGGGGGGAGGGGGCGGGGGGAGCAGCGCCAGAGCTGGGGCGGCGGGGCGAGGGCAGGGCAGACGCGGTCCCGGACGGCGGGCCAGGTCACCTGCGTCAGCTTCCCGCTGTCCGGCGGGCGACGCGGAGTCGGGCTGGCGTTGCACCGAGGGACGGTACCTGACGTCGGGAAGCGCCCCCCAGCCTCTGTCCCGAGAGTAGACTGGTGGGGGGCGCAGGGACCCCGTTGAGTCCGTTGCAGGAGAAAGACTTGGGTGGCTGCCTAGCACGGGCAGTTGTGGGAAGAGGGAGCTGGATTTTGGATGTATCTGAAGACGAAGTAAAAGAGACTTCTGATTGATGGAGCGTGGGCTGTGGCCGAAAAGTGTGCAATGGCCCCGGGTTTGTGGTCTGGAGACCGGAAGGCTGGGATTCTCTGAGGACAGAGGCGCCTCGGGTCATCCTTGGTGGCGGGGTGCCCTGAGCTGTCCTGAAGCCAAGTCATAGAAGTCATTTGTCTGGAATGATGCGACGGGGTAAGGTGAGGACTGATCACAGACAATGGGATTCGTTCAGAGCAGGTTACTGTTGACCTTGATTACAGTCATTTTGTCGGAGTGGTGGAGGCGAAGGCTTGGTGGGAGTTCAGAGAGAGCTGCACACTGAACGCAGCGCTCTGTTGGGGTGGGAAGTGTGGGCAGTCGCCGGAGGGCTTTTAAAGACAACACACACCACATACACATATAATCAAAAGGTTTAAAAAACTGAGCTCCATACACAGCCAGTTCGTGCGGAAGCACCGATCAAGTTGAGATCGAACACCGAGTGATGGAGCACAAACTGCGTGATTACAAAATGGACCAAAGACCTTAACAAAGAGGATACAAGATGGTAAAAAGGCAGATGAAAAGGTAGTCGACATCCTTGTTATCAGGCAACTGCAAGCAGGAGGAGACACCCCAACACACCTGTTAGAGTGACCACACCCAGTGCGGGGGGGTATGTGGAGCAGCGGGAGTCTCACTCTCTGCTGTGGGGATGTAGATGGGCAGCCACTTAGGGAGACAGTTTGACCGTTTCTTACAAAGCTATTCTCTTGCCGTGCAACCCAGCAAGCCAGGCGGGGTGGACACGCATGTGCACAGAAAACCTGCACACAATGTTTATAGCAGCTTCATTCATAATTGCCAACTTGGGAGCAACCAAGACGTTCTTTTTGCAATAGGTGGTGGGTAAACGGGACAACCAGATGATGGGATGTTAATTCGGCTAAAAAGAAAGGAGCTAGGAAGCCACAAAAGATGTGGAGGAATCTGAAATACTTGTTACTAAGTGACAGGCTCCACACTGTGTGACTCCAACTCTGTGACGACCCGGAAAAGGCAGAACCATGGGGACAGTGAGATCAGTGGTCACAGGACTGTGGCAGGTGGGGGGCAGATGAGTAGGTGGAGCACAGAGGGTCTTAGGGCAGTGAACCTACTCTGTGTGATGCCAGAATGATGGACACATGTCATCACACATCTGTCCAAATCCACAGAACGTACAGCACAGTGAACTGGGATGTAAACTGTGGACTCTGGTGGACTCAGTGACATGTCAGTGCAGGTTCATTAGTTGTAACAAATGCCCTATACGGTGGGGATGTTGATAATGGGAGGGCTATGCATTTTGGGGGGTGGGTATACAGGAAATCTCTGTTCCTTTACCTCAATTTTGTTGTGAACCTAAAAATGCTCTAAAATATAGTATTTTGTAAAAGTGACTGGTGCAGAAGAGAAGGAAACAATGCTGGATAAGATCCTTAGTTAGGTTGAATGTGAACTTATTCTATCCTTCAAAATCCCCACCAGCTTTCAGCTCTACTCTGGACTTTCTAACCTGACAATAAAATCTCTCCAGGAAGCACATATTTTCTTCCAGTCTCATTTCTTTAATCTCTTTTACACCCAGACTCTCTGAAAGAGTTGATGACAAAGTCAGTCCCCACGTGTCACCTAAAATCGACTCTGTTGCCCTGTGTGGCCTGCATGTACCTGCTTGTGCTGTAGCTGCTCTGCTGAAGTCACGAGGAGCCCACGTCACCAGTCCCCGTCCTCAGTCCCAGTGTGCGTGACAGTGGTCTCCCAGAAGCACCATCCGCCCATTTGTGGAGCCAGACCTGGGACTCCCTGTGCACCCTTCTCTGCCTGTTCCCTCACAACCTCCAGGAAATAACACCCAATGTATCCCACCTGCAACATCTCCCACTTCTGTCCAGCTCACATCTTCGTGGTCACTAACTAGTTCTCCAGGCATCTCAAATCTGATCTCACCCATTCCACACCTGTTTCCTCCCACCCACCTCCACCTCTTCTCTTCAGGGCAGCCACAGTGATCTTTTAGAACTCACTGCCCTTCAAACGTCATGAATGGAATCACATACAAGCTAAAGAAAAGTCACATGATCATATCAATTGATGCAAAAAACGCATTTGACATAATTCAACAAAATCCAAAGTGCATGATAAAAACACCCACCAAACTAGGAAATGAGGGGGGACTTCAACTTGAAGAACATAGGCAAATACCCTGTAGCTAACATCACACTAATGGGAAATTGGAAGCTCTTCTGGCCATCGGGGCCCCTCCCACCACTCCTTCTCCACATCAGGCTGGAAGTCTTAGCTAATGCAATATGACCAGAAAAAGAAATGAAAAGTATATAGATTGGGAAGGGAGAAATAAAACTTTGTCCGCAATCGACACCATTATGCAGAACATCTTATTTCCCTGCTCGAAATCCTACATTACATTTCATTGTCTAGGGTATAATTCAGAGTTCTTAAATGTTCTTAAACCCCCTGACACCCATTTGCAGACACGTTCATGCTACTCTCCCCTCGCTCACTTTGTCCTGGTTACTCCAACTTCACAGCACCAAGTCCTTCCAGCCCCCCAATCTTCAGCCTGCTCTTCCGCCTGGTCCCCCACCCTGCCTCACTCTTTTCTTGCCAGAATCCCACGCCTGCGCTGGCAGAGCGATCTCCGACATCATTCTGGTTCTGTGGCACAGCACCCTTGCCCTCTCTGCTGGCACCTCAAACCCTGCTGCTCTGCCTCCCAGCCTTTCTGGAGGCCTGGGAGCTGTTCCGCGGGAGGAACCTGGGGTGGGCAGGGGGAGAGCAAGTGTCAGTCATTGAGGGATAGAAGTCAGACAAAAATGTCCACCTCCGGCCTTCAGGCTGCATTCCCCACGGGCCCTCCAGAGAGCACCGTCCTAGTACCGTTTCCTCTCTCCAGTTTTCTGGATCAACCTTTCAAATAAACTGCCCGGGCCCAGATGCATGTCTCAGAACCTAGAGAAAGCTGAGATTTAACTTCGCTATGACTTCCTCAGAGAGCTGCTCCCCGATACAAGCTGTGTTGGTTGTCCTTGTAACAGTCTCCAGTGACACTGTATCTTTCCTTCAGGGAAGCAGTTATGATTTGTAATTATATGTGACTGTGTTACTTTGAAAAATGACTCTCTCCATGCCAGTGGCTGTTTCTCTGTTTCTCCCGCTCACACATCAGTGATTGGCACCCAGCACATTTTGTAATTTGTGAAGAAGTAAATGCATCTCAAAAAGATGAGAGCGTGGAGACAAACAAATATAGAGAGAAGGAAATGAAAGGGAAAGTACATTTTAAAATTAAAAAAGTAGATCTAGAGTCTGAATTTGGGGGTTGTTGACCACGGAGACAAAACTGCAGGACATTTGAAACACAGAGAAGTTCAGTTGTTGGAGTTTCTTTGCTTCGTCCTGTGTCCACGGCCTCAGCACTTGGGATGTTTGGGGAAATAAACTGCAGCTGATTGATATGAGTGACAATTACATGGAGAAGCCTCAAGACACACTTTTGATTAACGATCCTGGAATTTCCAGAAAAGACCCCTGTGTCCCATTCGAAGGATTTTGATCCCTGAATCCTCTTTCCCTGTTCGAATCCCTAACCGTTTCCCGGGGAAATGTCATCTTTTTTCTTCTATCAGCCTTCCCGTCTTTTATCTGCTTCGAGCCTCGCCACAGCCCAGATGGAGACGTGGACAAGTCCTTTATTGCAGAGGCAGTAACACGTGGGGCTACGAGCGCCCGGCCAGTGACTGCGTCGCCCAGCGGAGCGAGACCGGCTCCGCTCCCAGCGCGGCGCCGCCTTCCTCAGGCCGCAGCAACTTTCCTTCCCGCCCCGCATCCGATCTGGGAAGGGCAACCCCACGAATGCAGCTGCAGTCTGTCAAGTATGGCCAATGTCGCTACATTTTCCAGATCGCTGCAAGTTAGCACAACTTGACTGGGTTATTTCCCCGTCCGAGTCCGTTGGCCGTGCGGTCTGTAGGCTGCCGACAGCGAACACGCGCAGGCGCTGGCCCGGCTGGTGGTGCTCCTGCCTTTGGGGACGTGGCGGACCCCTCCCCCCTCCGAAGACAGGAAGGTGCGCGCGTGGGACCAGTGGAAGGTGGGGCTGGGTGCACCCACAGCAGGATGGATGACCCTCCTGTCACGGGAGCATTTGGGTGTGGAGGAGATTTTATCTCGTCCACGAATCCCTCTCACGAATGCGCCCGCGTGTCATTCTCGGCGTCCAGAGCGGGCTGCACCTGCCCAGGTGTTCAGGTGCGTGTGGCACCCGCGGTAACTTCCCAACGCTTTTGCCATCTGCTCCGGTGCAGCGCCGGGGCCAGGGGCGGACCGCCGGGCGGGCTCTGGGCGCCTCGCGTCTCCGCTGTCCCCGCGTGACCGGCCGCTACCGGCGCAACAGTTGACGGACCGGGCGGTGAGCGCACTCCCCATTCTGGCCGTGCGCACCGGACGGGAAGGGGGGGAAGGGCGGCGGGGGTCATCGCCCGAGGCCCCGAGCTGCCCCTGCGCTGCCCCTGCGCTGCCCCGCTGCTCTCCAGGTGCCGCCGCGCGCCGGCCGCCCCCCAGTGCGCGGGGCCTCCCCGGGCGCCCAGTGCGCAGGCGCCGCCGGGAGGACCGACTGTGCGCCGGGATCGAGCGCGGTCGGAGCGCGCGGCAGCAGCGGCGGCGGAGGTGGTGGTGGTGGACGGACCCATCGCGGACAGACACGCCGACCCTCGAGCCGCCGTCCGGCTGGAGGGGCCAGCTCGCCATGTGTCCCCACTCCTGCTGACCCAGGAGCACCGAGGATGTCCGCGCTGAGGAAGGTGCGAGATGCCGGGGCCGCGGAGCCCGCGCGGGGACCGGGTGCGGGGACTGGGCGCGGGGCGCGGAGCCGTCGGGAGCTCGGGGTCCCGGGCTGGGATGGCTGCTTCCCCGGACCCTGGGTTCCCTGGGGCGCGGACACCGAGCTGTGACATTATGCGCTCGGCCGGCGGAGACCTGGTGAGGGGGCTGCGCGCGGGGTGGGGGCGGCAGGTGGGAGCGGACCCCGCTGGGAAGGCACTGGGGTGCGGACAGCCGGAGCTGCGCTCGGGGGTCGCGAGGGTCGCGGGTCCGGGGCTCTGTGTGCCGGCGGGTGGCTGCAGCGCGGGCGGGGCCGACGAAGCGCGCGGCGAGGGGGTGGCCGCCGCCTGCTCTCCGCGTGTGAGCGCGAGCTCGGGGGCTTTTTCGGGCGGTTGCTAAGCGAGGCGCTGGCGGCGCAGGATTTTGTCACCAAGCCTCCCCCGGCAGCGGCTGTTGCTGCTCTCGGCTCGCTCGCTAACGATCGCGCAGAAATAACGGGATGTGACTGTCGCAGCCGCGCAGCGCTGGCGGGGGCCGGCGGGCCAGGTGGCGGGGAAGGGGGGGGGGCGCGTGTGCGAGGCGCGGAGCGAGCGGACCGGACCGGGGCGGGGCACCACGCAGACTTAGAGGCGGAGAGGCGACCCGCTGGACACCCTCAGAGGCAGAAGGGGTGGCAGGTGCAGGGGACCTTGGCTGGTGGCGGTTCTCGGTGAAAACTCCTGCCCTTCTTTGGGCTTTTCTCACTTCTCAGCTAATGTGACTCCAGCCGCCTGCGTGTCGCTTCTCCCGATGAATGGCCAGGGCTGGAATTCGGCATGCGGGACTCAAAGCCGCCTGCCTTATATGGATTAAAAATAAAGCGTTTGGTAGCGGATTCTTCCTCTTGTCATTAATTCCGCAGGCACGGGCTGTGGGCGGTGTCAGAGCTGGGGGTGCACAGTGCAGGTGTCGGGCGTGGAGGCAGCAGGCGAGCAGGCGCTTCAGACAGGACTGCCCTGCGGGCCTCTTCCCGGCCCCGGTTTGCTCCCCGCATCCAGCTTGGTGATACCTCGTGGAGCACCGGATGGGAATCTGGGACTTAAAGACTGTGTGCAGGTGGTGACTCAACTGTACTTGTTAGCAAATCACTCTGCGCCTCAGCATGGCCTTGGGGAGTCTGGGCACCTCACCCGGAAAGACTGTCCTCACGTGTCTTCACGCTGTGACAGACACCCCCCCCCCACACACACATAGGAAGAAACATTTAGATGCGAGGTTAATGCACATCATACCTTTTCCATGTTACTTCCTGTTCTTGGCAAAAGGTAATAGGTAATTAAGGAGAAAAACTGATGAAACTGATGAAATGATTTAAAAAAAAGGTAATTTTTGGCAGGTCAAATAGTTACTCTGGTGTTTAAAAAAATGCCATTAATCAGGACTTTCCAGCAGCAAATGGTCTTGCGCAGGCAGCTGGGTGACTCACAGATTTGGCTCTGATAGTAACTGGAGAGTGTGTGCCATTCCTTTTAGACGGTGTGACTTCTGCATTGGTTGGAAGAGAACAGCTTAGAATATGCTATGCCCCACATCTGGCCCCCTGGCAGCAGGCTGTGGGGAAGGCCGTCCGTCAGGCACGTCGGGGCTGAGGGAGTCATGGGCCCACTGATGCACAGCCCACACACCCCTTCTCTATCACACCGCAGACGTCACTGTCAGGGGTTCGTTACGTGGGATTTGTTCTCAGTGACAGCACTGCTGGTTCACCCTCCTGAGAAATGTCCTGTTTCGCAGTAAGAAGTCGATAAGCTCTATTATGTCCAACTGCCCACTGCGTTTCAAGGTAAAAGGTGTGCCTAGTGGGCAGAACGAATACTTGATCCATCCAAAGTGCCGGAGTCATTAAAACTGAAGTTTTCTCACCACAAAGACGTTTCTCAGATAAGCTTCCTCAGCCAGCGTTTCATGCTGCTGATATGGTTGTCTTTCCTGCCAAAGAGTTTGCACCTGCCCCGACCATCCAAGTGCCTTCGCGGGAAAGAAGGAAATGTGTATTTACTTACCAATACTTCTGTTGTTTTAAACGTTTACAGTTGTTTTAAGTGTTTACAGTTGTGAGTACATGAAACAGAGTTTATTCTTGTATTATTTTTTTTATTAATTATTCTATTATTTTCAATATGAACACCTGTAAACCTACTTTTGCCCCTCCCTGTATTTTAACAATATTTTGTTAGGTCTCAGGTTGCTTGTGATGTGGATGAATTAACAACTTAAAAAAAGAAAACATAGCTTACTTCTCCCCTGTGACATAAATATGTCATCCTATGGCGATGTATTCTATTTCCATTTCATTTTTGAAATTTTAGAAATTCCAAATTAAATATTAAAAGCAAAAAAGTGCTTTGCAAAATTTGGACCACATGGAAGTCTGCACACCCAGGACCCAAGCGGCTCTGAAACCAAAGGGTTCTAATATCTTAAAGTTGTTAGAGGATTCTCTCTCTCTCTCTCTCTCTCTCTAACAGTGCACCTTCCGTGATGCGCCCACGCGATGCAACTGAAGAGATGTTGCACTTTTTTATAACTATGTCCAGGAAAATGTAATGGTTTCTCCACTGCCCAAGGGGGTGAATGATATACACTTTGATTATAGATTTGAAAGGGAGATTAATTAAATGTATTGTTTATTGACCGTTAGACCATGACTCATCCTTCGGGCTGGACGGAGTCGGCCGAGAGCAGTGCTGGCTTCAGAAGGACAGGTTTCTGCACGGGAAGGTAGCAGTCAGAGCGCCCTGTGCAGTTAAAAGTCTTTCTTCACCTGTTTACATACAAGTTATTTTCATCATGCAACCCCATTCCTAGCTGGTTGCCAGCTTTGTGGGTGCAAAGAGGGAGCGTGACCATCTGCGTAGAGGACAGAAACCTGCGTTTTTCGGGAGCTGAGCATTCGGGCTTCGGTGTTGGTGGGTGGGGCTGAGGGATGTGCAGATCCCAGTGCAGATCTGTGTGTGCTGTTGGGGCGCCACTTGCCAGCGGAGTCCCCCCACATCCCGGGCGTGAGTCGGTGTGGGTCCTCGCAGAGGCAGGTGGAGTTCACACGTAAGGGCACAGTTTTCGCTTTTCGTCCCCTTGCTCTGTGCACTGGCCTGGGCTGGGGCCCCGCTCTCCCTCACTTCCACCGTTTCTTCTCTGCTGTCTGACATTCCCACGAGGCTCGCTCTGAAGTGACAGCGCCCAGCTCCAGGCTGGGAGTCGCTCGCTGGTCCCGAGCCCTCTGCTCTTCCCGAGCGTCTTCCAGGACCAGCTTCCCTGTCCGCACCGCCCTCCTGGACGGCTGTGCCCGGAGGGCTTTGGGGAGCCACCCCTGCCACTTCTGGGGCTCGGCTGCGGTGGGCCCACCCTTCCCCAGAGGAAGCCATGTAACCCCACCCTTCCCTGAAGAATACCTGCATCAGCGAAGATCAGGACATTTCCCTTAGCCCAGAGTTGCATGGGCCTTTTGTTGTTGTTGTTGTTGTTAATCCCCACCAGAGGATGTTTTTCCATTGATTTTTAGGCAGAGTGGAGGGAGGGAAGAGGAGAGAGAGAGGGAGAGGGAAACATCGATGAGAGAGAAACATGTTGATTGGTTGCCTCCTGCATGATCCTGACTGGGGCTGGTGATCAAACCGAAACCCAGGTACATGCCCTTGACCGGAAGTTGAACCTGAGACCCTTGGTCTGCAGGATGACATCCCAGCTGCTGAGCCAAACTGGCTAGGGCTTCAGGTGATACTTTTGTCTGGTATCCCTTTTTGTGTGTATCCAACAGCCCGTCCATAAGATTGTAGCACCAATTAAAAAGGTAACTTTGTAAGTCTGATTGGTCATTGTCTTTAACACCATGTGCCATACTCTACAAGGAAGAAAAAAATACTAAGAAGATGATCCCCGAGGACCCATAAGGTATATATTTTAAACTAGGCAATATAAATTAATTAAAATGTCTCCTACTGTCTTTTGCATGACACCAACCAGCGGGTTTGGGGTCTGAAGGCCTGGGTGGCCGTGTGTTACTTGGCAGTTGGTTTGACCTCGGTCCTTTTCTGTTCCATCACCACTCATAGAGGGACGATGTCAACGCAACGCGCCGCTTAAACGAACTGATGCATTTGGAGCGGCGCCCCGAGTGCGTGCTCAGTAGAAGCTGACCATTTTCATCATGAGGACATACATCGGGGGCCCAGTTTGAGCCCTCCTGCATGGGACGTTCCCCACATTCTCATAAACGCAGATATTTATTACTTCTGCTCTTCTCTTACATGTCTGTTTGCCTCCTCTTTTCAAAAAGTTTTGACCCAACATAACCACAAAAAGACAAGGACAGAAGTGTTAATAAAATCTAAGTAGACTGTGAGACCAAACAAGCATGATAACCACAGGGCCAGCACAATTCTGTGGGGTTAGATTTGACTCAGTTTCCTGGGAGCCAAGTCAGCAAACAGCAGCGGCGTCTGCGCTCGCTTGGTTGTCTCGTTGGGCTGGATGCTGTGCACTTGTTCTCCAGCTTGGAAGACGCCCCCAGGGTGGACTCCCTGGGGTCACAGACACAGGTGTGTTTTTTAGGATGGAGCCTTGCAATCCGCTAGGAGAGAAACCGAAAGCAAAGCAGGCGTCCCCGAGCTGCGGGATGTGCGTCATTTCGGTCAGATGGCAAACGGGGCCCAGGAGGCAGGTCTTCAGGGTTCACACCGCCCGTCCCCACTGAGGTGGCGCGTTTACACGGACGGCACACCGTGTCCCCAGACAACTCGGGCTCCTCAGGTCTCGGGGGTTCCTGTTTCCCACAATGCTTTGTGTAAAGGCTCCGAACCTTCTTAGCGGAACAGGTGTTGTCCTGAGGGTGGCCCCCCAAATGGAAATGCGAGCTGTTCTCACCATCCCTTCCCACGGCCCCTCTGTCTCCCTCCCGCCCCTCTGGGGAGACGTCCTCCGTCCTCAGTGGAAGCTCAGGCCGCTTCCGTACTGCCCGGCCCCTGCGCTCGGGTAGCAGCTTTCTCTGGGCACTGTCTGTGGTGACACCTCATGCCAACCGTGATGCACTTTCCTGTCCCCCCTTTAGAGTGACATCTTCCAGGGAAGGGGCCTGGCCTTGCTGTGGGTGGATCCGTGCAGGAGCCCCGTCTGTCTGTCTGTCTGCCTCCGTCCTGGTGGACCCGTGAGCTCCTCAGCAGACCTCCTGTGACTGCCTGTCGCATGGCCCCCCAGGAGTCCACACTGTCCTCTCCCAGCCCCACCGCCGACCCAGTCCCAGACGCGTGCGGCGCTGACGCTCACCTTTGCTCACACTGTGCGGCTTTTCTCCTCTGCATGGTCCCCATGTCTGTTCTCCGCCGTTTCCCAGCTCTTGGGCGTGAGCATCTCCTGGGTCCGTCCTATGGGAGAGGACGGTCTGACCAGCCCGCGGGCGCTGGGCGCTGGGCGCTGTCCTTGGTGCTGAGGGCAGACAGCCGCCGGCAGATGCTGTGGCCTCAGTGTGTGTCTGGTGCTTGGGGTCACTGACACAGTAACTGCTGAGTGAACAGTGGACCTCTGAGTTGACTCCTGGGGCGCCCCCCCCAGCTTCTCTCAGTGGGCTGTGCGGTGGTGGACGGGAGTCTCCGAGCGCATCCGTGGGGCCGTGCACCTTCGTTATTTCTCTGTAATGGGAAGCGTCTGGCTCTTTAAACATAATTCCCATTTTTCTGATATTTGTCATGTTTTTACAGCTTCTGCACTAATTTCTGAAAACCAGTTTTCTGACTCTATTAGAAACTTAATGTGGAGTCTGCACTGTGATGTTAGCCGTTTCCGCAGACCGTGGGGTGTAGTAAACCTGCCCCTTGGCCACTTCAGGGCACGTTCCTGCGTCTCCCCGTCATGCTCCCGGCTCTCACTGGAATCAGACTCCAAGTTTCATGTTTATTGTGAAAGGTGGGTTACGTTGCTCTTAAAACTAACCAAACAGTATTTTTTAGGGTTCGGTTTATCTGCTTGCTTGTTCCTCCGTGATATTTTCTAAGAGTCACGACTCGCAATTAAAAAATACACCTTCCTGGCATAACCAGTCCCAGCACTTCTGGGAACCCGTCCTGAGGATGTGAACATGGACTTACAGGCGGTCAGCTAAGCCGATGTCCACTCCAGCCTTGCTTCACGGCAGGATACTGATCAGAGAAACCTGCTACGAGGCAGCCACATCGTGAAGATGCACGTCCATTAGACAGGCGGGTGGGACACAGCGGAGAGGTGTTCAGTCTGCGCTGCATGAAGACAGCAGGACACAAACGGACTGTCCGGTGGGGCCCTGTTTCCCTGAAACTGCTGCGTGGGGAGCTCAGAGAAGAGACTGGATGGATGACACCCCCCGAGAGGGGCCTGTTTAACCGGTGGCTTCTCCACCTGGCTCCCGGTCAGGCCAGCTTCCCTGCATCGGCCTGCAGACCTGGCAGCTGCCCCTCTGGCCTGGCTCCTGCTGAGCTGCGGGGACAGGTGTCGTGTGCTCCTGGACACGGGTCCCTCCCTCCCTTTCTTTGTGGCCCCCATGTGGTGCTTTGTCGGGAAGCCCATTCCATCCCTCCAGACTCTCTGTCTCCCCAGTTACCTTCTAATGTACCACGTGATATACTTATTTACTTAAATTAAAAAATATGTTTTTATTGATTTTTTCAGAGAGAGAGGAAGGGAGAGAGAGAGAGAAAGAAACATTGATCAGCTGCCTCCGCACGCCCCCTACTGGGAATCGAGCCTTCAACGTGGGCAGGTGCCCTGACCAGGAATTGAACTAGGACCTCTCAGCCCATGTATGACACTCTGTCCACTGAGCCACACCTGCTGGGCAATGTACTTGTAATGTTTGTCCCCCAATAATAACCACATGCACCCAGCACTCCCTACATCCAGGCAGTGAGGTCAGGTGATGGGTTTGAGGTCACGCCCAGGCTGTGCTGGAGCCCGGGTTTGGCCACTGCCCCAGTGCCTCTCGCTCGAATGCCTGCTCTGTCCCTGCGGGCCCCACCCTAAGCCACGGAGGTGTGACCACAGCCAAGGAGAGGACCTGCCCTCTGGCCGTGTCTGGTGACAGGCGGGGTTGGGTCTGGTTTCTGCAGAGTCAGAATGGGTCTCCTGTCAGCGGCAGCTTTGCCAGACGGTCCAGGCTCTCTCTGGCTCCGTCGTCTCCGCAGGAGGGGTCCACGGTCTCCGAGATCCTCGTCTGACCCGGGAGAGTCTGTGGGCTTGGTCTGGAGGTGCACACAGCCCTTCCATCCGTCCCACTGGCCGTGGTCACCCCGTGGGTCCTGGCAGGAGAAAGGGTTGGTGATCCGCTGATTGTGTCTGCGAAACCATCCACATCATTTCCAGAGTGAAGAGACCTGCCCGAGTCCCTGCCCATCGTGTCCGAACCAGGCCCTGGTAGGAATAGCGGGGCCATCGTCTGGGTTTAGACTGACCTTCACCTCCCTTGGGCAGCGCTGAGCCTGGTCCCCGAGCCCGTAGACATCAGGAGGGGACGGCTGTTTGGTCCTTTGCCAATAGCGTCCATCACGCTGCTGTTCTGAATTTGCACATTACCCAGGGCACACAGCACTTTCATAATTTAATAGCATCTTAGCGGACTTGCTTATGCTGCTGTCCACAGAAGGACTGTAAAGAGATCGGAAAGCAAATAGGGAAAGAAACGCATTGAGCCAGGTGTCTATCCCTGGCCGGCCCCGGCACCTTCACACTGCGGCGGGCACTGGCTGGTCGCAGCCCGGAGCCCGGTGGAGGGACCCGGCCAGCTCTCGGGCCTGGCGGGACAGCCGGCGTCAGGAAGACGCAGTGTGGCGGCAGCGGGTGAGCGGGGCCTCGCCAGGCGTGAGGAACAGGATCGGCTCCCTCAGGACGTGGAGCTCCTGGTTGTGAGTTTTAGCCTGAGGCATGGAGGGTCCCTGGAGGGGGCGACGGGGCCATGAGGAGCCTCCAGCAAATGCCCCGTCTTCTCCGTGAGCCCTCACCGGCCCTGGCGCCCGAGCCGTGGAGGGCAGGAGATGCACGTCCTGTGCGTCTTACAGCAGGTCCGAGCATTTTCCAGGACGACCCCAGCACAGGCACGGAACGGGGCCCAGCCACACACTTAGCAGCGTCCCCGAGACCACGCTGGCCGCGGAGTGTCCGCAGCGGCTGGGCTGCGGGAGGCTGTGCCTGGGCCTTGCCGTGAGCCTCGGTCGCGCCCTACGAGCTCGTCTTCCGAAGCCCTTGGTGCTTCCCCGGGACAAGAACATGCAAAGCCCGAGGTTCTGTTTCAGTGTCGGGCTGCCGGCACCCTTAGGTCCGGTGTGCTCTGGTCTCTGTCCCGGGCGAGGCTGGAGGCTAGGATTTCCCTCGCTCTGTCCGTCCATCCGGGCGTCTGACCCGCTGAGCAGTGGAACAGAGAACCTCCCGCGCAGGTCCCCCGATTCCTGACCTGGGACGACTGCAGTTGTGTCTTATGCTGCTCTTCCTCCTTCTTCTTAGTTTTTAAACCAAAATTGGGTATGACCCTGCTTTTTCCACTTTATTTATTTTTTCTGAAAATTTGCCCATATTTTCAATATATTATTTGACAGTTTTATTTTAATTGAGGTATAATATTCCAGGGTGCTGTGTTATTTAACCATTTTCTACTTCTCAGCATCTAAGTTTCTTACCAACATTTTTGGCCATGATTCTGTGATTGATGTATTTTTCTATATTTTTAGAAAATTGAGATAATTTTTCTCTAGTAAATTTCTAGGAACAGCATTATTGGACTAGTGGATGTGGCCAGGTCATCAGGGTGTGACAGGTCGCTGCAGACGGGGCTACAGCAACAGAAATGTGTCCTCTCCCAGGGCCGGGCCAGCCGGCGAGGTCGGGTGTCCTGGGTCCGCACCCTCTCCAGGGTCCTGGGGGGCTTTCCTCCTTGTCCCCCCTGACCTGTCACTGTCCCCGCGTCTCTGCCTCCTGTCTGGTACCTTCTCCTGTGTCTCCCCCCCACCCCCCTGAACCTGACCCTTCTGTGGATTCTCGCCTTTGGATCTAGGACCCGCCCAGGTGACCCAGGATGCCCCTCCCCCCCCCGTCAGCGTTCTTTGTTCAGTCACATCCGCAAAGAACTCTTCTCCCAACGGTCACGTCCTCAGCTCCAGGGGCTGGGCCTTGGTGGTCACCGCGGTGGGTGTGAAGAGTCTCTCGAAACGGCTGCCCAGCGGGCGCATAGTCAGCAAGGTCCAGGGTGAGGGCAGAACACCGACCGGCGAAGGGGGGGAGGGGTCCGGGCGTCTGGCGAGAACGTGGGAAGATCTCCGTGCTCACGAGTGAACCGGGGTCTGGGTCGCTCTCACCCCCGAAGCGCCGTTGTTCCTGCGCAGACTTCTCACGAGTGCGTGAAAGTGGACAAGCAGGTGAACAGGAAGCGACATGAGTCCGATTTGTGCGGGGCCCTTGAGAACCATCCGGATCACTGACAACCAGTAGCAAAAGCCTGTTAAAAGTCGCTTTTTAACCTGTTGAAGGAGCTGTTACTTAAGAAAGGTGAACAGCTGCGTATTTCCAGGGTTCGAGTCTCCAGCGGCTGGAGTGGAGCCCCGTGCTGGCGTCTCCGGGTCCCCGGGCCGCGTGGTGTGCAGTTCGGCCGCACAGAACCTGGGGCGTCTCCCCCTGGCTTCACGGCAGCTCAGAGAACACTGTGTTCTGACTGTGTCATGAAATGTAGATTTCCTGTTTCCACAGGTTTAATGGATAACATTTTAAAGAAGGAATTCAAGCTGCTAAATTTAGTGTCTGAGACATGTCCAGTCTGGAAATAGATCTCCTCTGTCCCCGGCCAGGCTGACACATCTGAGGGGGTGAGCGGGCCGGACCGGGAAGCCTGAAGCCCCCTTAGTTCCTCTGTCGGCAAACAGGTGTCGTCGGCCACGCTGACCTCACAGCCCACCTGTCCCGAAGGGTCTGAGGGGGACGCGCCCTGCTCGGCCAGGCGTCAGCGTCTCCGGCCGTGGAATGTGGTGCCCCCCCAGCCTTTAGCTCGAGTGCCTCCCGGGTCCCTGTGAGTCCTTATTGTTTTCCGGTTGAAGACATTAAAAAAGATGACTCACGAGGCTAAAAATGTAAGCCTTTTTCTGGTTTTCCTGTGCCTTCCCTAATTTTTACATTTCTGCTTTATCTGACATTTTTTTCAAGTGTATTGTTTTCTCCTAAAGAAGTAAGTGTCCTGACTGTTTGCTCAGGACCGGCCGACCTGTGCATCGCCGCTCGTGCTGTGACCCTCACCTGGTGAGCCCCGGCCGCCCACACGCTCCGCCCCTCCCGCCGGGGAGGGAGTGGTCAGGGCCCTGCTCTCTGCTGACCATCCCCGTCCCTTGGCCTCTCCGTGCTCAGGGGGGCAGCACACAGCCTGCTGGCCGCTGCCCTGTGACGGGGCCGAGCGACGCCGGGGCCTCCCCAAGTACCTGCTGCCGCTGAGGGACCGCGGGCTGGGCCGTCTCACTCTCTCGCTGACTGCCCCTGGGGGACAGGTCTGCTCCTCAGGTCACGGCAGTCAGAGGTGAGTGAGGTGAACTCCTTGCCCCCCGAGGGGGTTCGTAGGCTGCTGAGGGGATGCAGGACAAACAGAAAGGGGGCCGGAGGACCGTCCGCCTGGATGTCGGGACCATCACAGGGGGTGGCAGCCTGGGGGGCTCCGTGCACAGGCCCCGTTGCCCCCCGGACTCAGCACCGGTGGTGTGATGCTGGTCTGGGTCAGGCACTGTCACCTCCTCTGGCTAATATGACACAGAGCCTGGGGCACTGGGAGCCCCGTGGTGGGACCTCCTGGGCCATGGCTGGGTCAGGACGGCGAGGCCAGTGTCCACCCCATGGGTGCCCCAGGGCACCTGCAGGGGGCCGGACATCGGGGCACATGGGGCGGCTCAGCTCTATGGTGCCTTCTGGGCAAGTGGGGACCCTATTATCCCAGAGCTTCACCTGCAGGGAAACAGCGTTCGAACCCCAGGAAAGAGGGAGACATTGAAATGGTCTCTGACTCGGCAGATGGCTCCTCCCAGGAAGGACCCTGGGAGGCGTCTGCAGGAAGGAGCTGCAGCTTGTGGGGTCTCCTGATGAGCGGACAGAGCCGGCTGCGGGGTGCAGGGAGTGAGGGGAGTCGCAGGGAGGAGCGGGGACCGTGGGAGGGGCCGTGGGCACTGCCCAGAAGCTCGGGGTCCTGCGTTCTCACGCAGACGCTGTGGAGACAGGCTGGTCTGCGATGTAGGCGGACTGTGTCTGCGCCTTTGACGGGCTGTGCGTCCTCCTCCGGTGGTCCAGGGTGGTGAGTGAGGTCAACAACCTTCTTTCCGTAAATGTGCAGAGAAGAAAGTTTTCTCCACGTGTCACAGATGAGAGAGGACGACGGTCTGGGACACGATGAGACCCCGGGATTCAGCCGCCGTGGAAATGGGCGTCCGAGCAAGGGGCTGGCATTCATGACTCCCGGGGGGTGAAGGGTCCTGGGCAAGAGCGTGGTGGTGTCCAGAGCGGTGTGTCTGTCCCACGGGGATTTCTGGGCCAGTCTTCGGCCTCTGAGAGAGCATCTGAGAGATGCTTCCCCGCGGCTCCATCGCCGGCAGGCAGCCGCTCTGTCCACCGAAGGCTCTGACCAGTGTCCCTGCAGCTGAGACAGAGGGACGGGTCTTGGTTCCAGTCAGGGGACGCCCGTCCATTTGGGTGGAGCCCCTGAGCACAGACCCCTCAGCGTGGATTCCTGGGGGCGGTTTCCCCGCCCCCGTGAGCAGGCCCTTCCTGGAAGCAGCGTGGGGTCGGGAACGGGGTGTCCGTGGCCGTGTCCTCCGCCCCCCGAAGTCGCCTGTAGCCCTCACACAGCCGGGCCCACGCACCCAGCTCGACTCGTGTCCCATCCACCCGGTAAATCATCTCAGCGGCTGGTAATAATCTGGTGACTTTGGCTGAATTTCCAGAAACTGGCTGATCACACGGTCCTTTGGAATATGAATTTCGGGTGCGTGTCTGACGGGTGAAACGGAAGATGTTACTTCAGTGTTTATTACTGGTGAACGATGTGCTTACTTGTGAACCCCCAAGGGCCAGGCGCCGTGCCGCCTTCTCTCTGTTCCGGTGAATAAGAAAGACGGTGCTGGGGTGAATCAGTGGTCGGAGGTAAGTGTTCCGTAAGCACACGAGCAATCGTGTTGGTAAAAGTTCTGAACGACCTTCGTAGTTCAGAGGTGGTGTTGCCATGAAGCATTGCTCCCAGGAGGATGAGAGGTGGGGGGGCCTGCGCGTGGGGGTGGGGGTGCTCTGGAGCTCCGGGGGGGCAGCAGAGTGGGGAGCAGGCTGGAGCAGCATCCAGCCCAGCGACAGGGTGGGGGGCATCAGGGCGACGGGGTCAGCTGGGGGACCTGCTCTCTGTCCAGGACCTGGTTGGAAATCGGTCACCTGCCGCTCGGGGGTGTGTGCGGTTTATCTGTAAGGGATTTAAAGGCGCAATAAACACAACATGTGAGCTGTAAACAGCCAAACTAGGTCCACTGTTCAGGCGCAAGGTTGGGGTGCGTCCTGCCTGGGTCCGTGATGATGTCCAACCCGGAGAGCCCCCCCAAGTCATGTGTCACCTGGGAATCAAGAGGGCCCAGGACCCTCCCACCCTGAGCGCCCTGCACCGGCCACACCGCCCGCTTCGCTCGAGTCAGGAGAACATGCTCCTGGAGGGGTCTCCCGCCTCCGGGCCCCGTCGGCTTGAGCTTCCTGCACACAGCTGCTGGAGGGCCCCCGAGCCCTTTCATCACGTCTCTTCTCTGCACGCTGCTCTCTGCTGTCAGATCAGCTCCTCCCGCCGGCTCTGCTGCAGAACGTCCACTCCCCTGGCCAGGCCTGCACCCCAGCTCCTGCTCACCACCACGCACCACTGGGCCTTTGCACGCGCCGGGTCACCGCCTGGAACACCTTCGCGCACCCGCGTCTTGGCCTGTGTCCCTTTCTCCTCCCTGTCTAACTCAGAAACACTTCCCTGATGGAACAGACTCTGAGAAATGTCCCCTCCCAGCAGACGATCCGTTAGCAGCCACTGGCCCAGCTCACGACACTCAGAAGACACCTTGCGTAAGAGATCTGAATGCAGCCGAGGTGTCGCTACCTGACGATCACCTAGATTCACGAAACGCACCAGGGCGCACTCCATGGTGAGGAAACACGGTTTCCACTTGACCCAACGCAGCACCTGAACGTACTGACAGGCGACCGACTGACCACTCACCAGGCTGAGGCCGTCCTGGACGCTAGCGGCCTCGTCTGTCGGGGACAATGCCGACCCCCCATGGAGTGGCCCGCGGCCGGGTGGGGCCTGAGGTCAGACATCACTGTGTCGAGGACCGGACGTCGTGTTTCAGCAGACGGTGGTGAGTGGGCGCTCGGCACGGACATCGCGGTGACCAAGGCCAGGCCTGCTCTGTGTGCGCCGGGCTCTCCCAGGCTCTGTCCCAGGCGGTTGGGCACTGAGGCCGACGGCGCTGGAGGACAGAGGGCCCTTGGCCGGCGTTTCTCCTCTGAGCTCCTCTTGCCTGTGCGATGGGGGCTGGAGCTGTGCCACCGCCCACACGTTTGTGAAGATCAAACGGACTTGCGGGCACAGGCCTGCAGGGGCTCCGAGGGGGTGAGCCGGGCTCGCCCTGGGCCTCCCGCAGGTGCCCCGCCCGAGGCCGCCTGTTCCCCGCACCCGGCTTCTCCCTGAGCTTGGTCACACGGGTGTGGTGCGCATGCTCTTCGCTGTGGAAAGAACTATATTTGTAAGGTACTATACCTGCCCATATCTAGGGAAAGGAGTTTAAAATTTTTATTTATTTATTTTTAAAATATATTTGTATTGATTTTCTAGAGAGAGAGGAACAGAGAGAGACATAGAAACATCCATGTGAGAGAAACATCGATCAGCTGCCTCCTGCACGCCCCCCACTGGGGATCGAGCCCTCAACCAGGCAGGTGCCCCGACCGGGGGTCCAACTGGGGCCTCTCGGTCTGCAGGGTGGCGCTCCATCTGCTGAGCCACACCGGCTGGGCAGAAAGCAAGTTTTTTAATTCACTGAGAGACAGAAACATCCATCTACTTTCCCACGTGTTCATTGGCCGCGTCCGGTGTGTGCCCTGACCGGGGATCGAACCCCCAACCGTGTGGTGATGATGCTCTGACCTGACCAGGGCCAGCAAAGCAATTTTTAATCACTTTCTAATTGGTCTTTGTTTAAAACCAACAATCTGTATGAGACACAGGGCCTTTTATTTTTATTGATTAAAACATGACCTGTGAGCACCTGTGTTAAGTCACACATATTTGAACATATTTACACGTCTGAAGCGCTGTTTGCAGCACCATTTCCTGGGAACTTTAGAAAAACACTGGCTCCCATGATTCTCTGATGTTCGCCATCTCGGAGGAGCTCCCAAACGCTGCCCGTGTGCAGCCCTCCCCTCCCCAGGGACAGGGACAGGCTGTGCTGCGGGGACCTTCCCTGCTCAGGTGCGTCTCTGCCGCGCCCCTGCTCAGGGGCCCACACGCTCCATCCGCGCCCAGCGGTGTCCCCCGGGTCCTCCGAGAGCGGAAAGCTGCCCCGCGTGGGGCCCGAGGGTGGCGCTAAGTTGTGTTTCCTGCGTGGACGTCATCTCACTAACATCTGTCTGGCAGCGGCTTTGCTGGGGGCTGACTTGAATAGACACCCTACTCCCACTCTTTTGAAAATCTCCCCTTCCCACGGCCGTGTGCGCCGCCCATGTGGCCGGCTGTTCTCAGACGTCACTGTCCGGGCGCCGGGCCCCGAGCTGCCACCTTCTGCGCGGGCCCGTCAGGATTTCATTTAACACCAGAACCTCTTTTAAGGCCCCGTCTCTGAACGTGGTCCCATTGAGGTCCAAGGCTTCACCCCAAGTTCTGGGCGGCTGTGTATCTTTCTGGAAACTAAAATGGTCCTCGTTCCGTCGTAGAAAACAGCACGTTCATCACTTAGAAAATAACAGCGCCTGCAGCCGTACTGGGGTTAAAAACAGGTAGTGGCTTCGTTTTAAATTTTTTAATTGGAAAGTGTTGGCGAGACAAACGAGTGGACTTGTCCTGAGCAGGACAGAAGGATTCGGGCGGCACTGCCGGTGGGAAAGTGGTTGGGAGCCGTGGTCTGGTCCCTGACGTGGACATCAGTCTCTACCGTCAGAGCCGTGGCTTCCCGTGTGGCTGACGTGGCGGCTCCGGGGTCGGCTCGACGCTGGAGAGGAGCCAGACCTGTGAACGGCAGCCTCCTGTCCAGGGCCTCGCAGTCGTGGGGCTGCTAAGTGTTGACACGGGCCTGAGTTCAGGACCCAAATTAGCCACAGAAACGCCACAGTCCACTGCGGGGCCCCCTCTGGGCACTTGGCACAGCCCCCACAAACGGCTCTGAGGGTGCAGGCCGCCGGCAGTGGAGACATCACTCTACCCAAGGGGCCTTGTTGTGGGGGGTCCGGGAGAGTCCTCTGAGTCGATCTTCGGTCATAGGGGTTCGTTCCTGAGTTTAAGGTAACATCTCAGCACCACCGGTTCTCCTAAGTCCTGTGTGAAGACTTGATCTGAGACTAAATCGACAAATTCTGCAGGGCAGGGCGGTTATTGGCGAGCCTGAGGGTGTCCGCCGCAGCAGCCGTGGGGGCAGCACCCGGGTCTCGGGGTCCCGGCAGGTGCGGCGGTGACCGGGTTCTCTCCCTTCTCCTCGCCAAGCCCACCCCTGAGTTTCTGAGTTAGTTTCCGGGCGCAGCCTTCTGGTGCCGTCTGGTAAACGGTTCTCAAATGTCGACGGCTGACAGTGGTTTGGGGTAAAAGTCCACCTTTTGTTGGGCATTTGGGTCTCCTGGGTTTTTTTCCTTTCTCTGCTCTGTTGATTTACTCAAGTGGCAGGTCACGGGCTCTCGGATCCTGTCAGGAGGAGCCGGAGGGCTGCCCCCCGACACGGACTTTCGTGTACAGGAAATGCGGGGCCGAGCCCGTCGGGTCCACCAGGTGGGAGCAGGGCCGTGGGCAGGTCCCTGATGCCCTGGGGTCCTGGGTCCTGGGAGCTCAGGCCCTGGGACGGACTCAGTTATGTAACAGGAAGCGGGTTCTCGCGGTGTCCCCGGGGCCCAGTGGGGAACGTGGGTTTTTCAGGCTCATTAACGCCAGCAGCTCCCGAGAACAAGGGAATTGTCTGCTCAGAGCTGGATCTGGGGAAAACACCCGGAGTGACTTCTGATCAGCAGGTTTCATCCCAGCACCCGCAGAGCTCGGGCGGCCTCACCTGGCGCCGAGGGATCCGAGCAGCTGGTGGCAGACGGAGGCACTGACACCCACTGCGGGGCTGGGGACGTGCTCCCCGGGGAAATCAGGCACCAAACCAGTGACTACGTTCGGCTGAGAGCAGGTTTCAGGAAAGCCCAGGAAAGTGATTGTTTCTGGATCCGAGTCGAGAGGTGTTCCAGAGAAGGGCGTCTCTCCAGGGGTGCCCGGAGGTCACCCTGTTCCTCCCGGAGGCCGCCCGCGGGGGGCTGAGCGGGAAGCGGCAGGCACCCCGGCCCCGGAGGACGAGGGAGGTCATTCCAGAGAGACAGCCTGCAGGGTCCCCAGGGCTGTTTGCATCTCCGAGCTCTGGGGAGCGGAGGCTCGGTTTCCTCTTCCCTAGAACGGTCGCGGACGTGAGCTTTGGGGGGTCCGTGCCGTGAGGGGACACCTGCCGCCTTGGCCGGGGCCCTCGGCGTGTGGAGCTAGAAATGACCGCTGCCCCGTGCTAAAGGCAGTGTTAGGTCCTGGCGTCCACAGTCGGGCTCTCATTTTGTTTCTTGATTTTTATCCTCACCCGAGGACACTTTTGCATTTATCTTCAGGTAGAGCAGGAGGGAGAGAGGGAGGAAGAGCGAGAAACATCGACGTGAAAGGGACACATCAAGTGGTTGCCACCCACACGACCCAACCAGGGCTGGGGACAAACTGCAACCGAGGTACATGCCCTTAGCGGGGACCGAACCCGGGACTCTCTGGACCACAGGCTGACGCTCTAACCGCTGAGCCAAACCGGCCAGGGCTCATTTTGAAATAGTCACATAATTTTACCAATTCATTCAATTTTCCAGCAAATGTTGGTTCTGCCTGTTGTAGACCAGAGGCCGACTTTGGAAATGAGGGTGGACCTGCCCGGAAAGGGTCTGGGTTTGTTCAGGGGCTTTGACAAGACTCCACACAGCGGACGTTCATTGCTCAGAGCGGAGGCCGAGCGTCCGAGGTGCGGGCGCCGGAGATTCGCCCTCTCGGGGGACCCACTTCCTGGGCCCTGTGGGTCCATCGGCCTTTCGCTGACGACTGAGCCTCGTCCCGCGGTCTGTTGGCCGTTGTGTCTTCCCTGAGAAATTCCCGTCCGCCCTTAGATTACTCTTTGAATTAGGTTTTTAAAAATCGCTTTGCGGTTGCGTGTAGAGGTTGTTGACATGGTGGATATTAGCCCGTCAGGTATGTTATCTGCGAACACTGTCCCCTCTGTCCCCGTCCCCTCGATACCGTACTCGGATACACACAAGTTTCATGTTTTCTTCCAAGAGTTTTTTATTTTTAAGTCTTAAGTTCTATGATCTATTCTGAGTTAATTTTTAAATGTCTTGTAAGGTTTCACGAGCAACAATTTCTCTGCTTTTATTTACTTGGGAATTTTAAAAGTTCACCTTCAGTGTTGAAGGTGGTTTTGCGGAACATGAGCTTCCCGGCTGGCGGTCGGCTCTCTCTGCACTTGGAGGTGCCCGCTGGCCGAACGGTCTGGTGAGATCGCGGCCGTCGCCTAGGGCCCCCTGGAGTGGATGGAAGGCGCTCCCCACAGACGGGAGTGTGGCCTTTGCCAGTGGGAGGTGGGGGTGGGGGCGCTGGTGCCCGCCCCCCTCTGACACGGAGGGGAGGGGCCGTCTCCTTGGTGACACCCACCTGGAGTGGAGCTTCCCAGATGCCGAGCTGGGGCCGGGGGTGGCTGTGGTTGCTGGGGGCTGTTTTACTGGGTTGGCGTCCATGAGGCACCCCCTGCGCCCTCTGCTCCCCTCCCCCCTCCCACCCACCATGCGGGCGGCTGTCTCGGTGCTGCAACCACCTGCACTTGGCACTTGGACAGGCTCTGAGTAGGGCAAAGGACGGTGTTGTCAGGACTGTATCGCGGGCGCCATGCACGGCCCTGGGTGAGGGACACGAGGGTGCAGCCCGAGGCCGCCCTGTGGGGGCGCAGCAGGATCACCCCGCTGTTCACGTTCATTTCTTCAGAGAGTGTAAGTCGTGAGTTCGCAGTTTTGCTATATTATCCTTTGTACTTTCTCACATTAGAAATTCAAAGTAAGAAATAAGTACACACACAAGAACACACCAAAAATCCTTCTTAATTAAGGGTGACATTCAGACACTTTGGAGTAAAAGGCGAAACTGCGAGAGTGTCTAAGACGGACACGGAGCTGGAAAGACGTCGGCCCCGCGGTTCCGGCGGGCGTGTGCCCGGGAGGGCGGCTCCAGGGTGTGGCCTTGCTTGTCCCTGGCCCCAGCTCAGGAGCAGCCTGTGCGCCCCACGGAGCGGAGCCCTGGCCGGCCTCTGCTGCCCCAGGAGGAGCGTCCCCGGGGCTCCCGTCTCCGGAGCTGCATGTTCCTTCCTCCGGTTTCCTGGGCCTCGGCGGTGGTTGCTGTGGCGACAGCCCAGCTCCCCGTGTACCTCTGGCCCTGCCTCAGGCGCACCCACGGCCGCCCCGCCGTCCACTCCCTTCCATCTGTCCCGCCTTCCATTTCTATATTTGCTGTCCCCTCGCCGAGCTGAGTCACAGGGCTGCTGCCTCCTGTGTGTCTCCCGTGGGCTCCGACGGCCATTGCGGCCGCGCAGCCCTGTCCCCGGCTCCGACTCTGACCCGAGGGCACACGCGGGGGCCTGCGAGCAGGTCCAGGGCGATGGGTCCCCCCGCCGCCGTCCCGGATGCCCCAGGACGGGTGAGTAGCCAACAGCAGGCTCCCTTCCCACCGAGCCCTGCGGTCCTCCTGCAGCCCGGGGTCCCGCAGGCAGCCCGGCTCGGACCGGACCGTCAGTTCTGGGCCGGTGGGTCCTTATTGGGCTCCTCACGGAGGAAGGGCTGGGTCACCTGCAGTACGTCCCTGCAGCGTGGATTAGCTGGTGTCCCCAGATCAGCCTGTGCAGCCAAGAGCTTGGGAGACGCGGAAGGACCCCCCGTGCCGGGTGTCCGGGTGCACAGCCTGTGGGGGTCCCGGAGGCCTCACCGTCACTCAGAACTGGTGGTCAGCTGAGCCCCGGGTGCCGCCCTGTTCTGCACTTTGCTCTGCCCCCCCCCCCACGCTGAGTTAGCCATGGGGCCGCTGCCTGGGGGCTGGTCCGCGCCTCCTGACGCCTCTCGTCGTCCTCAGACTGAATCCCTGGCACAGACTCTGTGAGACGACGCAGCAGGTCACTGTGAGCGTGGTCCCCACAGCCTCCGCCTCGGGTCTCTTTGAAGCAGAATTCCCGCGCTCCTGGCGTGGCTCCTGGCGTGGCTCCCCCGGGGGTGTGAGTGTCAGAGGTTGCTTTTCCTCCATGACATGTATTTCGCAGACGAGGACATTATGCAATCCTATAAATAAACACGGTTTCCCCTGACTTCTGTTAAGCAGTGGAACTGGATTTTTGCAGATGCAGAAAGTCGGGTGCTGGAGGGGTGAGTGACGGCCCCTTGGCCCGCGACCCTCCTGCAGGGTCACCGCTCCGCCTCGCGCTGAGGGATGTCGGTGGCACTGTTGTGAAAGCAAAAGTGCGCAGACGTAGACTCGCGATGCTGCAGGGAAACTAGTGTGAGGCCCCGAGGCCCCCAGAGCCGCCCGCCGCTCCCTCCAGCCCAGCAGAGACGTGGCCGGAGGTGTGTCCCTGCCACGCTGTGGCTGGACAGGCCCCGCCTCCGCCGGCGCTCACCCCGGGTGGGGTGTGGTCCTGCCGCGTGGCACCAGGCCAGCCGCTCGGGACCCCCCAGGACTGAGGGGAGGCTCAGGCCCCTGCGGCGGGTTCTCAGGCACAGGGTGGGAGCCCACCTCCCGCCTTCGCTCCGCATTCTTCCTGGGAGCCTGTGTCCTGAGCCAGCTCCACGTCTGGAGTTTTAAACCTTCAGGTTAAACAGCTCAGCCAACAGGTATGTGTGAAGTCGCGGCGTTTGCCAGGCCCCGAGTACGGGCCACAGGCCGAACATACCCCTTCCTGTGCTCGGCGGGAGCAGACAGGGCCCAGGTGAACAGACGAGTGGGGGGCGCAGGAGGCAGGCGATGAGGGGGGCCGGGCGGAGAGGGCGTGAGGGAGGCCCAGGGAATCCCGCAGCGTTTCCCGAGTCCTTCAGCGCACGTCCCGCTCTGTGTCCTGTGACCCACACCTGCGTCTGTGCAGCGGGCAGAGGGGCAGGTCGCTGGCCCTGGGGGGCGGGAGGCGGCTCTGCCCTCACAGGTGTGGCACCCAGAACCTCCGGATGTGCGCGTTTGGATTCGGAGTGGACTGCGTGTGAGGCTGGGGAGGCCGAGAAGGTCAGAGGGACACTTGGTATGGAAAACACGCGCAGGCGTCTTTCCCCTCGTGCTCCCCGCCTTGGACACATGCACACACATGCACATATGTACATGTAGGCGTGCACATGCGTACACACAGGTGCACACGTACACGATGCACACACAGCCGGCCCTTGTTTATCGTGGTCAATCTGTTCCAGACTCTACCGCAATAGTAGGATCCTTCACTTATATGCAGTCGTCCCTGCCGCTTTGCGCTTCGACTTTTGCGGCTTCGCTCTATCGCGATTTTTTTCAAAAACGAAACTATATGCTGTTTTGAAAAAACCGCAGTAGAGTGAAGCCGCGAGGTCGAAGGGCGGAGGGTGAGGGCCGACTGCACGCCCACACGGGCGCACACACACACACGCACACGCACGCGCACACACACACACACACCCTCGTGGGGCTGGACGGACGCCCGTCTGCGAACCCGCCGGTGTGTGAAAGTGAGGGTGATGCTGGGTCTCCAGACGAGCTGTGGCACTTGTTGAAATCGGTCAAACAGAGCTGATGGTCTCCAGGACCGAGCGCCGGGCCACCTGAGCCAGCGGCAAACACCTGGTGCAGGTGGACGCGTGCCCCTCGGGCTGTGGTCTGCGGTGCTCAGACGGCCTGGGGCTGGAGGTGGAGCGCGTGCAGGGACGTCCCTGTGGGGGAGGAGACCCACCTCGATATCTGGGAGCCTTTTCAGGTGACCGGCGGCACCTCAGTTCTACAGAGGACAGAGTCCCTTCTCCGCCGAACCCCGCTCTGCCCGCCCGGAGCCAGCTCCCCGACAGCCTGGGGTGGTCGGAGGGGCTCGCGCGACGGGAAGCGGGTGGGTCTTCACCAGCTGTGTCCTCCACGTCCTGGACTAGGAGGTGTGAGCAGCCGGGGCGGGGGCTGGGGGCCTGCAGTGTCCCTCGGTCTCGGAGCGCTGGGGTCGTATCAGACACGGCGGAGGAGAAAGCCGGCGGGAAGATTCTGGATAATAAAGTTCCCCGAGCATCTACCTTCTGTGGAAGAGAAGTTACGTTCAGGCCTCTTCCTTTTCGAGTGGTGTCCTCCCTGTGGACTGGGAACTCGCCCGGCCTGGGCCCACGCACGACCGCTCCGGCCGCCTCTGCGTGGTCGGTCCTCACGCCCAGCCGGACACGCCCAGGACAGACTGGCCGCAAAGGCAGGCTCCGCGCCAGTCCTGAGGGTGACGGGAGGCATCCCGGAGCGTTTTCAGGGAGATACTGAACCTTGGGGGACCTGCTGAGGGGAGGTTCACATGCGAGCCCCTGGTAATGAGGGTTTACGGTCAAACCAGTGACCTTGGTCGTTCGGAAGGACTTTATTACAGGGGGGCCCTTCACTTGTGCCCCGAGAGCCACTTAGAAACCCTCTTCACACGGACCCTTCAGCTGCTTCCCACGACTTCAGAAGTGACCACAGGCACTGACGGGAAGACAGTGCTTCTCTGATTTGTTATGAAAGTGGTGCCCAGCGGCCTTGGCAGGGACGGAGAACCGGGGTGAGAAGCAGAGGAACTTGAGGTCCCTTCCTGTGCCTGGGTTGGGGAGGGCCCCGGGGAGCCGGGTCTGGCCACGCACTGCGGACGGGTGGCCTCTGCGTGGGCCACGCCTGTCGCCTGACCTTCTGATTCTCGGTTACTCCTTACGTGTCTGCGTTTCTTCGTGAGTTTGTGGCGTTTGGACACGGAGCCGGTGAGACGTGTCGCTTCTGGTTTAACCAGTTAGTAAACCAGCTCTTCGCGGGAGCCCGAGCACCGCACAACAGTAGGAAGAGTCTGCCTGGGCTTAAATTTGGGGCCACTCGACAACGCAGAGGCCACGGAGCCTCTAGTTTGGGCCGACACGTGATAATGCCCACGTCGTCCTGGAGGCTGTCGGGACACTTTGAAAGCTGAGACCCTGGGAGGCGGACTTGGGGTCCCCGGGGGCTGGACCTCAGCAGGTGGCAGCATTGCATTCTGGGATTCCCACCCCGAGGTCCGCAAAGTGCTGACTGTGGCGCTGGCTGGCGGTGCTTCGTCCCCGAGCAGGACACCCCAGGGGTCTGCTGACAGCGGGGTGCCCCGACCTCGGGCGCAGGAGGGGATGAGAGCGGCTCGGACGTGGTCTCTGTACACCTCTCGTTCTATCCTGGCTCCTGCTCTTTGAATTTGTGAGGGAACGACCGTGAAGTTCGGGAAGGGACAGAGGAGCAAATCTCGGCTAATGTCCATGAGAATCTTGACGGGTTGGGGGCATGTTGGATCTGAGTGGTCTGAGTGGGGCGGAAACCCCAGTTCTGCGGGAAGAGTTATCTGAGCCTCAGAAACCAGGGGGTCGTCGGGACCCAGGCACAGGCCGCACTCGGCGCGTCGCGGTCGGCAGAACCAGTCCCGTGTCCGTCCGGGTCTGTGCTCCCGGCCGCTGTGTTCATACTGGGTGGGTACGGTTCATACGGGGTGATCGCTGGGCACAGGCCACGGACTAGTGTCAAACTTACACATTTCTTAAATATTAAAATTTTGTGTTCAAAATTTTTGCTTCTTTTCTCCATTGTTTAAAAGCTAACATTTTGGTGGTTGTTACTTCTTGACTGTGGTTCTTAAAGAAATTTGGTTTCTAAAGACACTTAGAGGAGGGCAAAGGAGAATAATTGACATTACCTCACTTTTCTGTATTAAAGCATAAAATAAAACAATGTAGGACGATATGAGAGCGTCTCGGACGCTCTCTGTGTGAAGTGCTGCAGGGAGTTCTCCGTGCTCAGCGCTCTCTCGGACGAGGAGTCACCAGAACCACGCCGATTCTGTGAGTGGCCAGCGACGGCGGGACGGCCACGACGCGGTTTCGGTCGAACACGTAAATGGCAGGTTGAGAAATCAGATTACTTCGCGGAGCCGTACAAACCCTGCGAGCAAAGGGCTGAAGGGCCCCCGTGATTGTTGCTATGGGAACTACAATCTCATTTCTTGACATATGTTTGTTAGAAATTTCTGCAGCAACAATTATTTAACCCGATTTCGTGCTATGATTTTGTTTGCGAGAAGAAGTTGCATGCGTTGGGACGGACCACTGTCACTCAGAAGATCGAGGCGCAGCGCAGTCACCCCTGGAAGCTGGGTCTCTGGGGCGACGTCGCGTTTCAGTGACTCCTTTGACCACAACAAGGCTCCAGGCTGTGTCTGGAACTGATGACAGACGACAATGCTCCATCTCGCCAGACTGTCCCTTATTTATAAACACCTAAAATATCGTCGCATTGAGATGCCTCCTGCGAATACGTATTTCAAGGTTAGCCCTGCTCAGTCATTAGTCTCTCTGCACCACTTCCTTTTAATGTCTGAGAAAATATTTGAATGCCCAGTCAAGTAGCTGAGAAACAAATTTGGGTTAAATTGCTGCTGTGCAAAATTGAAACCCACACGTGAAAAATGGAAATCACAGTCGGCGCCGAGGTTGCGGGGGGCGTCTCGGGAGCGTGCGTATCGCCGCCGATTCCCCACGGTGCTTCTGTCTTGTTTGTGCCCGTCAGGAGCTCTGGCCGGCTCAGCGCGTGTTGCTGGATCGAGTCCCCCTCGAGGACTCGGGGGGCCCCTCCAGACGCCCTTCAGCTCTCAGCGACCAGGTGACGAGGAATAAGGAGCGCACCCCGACATCCCAGTGTGCCCGTGGCCCCCAGCTGTGCTCAGCTGTGGGGGGAGGAACTCGGGGCGGAGCCGGGACGTCTGGGGGACCCCACAGCCACTGCGGGCCGGCGGGCGGGCAGCTGCTTCTCCTGCAAACGACCCCGTGAGGGCGTCCTCTGGGCAGGCGGTCGCTGTGCCCACAGACCCCCTGTAACGTGCCAGACACGGGCGCACCCCAGACAGGGGTACGGGCCGCGTGCGGCTGCCCAGGAGTCTGCGGACCAAACCGGCTCCTGATTGCTGGGGAGGCTGAGCTGGCTTCCGCCTGTTCCCTCGGAAACGCGAGCGGGAGGGAGGACTCGGTCCAGGGAGCCGGATGCGTGTAGACGTTTCCTTCACTTGTCCTGGTTCAGTCTTTTGTTTTCGTATTTTGGATCCTGTGGTATTGAACACGAGAGGGAAACACCACCGCGCACTGCTTTCTGGGTTTAAAAGCTGCCGTAAGGACAATGCGGTTTCTTCACATTCTGACTGTGAAAGGGGGTTGGTCTCATCACGTCGTCTGCGCCGAGGCTCCGAGCGGCTCCCACGGAATTTAGTGGAGAAGGTGAAGAAGCCCAATTGGCTTTATGAAGAGACTCGGGCAGCGCCTGGTCCGGCCAGCAGAGATGCTCCAGGCGGTCACACAGGACGGAGGCTTTTCTGGGGTGGGGATGGGGGTGGGGGGCAGGAAGTCACGGGGGTTCAGGAGATGCTGACTCCCCAGCGTGTTCGCCTCGCTGGGCTCGTTGCTGGACGAGGGGAAATCTGCCCTCCCTGCCCGGACGTAAGGGGCACTTCCTGGGGGAGCAGCTGGGTGTGGGAACCCCCCGACAGACCTCCTCACCCGTTTAGGGTTTAGTGTGGTTCCCTGACTAACTCACAAACGGCGATGCTCGGCCTCGTGGTGCCTCAGGTGTTCTCCATGGACAACGAGATGGGAGGTAGTTCTAAGGAAATTCCTTCTCTGTGTCACGTTTCACGTGTGCGTTTTCAAACTGTACCGTCTGGGGGGGTCTGAGCAACAGGCAAGCGGCCCTTTCCTCCCCGAGTTCACGCCCCCCGCTTTGCGTCCCCACCCGCCGCGAGTGAGGCTCACGGCCGGTGTGTGGGCCCCGAGTCCCCTCCCGTGACAGGGTGACGGTGTCAGGGAGTGGGCACCCATCATTTTCGGTCTCCAGTTTCTTGCTTTCAGCATAATTGAAAGACAATGTGATGGACTGAGCATCTAATTAAAATAGCTTCTGATGAGAGACTGGTTTCTGAAGGAGCTCCAGGCACTGGGGGTCACGGCGGTAACAACGCGCCCCGTGCTGATGAAGTCGAACGACTCGTGGCCGTTTTCCTCACCACCACGTGACGCTCATCCACGAGTACATTAACAAACCGGAGAAAACCCCTCTCATTAAGAGATACATTTCCAATGAAAGTTTAATGTCTGTATTTAGTACGCTTTCATCAAAATTTAAAATACATTTATATTTCAGGGTCAACGCTGCACCTCTGAGAGTAACGATAACTGAACGCAGGGGAAATATTTAGTCACTTAGCGTCTTTATGTCACGGAAAATTAAAAACTACGCGTTCGACTGTGTGTACACGTGTGTGTGCAGGTCAGACGCAGAGAAAGAGGGAACCGTGCAGTTTGGATACGAACGGGAGTCTGACTTATTCCTGTGGAGCGTACGACCCTGTGGAGGGAGGTGGATGCGAGCAGGGGTTCGGGGGAAACGAGGGTGTCGTCGACGGCTCAGAGACAACGTGTCGTGTTCGTGCGTGGATGCCGGTTGGTGTCGGGTCCGTGTGGCGTTTCCGTTCCAGGTGAGACACGGGACTGCGATGTGGGTTTTACGTCCGAATGTCCCGTGTAAATTATGGGAGACTCTGGCCTTTGCCACCGTTGAACTGATGGAAAATAATTTTAGGTGTCAGCTTCAACACGTGCCCGGGGAGCATGCAGCCGTGCTCCCGAACCCCGAAAGAACACCTGCCATCCTCACCCCCACAGGGTGGCGGGGGGGAGGGCACAGCAGACTGGAGTTATGCTCCGTTTCTAGCCGGGACACGGCGCAGGAACGGGCAGGGAGGAGGTTGTGTTCTGGAAAACGTCCTGGCGTCTAAAACGAGGGTCTTATGCTGCAGCTCTCGCCTCAGCCCGTGTGGCCCGGTCTCGGGGTGGGAGCCGCAGCCCTCGCCCTGCAGGTCAGGCCCCCGCTGCCCGGTCCCCGCTGCCTCCCGGCGCAGCACAGACGGAGCGGGGAGGGAGGGGCTGGAAGATGGGCCCCTTGCTGCAGCCTGTCCCCTGTGGAAAGACAGGTCCCACGGCCTCCGTCCCCAGCTCAGATCAGGCCTGTCGGGGGGCATCCCTGTTGGGACCAGCAGCCCTGGCCCGAGCTCTGTCCGGTTTCCTCAGCGTCTCCCTCGCGGTGTGCTCTCACCAAGTCAGGGAGGCAGTGGGTGCCCCCACTTCTGCACTTGTGAGTTCACGTCTGTAGCATGACATTGGCCCCAAGAGTGTTGACACCACCGGCCCAACAAATGTCCTGAATCAGGCCCACGTCCTCTGAGCCACGTCACCAGTGCGACACGGCCATACGTGTTGTCCTGTGTAGTCAGTTTCCATCAGTTCTCGAGAGAACGGCCAGGAAGGAGGAGTAAGCAAAGGACTCAGAAGCCATGGCCACTTCTGAAGCGTTTTCTTGCACTTGAGTCAATGTGACATTCCCCACCCCCACGTGGGGGACACTCTCCGTGACATTCCCCACCCCCACGTGGGGGACACTCTCCGTGACATTCCCCACCCCCACGTGGGGGACACTCTCCGTGACATTCCCCACCCCCACGAGGGGGACACTCTCCGTGACATTCCCCACCCCCACGAGTGTGCGTTCAGGGGAGGCAGAGACACGAGACGTTCTCAGTCCTGGTGGGCGTGGTGCACAGGCCCGCAGTGCACTGAGCAGGTGGCTGCGTGGCCTGGAGGGTCAGAACTGGGGCAGTCGTCCGTTCATCACCCATTTCAAGTGGACGGTTGCACGACGTGAACTCTAAAGACCGAGTGGATTTGAAAATCATAAAACCCAAGTTAATGCTTTAATGCACCAGGCCGGTGAGAGCGGCTCCCCACAGGGAGCGTGGCGATGGGATTGGATCCTCCTGGGGAGGAGCCGTCACCTGGGCAGATGCTCCCCACATCTCGAATCAAACTGGTTCCCCACGACAGCTCTTCACTATGGTTCTGTAGAGGAATCGGAGTTTCTGAGGCTTCGATGGTCCGTCTTCAAGTGGTCAGGCTGCTGGTAGCCGACCTTCGAGGTCTCTGGGAGTCGGCGCTGTTCCCGAGGCTGCGAGGCAGCTCATTTCTCCCCCAGAGCAGACAAGAGTGGTCACAGGTCTCCCACACCTTTGATAAAATGAACGTCCTCTGTCGGCTGTTCCTGCCGCGCAGCAGCCGGTGCGGAGCGGTCAGCACAGGACACGAGAGGAGGGGTCTCGCTCACTCTCACCTGGACAGCCGCTCTCTGCCCGGCGCCGTGTCTGACACAGACCTTCTTTTAGATGTCGTCAGGTGCTGGTGGCTCCCGGGCAGCGTGGCTCAGCCGTCAGAGCCTCAGCTCGTGGACCATACTGTCCCGGGTTCGATTCTGTACCTCAGTTGCGGTTTGATCCCTGGCCCTGTTGGGGTTGTGCAGGAGGCAACCAGTCGATGTTCCCTCATCGATGTTTCTGTCTCTCTCCCTCCCCCTTCCTCTCTCTCTAAAATCAATAATAAAAAAAAAAAGTAGCAGGATTTTAAAAAAACAAAACAAGAGAACCTGGTAATGACAGGCTATGTCCTACCTGATCTGAAGGTCATTTGTCCTTGAGACGCCCCCCCCAGGCTGTCCATTCGCGTTGCTGGTCACACCACTGTCGCAGTCGGAGCTCCGAGTCTTGTGAGGTTGAACATCCTTCCGTAATCATGTTGGATATTGGCACTCACATGACGATAACTATTGTTTCATATTCTTTCTCCATTTTTATTATTTATTTATTTATTTATTTATTTAATTAATTTATTTTTTATCCTCACCTGAGGACATTTTTTCATTTTTTGTTCAGATAGAGTGGGAGGGAGATAGAGAGAGAGAGAAACATCGATGGGAAAGGGACACCTCGAGTGGCTGCCACCTGACCCAACCAGGGCCGGGGACAAACTGCAACCAAGGTACGTGCCCTTAGCGGGAACCGAACCTGGGTCTCTCTGGACCTCAGGCCGACGCTCTAACCGCTGAGCCAAACCGGTCAGGGCTTTTATTTATTTTTTAAACATTAAAAATTTTGTTTTTCTTTACTGATTTTAGAGAGAGAGGAAGGGAGAGGGAGAGAGAGATAGAAACATGGATGAGAGAGAACATCAATTGTCCGCCTCCTGCAGGCCCCCCACTGGGGTTGGGCCCACAACCTGGGCATGTGCTCTGACCAGGTATCAAACCGGCGACCTCTTGGTGCAGGGTCAGTGCTCAACCACTGAGCCACACTGGCCAGGACCTTTTTTTTATCCTCACCCCAGGACATTTTTGCATTTATCTTCAGATAGAGCAGGAGGGAGAGAGGGAGGAAGAGAGAGAGAAACATCAATATGAGAGAGACACATCGACTGGCTGCCACCCTCACGACCCCAATGCACCCGAGGTCCGTGCACTTAGCAGGAACCGGACTCGGGTCCGTCTGGTCTGCAGCTGACGCTCTAACCTCTGAGCCAAACCGGCCAGGGTGCTTTCCCTCTTTTTAAAGTTGTGCCATGCTGTTTCTTTTCTTATCAAAAGATTGCTAATTGGTTGTCATCTGATACCCTTGGATTGTCCAAGTGGAAGACTGGTCAGGAAGTTCTGATGTTGTTATTCCCTGAGCAGTGTTTGTGTTTCTGCCGTTTGTCTTGCTCCGCGGTTCAGGATCAGCAGCGGGGTGTCAGTTACTGAAGGGTCACGCGTGTCCTCGTTCAGTTCCTGGCTCAAGTACAAAGGGTGCTGCTCACAGCCGTTGATCGAAGGGACCAGCCTTTGACAAAGAAGCACGTGTCCCTCTAACCTGAACAGTGAGGACCGGCGTTGACGTTGGTCGAATGCCTACTCAGCACCTGTATGGACAGGTCTCTCCCCTTCCTTACTGCCTTCTGAATAAAATAATAAATGTTCTGATATTGGACCATTTTCCGGCTCAGAGTTAAGTGTTGTTTTAATACACTGCTGGGTTCAGTTTGCTGTTATTTTGTCGAGAAGTTTTGCATGTTCACCGACATGGGGGAGTGTGTTTGGCCCACTTGTTCCTGTTTCTCCACCGGCGTGGTCCCTGCGCAGCGGGGTGGCCGCCCGACCGCCGGGGCTGGGAGGAGGTGGTCCCAGGTCACAGCTGCAGTCGCGGGTCCCCAGGACAGCTCCGCTCCATCTGTTCTCGCGCCCGGCGTGCTCGTGCCCCGGCTTGGTGGCTATTATTCGCTGCCATCGCCCCGACAGCTGCCTCTGTGGGGCGCCTGTGTTAGCATCTGTGAGTGGGAACACTCTCCGTCCCCGGCGACTAAAAATACGCGTATTCCCGCACGCAGTCTAATTTTACTGAGCACCGGGGTCGACGCTCATCGCCACCGCCCTCCGGTGTGCAGGGTGGACCGCGGAGGTCCCGTCCCAGTCTGGCCGTCCGCCCTCCGGGACCTGTCCCCTCCACCCCGCGCCGCGTGGGGATTTCACCGCCGTGTCTCAGCACCCCCGCGGCGGGTCTGGTTCCCGCTTCCAGTCCTCGCTGGGCTCTCTCCAGCTCGAGCGGCTCCTCGCCCTCGCCTGTTGGGGACTTTTCTTCTGTTTGCTCTTTCTTGCCCCCCATTCCCTCTGGCCATCCCCCGAGAGCCTGTCGGGGAGACACCGGGCGCCTTCGTGTCCCGAGAGTCCATGTTCATCCTGTCCCGTCTTGTGCGTCTCCCAGAACCCGCCATGCCGGCGGCTCGCGGCCTCACTGCAGGCTCCCGGGCGCGGCCCCATCTTCTCCGCAGAAACGCGCGTCCTGCCCAGGCCTCTGTTCCGTCCCTTCCTGGGGGGCAGCAGTGCGGGCCCCCCCCCCGTCACCACCTTGTGCAGCGTGTGCAGTTGGCGTCACGCTGGCTGAGTGCGGCCCCTCCAGGTCCGATGGACCCCTGTCCCCCGTCCGTCTGTCTGAAATCCTGGCCTGAGGGTGGGGGTGGCTCCTGACAACAAAGATTCGCCCCCAGTGAATTAAGTGATGCGAGAATCAGCTGCCTGTGGGGTGAGCCAGGGACCTCTGCGGGGACGCCTTCCTGCACCCGTCTTGGGTGACGTTTGCTCTCAGCCGCTGGGCTGCCTCCTGTCCCGCGTCCAGGGTTTGGCCTGGGGGAGAAATCCGAGCGTGTTCCATGCGGAGCCACTCAGCACCTTGAAATGGTACCTTGCAAATTCAGGTAGAATCCCCTCCATTTTATTTGTGGTGTCTGGTGTGTGGCCCACGCGCCTGGTTACTATGGAGATGCCGGAGGCTGGTGCACAACTGTGTTCATTTAGGGCTCTTTCCCCTCCAAGCCGTGCCCACTGACTTTCCATTTTCCTCACACCTGACGTTCTGGTCTCGATTTCACTGCTGAGAAAACATCTGGTATCAGTAACTTGTGGAGAGTAAGTGTATGTGCTCTCTCACGTGGTTGTTTTGGGTGTGTCTCTTGTATGTCCGTGTGTATCAGTGTGTCTGTGTGTCTCTCTGTATCTGTGTTTGTGTGTTTGTGTGTGTGTGTCTGTGTGTCTGTATGTGTCTCATGCGTGTGTGTGTCTCGTGTGTGTGTCTATGTGTCTGTCTGTATCTGTGTTTGTGTATGTTTGTATGTGTGTGTCTGTGTCTGTATGTGTCTCATGCGTGTATGTGTCTTGTGCGTGTGTGTCTCATGTGTGTGTGTGTCTGTGTGTCTCTCTGTGTCTGTGTGTCTGTGTGTGTGTCTGTGTGTCTGTATGTCTTGTGCGTGTGTGTCTGTGTGTGTGTCTGTGTGTATGTCTGTGTCTGTGTGTCTGTGTGTGTCTCGTGTGTGTTTGTGGCTTATTTTGCACACCCACATTTTTGAACATTTCCCGTTTTCTCTCCCACAGCATGACCCCATCTAGTTGAAAGTGGTTGCTCGGTGCTCTCACATTGGGAAGAAGACGTAGGCTCACAGATACAATTTCTTCTGTCTGGTGTAAGTTAGAACATGTCTACCATACGCTGACTTGACTGAAATCAGTAAACTATTGAGCTGTTTTCACACAAGTCTCTGCTCAGTGTGAAGTGGCTGTGGCTGGTGTCTGCCGGTCTGTCCCAGGCGGGGACAGAGGTACCGCGGCCCAGGCATGTGGTGGCCTTTTGCTCTGTGGCACTGTCGTGGGAAGGCCACTCCGCTGTCCACCTGATGGACACAGAGAATGGCCTGGCTCCGTCTCTGTCGGTGGTGGACTGCGGGCCGAGCCCTTGGTCCTGGCCCAGCCGTGCATCTGTGCTAGTCCCAGCGCAGAGACCCGTCCTTCCGTGAAACTGGGGTCTGCGGCTCGGCCCTCCCAGACCCTCCCCGCGTATCTGTGCGTGTCTAGGGTTCCTCCCTCTTCCCTCCAGGACCACAGACTCCTGCGCGGACGCGTGCTCCCCGCTCCGTGTCTCCCTCGGCCCTGGATTCATTCAGTTCCAGTGATTCTCACAACACTTATAATTTAATATAGTTCAAAATTATTTTATACTGAAGTGGCGTTTATTATCCTTTTAGTCATTAATTAAAATGTTCAGCAGAGGGATTCATCTGGTGCATCATCGCACCTCAGGGGCTAACAGCGGCGCAGCGATCACCGGATGATTCCGCGTGGGGCCGCGGACGCCTGATGCCCGGAAATGGGGTTCACGCAGCTCGTTGACGCCGCTCAGCATTGAAGCACATCCCATAGACGGGACTTCATTGCACTGTCACTGGCTTCTCTATAATCTTATTGATGTTGTACCCACATGCAATTTTCCAAAGCCTTTTCTTACTAAACATGTTTATCACTATTTCGACATGATAATCCACTCTGGAAAGTTGTACTTGAGTTTTCTAGTTTGATTTGTTTGTTAGTGGTTTCTAAGCCGGGGCCAGGGGAAGAAGCGTGTCCCGGTGACCGTGTCCGACTGCCTCCTGCGGCCCCACCTCGCTCTGTGCACATGGCCAGCTCACCTCCCCCGACCGTGTCCAGTGTGAGTGGTGTGGTTGTGTCCCTGGGACACATGTTTTGATGGAAGAGCAAAGCCTGAGAGCTGGTCTTTGGTCACTGGCGGCGTCTAGACGCAGCGCCTCCCGCTGGTGCAGAGACCAGAGCCGCTCCGTGGAGAGGACCCGACGCTATGAACGTGGGCAGTGGCACGTGTATGAAACTGGTTCAAGGCCCAGACGCTCACCTCTGTGGGAGTGTCCGCGTCGCCCTCCGGTCCCCGTGTTCCCCTCCTGCCCAGGGACCGTGGGGGAAGCCAGCTTTGTCCTGCGCCACGGCCGTGTGCTCCCGGTGAGAGCCTTTGACACTGAAGAGCAGTGGACGAGAAGGACGTCCCTCTGCTGCCGCTGCTGCTGGAGGTCACGCTCTTCCCTGGAGGTGACAGGCGTCTCATGAGGTGCAGTGAGCTTAGGAGGGAGCTGTGGGCACAGGGCACAGGTGAAGAGAGGGTCAGCCACGTGCCTGGCACCACAGAGCCACGGGATCAGGCCAGCTGAGGCTCTGGACCCAGCATCCACGTGAGCCTGTCAATTGCCTTCTCCACCAAGGGAGTTCGAGTTGGTTTTCATCCTGCTCCTGACAAGGTGTGAGGGACGGGACGGAGTTCTGAGAGAAGGTGGGTTTGTGGTGCCTCCGGACTTCCACCAGAGCGGAACTGGTCAAGGTTTCCACAGAAACCATCACTGGAGCGAGTATCCAGACCTGTGTCTCTATCGCACCTGAGCCAGAGAGGCCAGTGAGCGACCCGCCATGTTCGGGGCCACGGCTCCGCCACCTGGGACAGGCTGCCCAGCTGGACACCGGGGCTAGTTGCTGCTTCTCCGAAGGTCACACAGAGGTGAACCGTCAGCACGTGGACCCGGCAGTGCCGTGGGGCGGTGTCGTGTCACTGAGATGACACTGCCCACGCAGGGGGTGGGAGCGATCCCGTTCTCGCTCCTCTTGCCGTGACCTCGGCCTGGCCCGCTGGCCTCACGGCCGTCACTGGCCTTGGAGGAAGGTGCCTGAGTGGGCGTGGGGTGACCAGGTGCAGGAGGAGGCGGGGTCGGCTGTGGCGCAGACAGTGTGGTGTCGGTCAGAGGTTGATTCTCTTGCCGGCAGCGATGTCCAGCGCAGCTGTGACTCCAGGGGCTGTGGTGCGGAGGGTCTGTGCTGGAGAGAGAGACGCTCTGCAGAACCGGTGATTAGCGGGCAGGGGTCACAGAGGAACAGGACGAAACCCGGCGGCACCACGTCAGCCACATGCCCTATGTTTGCCTGATGGAGGCGGGTGGTGGGTCCTCCGTCAGAGACACGCGAACACGTGAGCCGACCCCACCTGGACTGCGCAGCCGGCTGGATGCCCTCCGGCCGCGGAGAGGAGGGAGCCGCTCGCTCGAGGCACCAGAGTGACCGAGCCTGCGGGCAGGTTCCTGCCAGAACCACGGGGTCCGGGCTCAGCACGTGATTATCACTGAAAACTCTCTAGGAGATCTCGTTCCAGAACCCAGAGCTCGCCCCGGACCCAGCACCACGTGGAGCGAAGACCTGGGGCAAAGAAGGACTTAACCCGAATGGACCGTGTCGAGTGGATTCTTTTCTAACTGTTCATTTTCCTGGGTGTGCTTTCTGACTTCAACCCGAGTGTCTGATAGTTAGAAGAATCACATCTGGGTCGAGGTCGGCACACACGCCTGTGAACAGGCTCCACGTCCTCTCCGTGGCTGTGGACACGGGAACGTGGACGTGGGCCCGTGGCCCGTGCAGCTGTGTCGGGAAAGAGGCGCGACGAGGGCGAGGTGCAGGGTCGAGTGAGGAGACCTCCTGCCGCAGCCTCTCCTGCGCTGTGACCGAGACCTGCTTGTGTTACATTATTTCCAACCAAATTGCCTTTCGTCCAGCTCGGTGGAGCGAGGACCCCGGTGCTTCTCGTCCTCCCACAGGAGCGTGAACGGGCACCGGGTGCTCGCGCCGTGGGCGCCGCTGTGCTTCATGCTTCTTTTCGAAGGCAAGAGCGCAGCCGAGGTGCTGGGGGGTCAGTTAAAACATTTGTGAACATCAGGAATGTAGGAAATACCTGGTACAGGGTTTATAGTTGTGTACAGATGATGCCATTGGGAGAGTAATTCGTGCTTTGGAAAGTAGATTTCCATGATTTAATCTTTTTTGTTAAACTAGGGAAATACCCTGCGCGAGTGTAAACAAGAACCATGCTCCTCTCTGCGTTGTGTGTGTCTGTGAGTGTGTGTGTGTGTGTGAGTGTGTGAGTGTCTGTGTGTCTGTGTGTGTGTGCGAGTGTGTGTGTCTGTGTGAGTGTGTGTAAGTGTGTGTGTGTCTGTGCGTGTGTGTGTCTGTGTGAGTGTGTGTGTGAGTGTGTGTGAGTGTGTGTGTGTGAGTGTGTGTGTCTGTGTGTGTGTGTCTGTGTGCATGTGTGTCTGTGTGAGTGTGTGTGTGAGTGTGTGAGTGTGTGTGTGTGAGTGTGTGTGTCTGTGTGTGTGTCTGTGTGCATGTGTGTCTGTGTGTGTGTGTGTGTGTGAGTGTGTGAGAGAGATTTCTTAAAGCCTGTTCTTTGTTTTTCCACACTGAGGACTGAAAATGGAAAGTTAAATGTATATTAAAATTATGTAGCACAGCCCGGCCGGTGTGGCTCGGAGGATGGAGGGCCGTCCATGGACTGAGAGGTCCGGGTCCGGTCCCCAGTCAGGGCACAAGCCTGGGATGCGGGCTCCATCCCCAGGAGGGGGCGTACGGGAGGCAGCCGATCGATGTCTCTCTCCACCAATGTTTCTCTCTCCCCCCCCCTTTCTCTAGAAAACAAATAAATAAACAAATAAGTAAAGTCATGCGGCCCAGCTTTAAAGGATGCTGGGGCCTGAAATGCTCATGGACGCTGCTGGGTGGCGCCTCCGCGAGGGGCCACCCCACGGATGTGAATTCCCCCTGCGGCACCAGCGGCCGAGGACAGCCGCCCCCACCTCACTCCCGGCTCTGGAGACTCAGGAGCCCGAGAACCTGAGTGCCCTCCCCTCACCGGCAGAGGGGCCCCGCTGTGTCCGCTGCGGTTCGGGCCGGCAGCGGGGCCCTGGCTGCCTGCAGTGTGCGGCGGGAGGAGGGGCAGATGGAGGGAGGGACCGCTAGGCCGAAGGGAAACACAGTTACGACAGGTGACCCCCTGCCCAAGTGCACTTGGAGGAGGAGCAGTAGAGAACGTAGTGGGAAGACCTACGCTGTCATCGAGGGGCGATTTCACATTCATCCAAAGCAGGAGTGGAGTCTGTCACCATGAACAAGGAAGGGGTTTAGGAAGAACTGAGGTAACAGACACGAGGAGTCGCGTGGACGCTGCTCGCGCCTGGACCAGCTGACCCACGAGCTCGTCAGACCTGGGTGCAGGCCTTTGGCTTCAGACACCGTTCGTCACATTTGTTGAGCTTGAAGATGTTTCCGTCAGTGCTCTGAGGACTTCACGAGGGATCTGTGTCACCGTGACCAGGCTGCAGGCGGCAGATGTGTCCTCATCCCCATTCCCCACCTTAGGCGCCGACACGGAGGGTTAACCAGTGTGGCGAGGGCTCACCTACAAGCAAGAACAGGAAATCATGCCAAAGGACCGACTAGGAGTTTTATAAAAATAACAGCCTTTGAGATGAAAACTCACTGATATTCACTGAGCGGACGTAGCTGGAAGACGAGTAACAGAAGATGAAGCAGAGGTGATGACCTGGTCGTAGGAGCGAAAGCCAGAGCGCGGACACGGAGCAGCAGTCAGTGATTCCGGGGATGGACCCAAAGGGAAAAATTCTTCTTATAAAAGCTGAAGACGGAGATAATAGACAGGAAGGGGGTGAGCCCGTATTTGAGGTCAAACGGCTGCTAATTTCCCCGCAGTGAGGAGAGCGTGCCACCTGCTGGGGCGGCACAAAGGCGGATGGTGCAGACCCAGCCCGTCCTGTGAAACACCCCCGGGCGGGTGGAGACAGCCGGGAAGACTCCCTCCAGAGACAGAAACCGCTTGCGCACGGACAAGGAAGGGCCGACTGCGGCGGTGCCTAGGGACCGACTCCGGGCGTCCTGAGTTCTGCACTGTGCCTGTCACTCAGCCCCGAGGGCAACAACGGCGCTTGCAGACCTGCGAGGACTTGGAAACTCGACCACACCGAGACCACGTGGAGAGGAAAACAAGACACGTTTGGGCGCGAGGAAAAATGAACCCAGGAGGATGTTAGCAAAGACATTATAAGTCTGAGTATTTGAATAAATAACACATTTTTCCTTTTTTAAGAAGCAGCCACACCTGGCACCCCCATAACGACGAGGGCAGAGCGGGTGTGGGATCCGAGAGGGCGGCTCCAGCCTGCAGGACACGGATGTGGATTAATCTCCTTGTTCAAGGGGAGGTGAGAGAGGTTGGTTCCTTAGTGGCGTTGCTGGAAAAACATATGAGTAATGGCCTCTTAAAACGTTTGAGAAATAAAATGTGTAGACATTGAAAAGGCAGAGGATTGAAAATCCTGTATGAGAAAAAGGTACGAGTGTCCATCAAGAACCACTGGAACAAGATAAGGCCCAGTTCACCAGGGACCACCGTCAACGCGAACGGGCAACACTCGCACATGGAAACCGTCTCGGATGCCGTTACACGCAACGTGGACTTTGTGGCCCTCACCACAGCAGGCAGGACATGCGCTGGAGCAGACAAGGGGCAGAGTGACAAAGAGAAACGGAGGAGTGCGAAGAACTAGGGGGAGAATGTGGACTCACAGGTAACAGTTGGAAAAACCATGTGATCATCTGGAGACATTTCTGCTGAGAAAGTTGAAGTTCCAGATGAAGCTTTCCTGGTGAGACTAAATGACATACTTGAGTCCACAAAAGTTAGATGTGAATGACCAGCAACCGTGGGAAAATTATATATATAAAATTATAAAATTATATATATATATATATATTTTGGCAGTTACGCTTTTCGTGAAAGGCACTGGATCAGATGTTTAACAGATAAATTCTACACAGATTTTAGGAATAGAATTCCATGCTGTCTAAACGATTTCAGTGTAATAGTCATCATTTTCTTTTAATGAATAATTCTAAAACTTGACAATATAGCAGAAAAAGACTAATTACTTAAGATTATAAATACAAATCTCCTAAGCAAAACATTAGCAAACGGACTCTCGCTATAAATTCAATGTGAACAAAGAGGCTTTGTTTCATTAATGCAGATTGTTTCACTCAGAGGACCCTTGTAGCAACGAGCTGGAAGAGAAAATGCCCCGTGGTTATTCCAGAGGCCAAAGACCTTGAAACCGTGTAGCAGCTGCTCCGCCAGAATTCCAGGGACGGGGGCCGGGAACCTCCTCAGCACCTGGGATGATCAGAAACCCAGGCGGGCGCATCTCCTGGGCCACGCGAGGTGATTAGGGTCCCCGGGAAAACGAGCTGAAATATGAGAAATCACGAGACTTATTTCCAATGGAAAGTTGAAGCGACTGCACCAAATCAACCAGGTGACTAGGAACATTGGTTATTAGAACACGTTCAAGATCGGTAGATACAAATTATTAGCTGTACCGTATGTGGTCCAGCCATGGGTCCATTCTCAGGAGCAGCAAATCCTACCGAACACCTTGGGCAGAAACGGGGAAACACTATCAAATACCTGGAGGGGACATTAAACGTTAGCAAGTTCTTGGTGTGGAGAGAGACCTGAGTAGCAGTCAGTGTTCAGCATCTCTCTTCCCCTCTGGTGTGCGAGGCCGTCATCGGGGGATCCTGCGGGGGGCGGTGAGCAGCGGGCGGGGGTCGACTGAGGGATGGTGGAGGAGACTAAATCACAAGAGCGCCCGGCGAGCAGTTGAAGGTTCCCTGCCCGGTGGGCGTCCCGGCAGCACCCATGCCGACGCTGCGGAGGTAACTGGACCACAGAACAGGGTTGTTTCAGAGGGGCGGCATTTCCAGGTTGGCAGAGAAATATGGCTTATTTGGTAAAGTTGTTGGGATAAGTGGTGAGTCACTGGAGAGGAAATAAAGTTAATTTCTCTTTCAGAACTCAAAAGTTTCAAACACATTACAGATCAAATCATTGAAAATAGTTTAGAAATGCTAAACAAAAATTAAACAGAATATACAGGGTGGGGCAAAGATAGGTTTATAGGTGTTCATATGGAAAATAGTACAATCATGAATAAATAATAAAAAAATAAACTGTTTTGTGTACTTACAACTGTGAACCTACTTTTGCCCACCCTGTTTAATATTATTAGCCAAGCTCTGGCCGGTTTGGCTCAGTGGTTAGAGCATTGGCCCCACAAACCAGGTCGATTCCGGTCAAGGGCACGTACTCCGGTTGTGGTTGGGTCCCTGGCCCTGGTTGGGGTCGTGCGGGAGGCAACCAGTCGATGTGTCTCTCTCACATTGATGTCTCCCCCCCACTCTGTCTGAAGAGTAATGGGGAAAAAAATCTTTGGGTGAGGATTATTTTTAAAATATGTACATTATTAGCCAATATCACCCCAGTACATTTAATGAAGAAAACATTTTTTTAATTGTGGCATTAAGAAGATCTTTCTAATCACAGAAGCCATTGGGAAAGTATTGACTTGGATCCATAAATGCTATTAAACCCACTGCAATTGTTGAGAGACACCACAGTAAGTTAGCACACAATGAAGAAAGAAAACATCCAAACCTGCGGATCAGACGTATGGTCCAGAACATAGAGATACTAGTCAGTAGTCAAACATTTATTGCCCCAAAGAAGTAGGTCAAACAATGGAACAGGCAGTGTACATAGAAATACATTTAATCAACAATCTTCAAAAGACGAAGTCCATGAAAACAGTGAGAAACCCTTTTTCACCAGAGGTAAAATCCGAAGTTTGAAAATCGCGACGTGCACATTGGCAAAATGTTCCGGTGGCGTTTTGGGCGAAGAACGTGCGTGTCCTGTGACCCCGCGATTCTGCAGGTGCCCCCGGGGCTGCCTGAGAAACGTGTGCAGAATTGGCAGCCGCAGGGAGGCTCTGGGGAGCCCAGACGTCCGGCCGTGAGGGTCTGCAGGGTCGGTGCGGGGTCGTGGAGGCAGGAGAAAGCAGTTGTCCGTGCCCCGCGGAGAGCACGCCGGCGGCGGTGCTGACGGGGTGCAGGTGCCCGCCGGCACAGGGATACGTCAGTCGGGACGTAAACACCGTCAGTGCGCAGACAACAGAGGCGTGTTCGCTGGTCACTGGAGACCAGGGTTGCTTTCCAGGGTGTGGCTTAGTGATGGTTGGCCAACCGTGTGCGGAATGAAAACCTGGGGGTTTGCTCACCTTCTCAGGCCTGTGCATTTGAAGGGAGTGTGTGCGCTTAGCCTGGGGTCAAACTCTGCTCGGTCAGAGATCTTGGTGACCAAACGCCCACTTCCCACCTTCGTGAAGGCGAACAGAACCCGCCCGCCGCCTGGAAGGGCCCGTAAGGGGCGTGTTGTGTGGGCTCCTCGGGAAGAAGGAAAAGGCGGCATAACTTTTCAGTGTGATGTGCAAACAGATCTCTCCCGAACCTCACGTTCCTGATTCATCTCCCGCCCTGTTTGGGGCACAGGTTTCATGCTTTAGTCCGCAATGAGCAGAAGGAGCAGAGGATTTTGTCATTTCTCAGTCTCGGACCACCATCTCTCTCTCTAAAATGCCACACCCAGCTCCTCTGGGAGCAGCTCCTTTGCTGGATCGATTGTCAGGGTCCCTGGGCCCGCTCCGTGGCTTCCCGGGGTCCGCAGGTCCCTCGCGGGGCTCGGCTCCCCTCGCAAACACGGGGTCGGCCCAGCTACATGAGGAGCCGCACGCCTCTGTGTCAAGGATGGTTGTGTTATTTCCCCTGGGCTGAACGTTTTGCAGTTGTGAAACCTGTTACAACGGTGTCAGGCTGCCCGAGCGTCCAACTGCTTTGCGAGATGCGTGCGGGTTCTCTGCCGTGCCGGCCCGGCCACGCCGCTGTTCCCGGCTGTGACTGTCTGTGCCCCACGGGAGGCTGCTGACCCTTCTTTAATCATCTTTCCCCACTTCTGTCCGTTCCTGTCCTAGGCCTTCCCACCGTCTGAGGCTCGGCCGTAGCTGCCCGCTTCCCAGTGGCTGCCGCTGACCACCCTCGGCCCGCACCCCTCGGCCAGCATGGGGACCGCTCAGGTAGGCTGTCGCCCCCTCTTCCTTCATGGGTCACTGGTGTCACTGGGCTGGTGCAATGCGGGGTGGTGAGTGTTTGGGGACACGGGACCATGTGGCTTTGGGAGGTGTAGGGGTGGTGTGATCGTGGCTGTGACTCTGGACATGGTGCTGGGTCTGCGAAGGGGGAGTGAAGACGAGGTCTCATCATGTGTCCCATGTGGCGTCCACTGCGCAGGCCACAGTGACCGGACCAACCATGGTCCTGACAGAACCTCTGCGCGGGCCCGGCGACCTCGCCTGCTGCTCACGGGCCGTCATGTGGGCTGCGTGTGGGGTGGGGACAGGGACGGGCCCTCGGGGTGAGCACTGGCCATGGGCAGACAGTCCGCACCCCTGTGGCCGGGGGGGCCCTCGTGGTCTTAGGGGCCGCCCGTCCCCTTCTCAGTCAGAGCGTGTTCGAGAGCAGGGAGCGACCCCGTCTCCCCACGGCCAGAGGGTACACGGAGCCCCGAGCCCTCAGGCTCCTCATTTGAGCTTCGGAGGGAAGACAGGGCCGCGGAGAACTCACCCCCCCTCACACGCTGGCTCCCGGGGCCCCGGTCGCCTGGCGACACTCCCTCCTGTCGTCTGGCCCAGCCGTCTCGCCTTCGTGTCCTGTGGCCCTTGTACCACACGGATGACACCCCCTCACTGCCTGACGGCCTCAGCGTGCTGTGGGCTCGGTGCCGGGGTGCACCGCGGACCGGGCCACCTCTGCTGGGGGTTCAGGAGGCTCGGAAGGGCCCCAAGGACGCCAGGCGTTTCCATCTCTGCCCTCAGCCCCTGCTGCCGAGTCCACTGCTGCCGAGTCCCGGGGTCGTGGGCTCAGTCCAGAGGACAGGGGTCCCCGTGGCGCGTTTGGTGGCGAAGGCACTTCCCACCGAGGCTGTCGGGCACATCACGGCCCGTGCAAGGGTAGACGTTTACTCCGGCCCAGAGGTTCTCAGCCTGTGGTCGCGACCCCTCTGGGGTCAAACAACCCTTCACGGGGTCGCCTAAGACATAACAGTAGCAAAATTACGGTTGTGAAGCAGCAACGAAAACAATTTCATGGTGGGGGGTCAGCACATGAGGAGCTGTACTAAAGGGTCGCGGCGTCAGGGAGGTAGAGAACCACGGCATCAGGCCACCAGCCAGCCCCGGGCCTGTGAGAACCAAAACTGTCTGCAGACAAAGTCTCTCACCCCACGGAGACACCGGCAGGTCTCAGGCTCCTGGGCTGAACCTCCTCACTGTGTCCCTTTTACATCTGTGATGTCCGTGGGGCCCAAAGGGACACTGTCTCCCTGACCCGGTGTCCGTGGGGCCGGAAGGGACACTGTCTCCCTGACCGGTGTCCGTGGGGCCCAAAGGGACGCCGCCTCCCTGACCGGTGTCTGTGGGGCCCGAAGGGACGTCGCCTCCCTGACCCGGTGTCCGTGGGGCCCGAAGGGACACTGTCTCCCTGACCCGGTGTCCGTGGGGCCCGAAGGGACACTGTCTCCCTGACCCGGTGTCCGTGGGGCCCGAAGGGACACTGTCTCCCTGACCCGGTGTCCGTGGGGCCCGAAGGGACACGTCTCCCTGACCCGGTGTCCGTGGGGCCCGAAGGGACCCTGTCTCCCTGACCCGGTGTCCGTGGGGCCCGAAGGGACGTCGCCTCCCTGACCCGGTGTCCGTGGGGCCCGAAGGGACACTGTCTCCCTGACCCGGTGTCCGTGGGGCCCGAAGGGACACTGTCTCCCTGACCCGGTGTCCGTGGGGCCCGAAGGGACACTGTCTCCCTGACCCGGTGTCCGTGGGGCCCGAAGGGACACTGTCTCCCTGACCCGGTGTCCGTGGGGCCCGAAGGGACTCTGTCTCCCTGACCCGGTGTCCGTGGGGCCCGAAGGGACACTGTCTCCCTGACCCGGTGTCCGTGGGGCCCGAAGGGACACTGTCTCCCTGACCCGGTGTCCGTGGGGCCCGAAGGGACACTGTCTCCCTGACCCGGTGTTGCTCACTGAGTCTCCACCTGCTGTCCCTCCAGCCAGGTCCGAGGCCCTGATCTCAGAACCAGGTCTCACTTGCATCCACTTTCAGTGATGGAAACTCGCCGAACTCTGTGTTTTATGTTCTCTGTGTCGCTGATCTGTTCTGGTGTATTCCTTTCTCTCATCGGTTTCAATTTGCCGTATTTTGTTTTAAAGTCAAAGCTGTGGTCAATGATTTGAGACTTTCCTTCTTTTCCAATACAGGCATTTTGTGCTGTGACTTTTGTGTGAATTCTACCTTGCTGGGCGCTGGAGACTTTGTCTTTCTGTCCATGTTCCCGGGTGGCTGCGTCACACAGAAGAGATACTGTGCCTGGAGCTCTGCCGGGCCGGGCGTGGCAGAGGCTCCCGTCCCACGTGGACACGCCTCCGCGTGGTCTGGACGCTGCGTCGCGAGCTGCCCGGCAGTTCTGCAGCCTCTCCATCCATGCTTCTGGGCTGGGGCTTCACCCGGTCACTCTGACTTTTTAAAAATAATTTTCTCAATTGTTTTGTTACAGACACGGCGCATTCTTGTTTCCTGCTATGTTGGGATTTATCGTCCTTTCCCACCGTGGTCGTTTGTGTGGGTCTGGGGAAGGGAGGGAGGCCACTCACGTCCCAGTGCCTGTCGAGGTGGCGGCAGCTGCTTGTCTGTCGGGGGAGCTGCCATAGGTGTGGGGGCGGCGGTGCCCCCCGAGCTGCTGCCGGGCCCCTGGAAGGAGGCGACAGGGTTCTCTGCCGAGGTCGGGTCTCGGGGACGGCAGGACGATGGCCGGCGCTCATCTGCTGGGCACACCAGAGTGACCTCCACGGCTGCAGGGCGGGGCCGGGGCCGGGGGTCTGCGCGTGGCTCTCGCTGTGTCCGCTGCGCTCTGCCCTGACGGAGCACCGTGATCGGGCAGATCTGGAGAGAGGCCAGGTAGCCGTGACTCTGCGGGTCGGCCTCGTGGTGAACAAGCAACGCCCTCACCCCAGAGAGCGCAGGCGCTGGCCTGTAACACGCCCCACGGACTTGGCGTAAAATGACAGATTCCTCGCCCCTGAGTCCTGTCGGCAGAAGTCCGACACGGTCTCCTTGGGCTAAAATCAAGGTGTCTGCCAGTGGCTGGGGCCCCCGGGCTGCGCCCTGCTCGGTCCTCAACGCCAGCGGCCTGGGGACTCTGCAGCTGGGACACAGTCTCCCCTTTGGGAGGTGACCCCTCGTCCCAGGGCCTTTGCCACAGCTACAGCCACGGGGTCCAGTGAGGGTGGGGTGTCCTTGGGGCCAGCGTTCTGCTGCCACCACATGTATTTTCTATCTAAATTTATGTTTAACTTTTATCTTTAGAGATTTGACTTTTTACCATGAATTTGATCAAAATGCCTACATTTGTGAAGTTTTGGCTTATAGAGATGTCCGCTCAGTCAGCTGCACCGCGTTGGTGCCCGGCAGGCCATGTGGGTGCGGAGGTCGGGCAGAGGGCGTCCCTGACCCCCAGGTTTGCGTCCCGTCTGCGCGAGGGCCTGCTGCTCGGGTCAGGGCTCAGCCGGACTCCTTTCCTGTGAGCTGGGGCACTGACCTTCCCCACGTTTGTCCACTGTCCGTGGTCTTAAAGCTTGTGCCCTTAACAACAGGACGTCTCTAAGCATTTAAATACCAATTTAAAAAGTCTTCAGCCATGGCCCTGCCGGTGTGGCTCAGCGGTTAGAGCGTCGGCCCGAGGACCAAAGAACTGAGGGTTCGATTCCTGCCAAGGACACGCACCTCGGTGGTGGTTTGTCCCCGGCCCTGGTGGGGTCGTACGGAAGGCAACCAGTCGATGTGTCTTTCTCACATCGATGCCCCCCCCATCTGAAGATATTTGAGAAAATATCTTTGGGTGAGGATTAAAAAAAAAAGTCTTCGGCCTTTTATAAACAATTTAATTCACTTCTCACTGAATAGATTCTCTCAGACGCTGTGATCCAAACTTACTGAGAAACATACAAAATACCACAATGATTGTCATACTGATGAAAACCCTTCTGTTATAAGATAGTGTAAAATGTTATACTTTTCTTAGATGCTCACCCAAGGATATGTTTTTTAATGATTTTTAGAGAGAGAGGAGACAGACAGAGGGAGAGAAACATCAGTGAGAGAGAAACGTCGATCAGTTGCCCCCTGTACACGCCCCAATGGGGGATCGAACCTGCAACCTGGGTATGTGCCCTGACCAAGGATTGAACCCGCAACCTTGTGGTGTATGGAACATGCTCCAACTAACCGAGCCACCTGGCCAGGGCTAAAATGTTATAACAACATTTAAAGGATACAGGGCGGGGAGAAGTAGGTTCGCAGGTGTGTGTATGGAAAACAATGCAGTGATTAATAAATAGTATGAGAATAAACTCCGCGTCACGTACCCACAGGGTAACCCTGGCTTTGCCGGCCCGTCTTCTCTCTCGTCCGGTTCGCTGGCTCCCTGACTTGTCATCACGTTGGAGGTTGTGCGCCCCCAGTGTTGACCGGCCAGGCCGGGCCTCACAGCCCTCGCGACCCGGAGGCGACCGAGCCCGGCGGGGGGGGCACCGCCCTGGGCCTCAGCCCAGCTGCCCCCACGGACCCCGGTGGTGCAGACGCCTTTGGAAAAGGTTGCGCAGCCCGTGTTTCTCACGCACGTTGACCTGGTCTGTTGCAGGGCCTTTCCCTGCCCAGGGCCAGAGGGAGACTGTAACGCCGCTCGCAGCCATGCAGATCCTCTGCTCGAAAGCCGGCTCCACTCCGTCAAACACGCAATGAGCTCACGCCTAACGGCGGAGGAGTGGCTTCTCTGTGGGGGTGCGCTGTCGGCTGGTGTGGACTTCGGGGCCCGCTGTGGCCCCGGCCGGACGTCCCCCTGCTCTGAAGTCCTCCCTGGTCAGCGGGGCTGTGTAGACGCCGTGTCTCCTGGAGCTGAGGGCCAGCTCTCCTCCTCGGGGATTTGCTAACTTATCGTTTGGGGTAACCCTCCTTTTGTGACACCTGCACCCGTTAAGTTGCGGGCCCCCCTCGGGGACTGGCGGGGGGCTCTTGCTCGGGGCTCTCGGCCCGGCCTCCCGGGAATGTGTCTCCCCCACACTTCGCTCGCTTGTCTGCTCTCAGAGATAAAATAGGGAACAGTCACACTTCACAGATCAGTGCTCACCAGAAGCAACAAAACATCATTTATACCTGTTGTGTCCATGTATTAAAATCAGTAACAAGTAGTTAACTACTTATATTTTTCTTGGTATTTTTTTTCTTTTAACTTAAAAAAATGTTTTTTCTTTATTGATTTTTAGAGAGAGAGGAAGTGAGAGGGAGAGAGATGGAAACATGGATGAGAGAGAACATCGACTGGCCGCCTCCTGCAGGCCCCACTGGGGATGGGCCCACAGCCTGGGCACGTGCCCTGACTGGGATCGAACTGGCGACCTCTTGGTGCAGGGTCGACGCTCAACCCCTGAGCCACACGGGCGGGGCCACTACACAGACCAGGCGACTCAGGTCGGCCTCCAGCGCTCCGCCTGCCTCTCACTTTCGCTTATGGCGACGTTCAGGGGAGCAGTGGTTTCGGCTAAATGTGCGCCATCCGCAGAAACCAGGCCCCGCGGGCTGGCAGAGTGCCCCCCGAGGCCGCCACCTCCCCATTTCTACGGGACCAGCAGGGCTGTGGCCGTGCACACGTCTTATAACACTCTGCTCTGTTGAGTGAGAACCGTTAGTTTTATGAGCCCAAGGACCAAGACTTCCGTGTGTGAGCTTTAAAAAAAATATGTTTTTATTGATTTTTTAGAGACAGAGGAAGGGAGAGAGAGAGAGAAACATCTATGAGAGAACAGGGATCGGCCGCCTCCTGCACGCCCCCCACTGGGGATCGAGCCCACAACCCGGGCATGTGCCCTGACCGGGAATCGACCCCAGACCTCAGTCCACGGGACGGAGCCCCATCCACCGAGCCACACCGCCGCCCGTTTCTCAGCTTTAACGTAGAAAACCTGAGTTTGCAGCTCTGTGTCTGTGGACGACGTATCACTGGAGTTTCACAGGCCTGTTGTAGGAACCTCAGCCTGACACCCATGGCATCGGCAGGCGAGAAATTAGCTCATTTTCAAAAACGGGATAAAGGGACCGATGCAGAGACCTGTACGGTCATGAGGACATCCTGTGAGTGATGTCCCGTGGGGCCCGCTGCTCTTTGACCCCACATTTCGCACAAAGAATCTGAGGGGAAGAGCCCTCAGGCCTCGGGCCCCAGCAGGAGCTCGGCGGGGGCTGTCTCTGCCCTGCCCCCCTGCCCAGACCTCCATGCGGTTCTGCAGCCCTGGCTGCGCTGGTCCCCACGGGGACAGAGCGCTGCTCGGTGTCTGAGCAACGCTGATGTTGCCGGGGCTTGGAATCCAGCGTCTGCGTTATCTGTGCTTGGGCGGTAAGGCAGCACCCGGAGGCCTGTGGATCCCGCCATCCCCCGCGTGCCCCACGGACGTGCATGGCGCCTGCACCGCACGCAGCCGGCCCCGGGTGAGCTGTGGACCTGCTCGCTGATGGGGTGGGGGGCGCAGGGGCCACGCGCATACCCAAGGGTCACGGGGTGTCTCTCACGTCAGGGCCACGGCCGTGGGGGTTCCCAGTGCCTGGGAGTGAAGCCAGCTCCCCTGCTGGGGTGGAGACGGAACGGTGGAAGCGAGGATACAGGTCATTATCTGCCGAGGTGTCATCCGGGAACGGGGGCTGCTTCTCGAGAGTCAGTGCAGCCCTGGTCAGTTTGACTCAGCGGTTAGAGCGTCGGCCTGCGGTCCAGAGAGACCCGGGTTCGGTTCCCGCTAAGGGCACGTACCTCGGTTGCAGTTTGTCCCCAGCCCTGGTTGGTCGTGCGGGTGGCAGCCACTCGATGTGTCTCTTTCACGTTGATGTTTCTCTCTCTTCCTCCCTCTCTCTTTCCTGCTCTTGATGAAGATAAATGCAAAAGTGTCCTCAGGTGAGGATAAAAAAACAACACATCAGTGAACGTAGCCGAAGGAGGGGAATGTCCCAGGCTCCTGTAAGCAGCTGTCGAAACACGGGCAAATCCAGCATTTGTCTGGGCAGCAGAGTGGGGACCCCATGGGGTGTGAGTGGGGGCGCCATGCGCACGGGGAGGCCTGGGCAGGACCAACACACCGTATTTCTAAGGAGGTTTCGCTTTTCTTTTTTTTTAACACAGCTTTTTACTGTTGATGATGATTAAGACAGACTCCCATGATCGTCAGCCGAGGTGGTTTCCTTACCTACTAGACCTGGTGTTTGGTTGAGGTTCTTGCTTCTCAGTCAGAGAAACGGCGAAGGGGGTGAGCATCTCCTGCGGTGTCCACAGCGGCTGGAGGAGTCACTGTCCTTGTAGCAGCCACTGGGCATTGAGGTGTGACCTTCATTATGCAAATGCCCACGCACACCGGCTGGAAGTTAGGGGGGGTTCTGGGCTGACTTCCCAGAAAAACCACTCTCATTACTGGTGGCTCGTGGCTGCGGCCAGCTCTGTGATATTGTCGAGTGACCAGCGCCCTGTCTGAGCGCAGTGGCCAAAGTAAAGGCAGCGGCCCTGCGGTGAGGCTCAGTGTGAGTGTTGGCCGCACCCGCAGGTCCCGGTTCCCTCCCCGTCGAGGGCATGAACCTGGGTCCCTCCCCATCGAGGGCATGAACCTGGGTGGCAGGTTTGGTTCCCAGCCCAAGTCGGGTGCATTTGGAAGGCAGCCAGTCGATGTGTGTCTTTCACATAGACGTTTCTCTCTCTCCGCCCCCGCCAACTCCCTCAAAAAAAAAAAAAAATCAATGGGAAAAATGTCCTTGGGTGAGGATCAACGACAACAAGATAACACGGGCAGCCGTACTCTGGGGCCTGCAGGACACCGCCCACCCCCCATGTGATGCCCTGTGTGTCCACCCTGGACACCGAGCTTCCTCGTCCGGGACCAGAGAGCTCGTGGGCCGGTGGGAACCCGGACGGAGCGAGCGTCTCCGAGACCCTGGGCGCCTTGGCCGAGTGCACCCCGTGATTTCACGGAGGTCAATGAGCATCTTGTTCCGTATCAACCCTTGACCTCTCACCTGGATTTATAGCATTTCCCTCGTTCATTTCTTTGCACAGACATACAGGACGAATGTCCACGCACTCGCCATTCGTCATCCCTCAGAGGCCCCGTCACGTGTCTGTTCTGGGATGGTGAGGGGCCCCGGCAGGATGACACAGTCCTGCCCACAAAGAAACACCAACAGGAGGGTGACGGGGCCTCGCTCAGGAGGTGACAGGCTGGGGACCCTCCTGCTGGCGAACAGTCCAGATGTGTGGACGCCGAGGGGTCACGTGATGGCCAGGCCGCGGGGCAGGAGTGAGGGCAGGTGCCACAGGCCACAGGGCGCCGGTCTGGTTCGCACTCGGATGGGTGGGCCGCACCTGTGCGGCTGAGGGACGTTACGGGGTGAGCGGGGGCCGGTCAGGGGCAGACAGTCAGGGCAGAGCGGGTGGAGGGCGGGCCACAGGCCCCGCTCTGACGCACGTAGAGAGCAGAGCTAACTGTCTCCAGCCCCTGGGTGTGGGCGAGAGGTCAAGCGTGACTTTGGGGTTTGGGCCTGAGAACCGTAGGGGGTTGCCTTGATCTTTCAGTTTTACAGCCCGTGACCCCACTTGCACGCGTCCTGGGGGCCAGGGGCCCACGGGGCCGCAGCCCATCGGTGCCCAGCTGTTCTGACAAAGTTTTACCTGAAGAAATGCTTTTGCGTCACCCACCTGCTCGTGTGCAGTTAGTTGTTGAAAACTTAGTGTCGATACGTGTTTCCCTCCGTGGTTGTACCTCTCTGGGCGCACTGACAGACAGACACCAGTGCCCACTGCCCCGTCCCGGTGGGGTGGCCACAGCCTGGCAGACCTGCTGACTTTCCTTGTGCAGAGAGAGGAAGCGTCCGGACGTGGCCCCGTCCCTGCCCCTCCCGGCGCCCGGCGGTCTCGGCCCCGTGCTCCGTCACAGGCGGCCTGTCTGCGTCCGTGGTGTGGGGCGAGTTGTGCTGCTGGTGCGCGGAGTCGGCCGGGCTGTCGGCTGCCCGTCCACCCTGCCTCCGGGTGCAGGTGCGAGTTGTTCCAGTGCTAGAGCCGAACTGGGGCGTAGTCCCGTGTCTCCTTGGTCACGGAATGTTCCTCCAGGTCGCAGCAGCTGTCCCCAGCGCTCAGACGGCCGCAGTCTTACTTAGCGAGAGCGCTGTGTCTGCACCCGGAGCTGGTGCGCGGTGGCCATGGTGACGTTTGTCTGCTCGGCGGAAGTGGTCACTCAGGCCCGGGCCCTGTGATTAGCCCCCGTCTGTCCCCAGCCGGAGGCCACGGGAAGTGAGGAAGGAGACACACGGCCTCTGTCCCCACGCGAATGCGCATGTTGTCTTGAGTGGCCGGAGAGCCTGTGACTGTTCCAAAGATTGTTCCCAGATCTGGGCCACGGGACCTGGGTCAGGACACGTAACAACGGCCGAGCGGCCTCGGAGGGCGTGGGGGGTGGGCGGCGTGTCCACCCGGGGTCTCTGGAGGGAGGGGCCGTGGAGGCGCTGACGAGGAGCGGGCTGGGGTCCCCCCGGGCAGAGCGCAGGACTGACTCACAGACAAGGACCCCGGGACCCTCCTTGAAGTCAGCTTCCGGGTCCTTCCCATCCCTGTTGCCCACGCGGCCACTGCTGCCTGGGTCAAGTCTCTGCAGCACACCAATTTTTCTACTTTGTTGATTTTCCCAAATGTGGACATTTTTCAGTTTCGCGATCGCGTTGTCCTCCAGGGTCCCAAGCTGTCAGCTTGAGGCTCGTTGCCTTGGTTACAGTTCTGCACACACGACGCTGTCCGTCTGTCCTCCTGACCTGTCCCCTGGTACCCCCGGGCTGCTGGGGCAGCACCCAGTCATGTCTCCATCGCCCCCTTGGGCCCGGGATGGGGGCCTGCTGAGTGCATGGGGCCCGGCTCCCACCTGCCTCGCGTCCGCCCTGCCGCTCAGCCGGCCTGTCCACGGCTCCGTCTTCACCCCCCCCCCCCGCCTGTCTGTCGTCATGGTCCCCATCAGGACAGCAGCAGCGCTTGGCCTCTGCTCCAGCCGAGGGCCTTCCAGAGGGTCTTCTGGCACCCCACGGGCTGGCGGGTGCGGGGCGGAGGGCCGCCTGTGGACAGGGCTCCGCAGGGTCCTCCGCTCTGGCCGTGCGGCAGAGCTCGTGGGGTCTGAGAGCCGCCACAGGGCCTGTGCTGCCCCAGCCCCTGCTTCTCAGCCTTCAGAGTGAACAGACACCACAACAGCCCCGTACCCCTGAAGGTGTGGCCACAAAAACGAGTCACCTCGAGCCTTTTCCCCTGCGGCGGTGCTGAGGGAGGAGCTGGGCCCCATGCGTGAGCCCCACTTCGCCACGAAACAGCCACGTGTCATCACACCCGCAGACTCAGACCGGGGCCGGGACCCACGGCGCCTCCGGAGGCGCCAGCCGCCGACGGAGCCGAGTGTCTGGCTCAGACGGATCTTTCTCAGCGCTGCCTGTGTACTCGGTCTTCCTGGGTTGTCCTTGTCATCTGAGCGACATCCCGTTGTTTCAGGGGAGGTTTGTGATGGCGGACAGGGCGACCCCTCCATCTCCGACGGGCTTGTTTACCCGGATGCACTTTGAAACCGTGTTCCCCGTTTCAGCGTCGTGTCCGGATATGGGTGGGGCTGCGCAGGACCAGGGTGCGGTTGGGAGGGGCTGTCCTCGGCTCTGGTCTCAAGGTCGCTGCGGGACCTCTCTCAGATTCATTCACCCGTTTGACCCGAGGTGGGAGGCGATGTCTCCTACGGTCGGCTCTGCTGATTTTTCTTCTAGTTCTTACAGTTTCTGCGTCACCATCTCAGCACCTGTGGACGCGTGGCTGATTGTGACGACCGTCTGTCCGCTCGCCGAGCTCTGCGCAGCTCCTGGCCGGGCCCCTGTCCGAGAGCTCGGAGCTGGGTTTTATTTCTGACACAGCCTGAGCCCATCTTCCTGGGTGATTTTTATCCTGTTTATTAGAACATATTTTCTGCTGTTCTTGTTTAAGTTTATATTGTTGCTTAAAAACTTTAAGAAGTCTCTGTACTTTGTTCTTTGCTTTGTTGTGAGCTTTCTTCACATTCGTCCCCAGAAGTTCAGAAGGAGTTTATTCTGGGGCTTACATTTTATTTGAGATGGTACTTTGAAGTCTCTGTTTCTTTCCATTTCAAAGCGAGACCCACGGGAGGAAGGTGGAGAGACGCTCCCCTCACGTCCAAAAACAAATGTCGCTTCTGCCCACGGAGGTTTTCTCTCACGTGACTCGGTCTCACTGACATGTACACACCGCACGGTCCGCCGGTCCCGCCGAGCACCCTGCCTCCACCCGTGTCTCTGCTCCCCACTGCCCGTGAGTGAGCCCCGGGCGTGTGCGGCTGGGACTGGACCAGCTCTGGCAGCAGCGTCTCTCCAGGGGAGTTCGTTCATGCTCTGGGTGTATCAGAACCTTCTTCCTTTCTGAAACGTCAATTTATTTTTTTAAAGTAACAATTTTAATGGTCCTGCTGGTGGAGAATGTACAGAGCATGCTCAGAGCACTGAGCGCATTCGAGTGCGTGACCGTCGGTGCCGTCGGCCTCTCTCCGAGCCCTCGAGCCTCTGCCGAACCAGAGCCACGACGCATCGCCACGGTTTCTTCCTGAGTCGTCTGGTCTCCGGTGCAGGCCTTTCGTCCCCTTGAGCCGATGGTGGTCAGTGTGAGGCCAGGGCCCCACCTTATTCTTTCCACGGCGTGGTTCCCGTGCCACTGGCTGACAGGCTCCCCTCCCGCCCCGTGGTCTTGGCTCCCGTGGACAGTTTGCCGTGAACAAGTGGGTTTACTTCTGGCTTCTCGGTTATGCTGCACTTTTCTATCCTTGGGCCGGTACCACCCTCTAGACCACGGCCGCTTCGTGGTCACGTGGAAACCCTGGTGGGGGTCCTGCAAAGCCGCAGAATCACACTGTCCATCTCTCCAGGCCGGCGGGTTCCCGGCGGGGCTGACGCGGAGCATCTGGGGGTGTCGCCACCTCCACACGCTTACGTCTCTGGACGTGGGTGTCTCTTCGTTTGTCTAGATCTTGAACTTCTTTCAACAGTGTTTCTAGCTTTGGGAGTGTTTTTCATTCTTTTGTTGAATTTATTCCTAAGTGTGTTATTCTTTTTGATGCCATTGTAAATGGAATTGTCTCCTTAGTTTTATTTCCAAATTGTCCGTTTCAAGTACATGAAATTACAATTGATTTTTAAATATCGATCTTGTATCCTTCAACCCTGCTGAACTCATTTATGCTAATTGTTTTTTTTTTTTTTTTACTCACCCAAGGACATTTTTCCATTTATCTTCAGATAGAGCAGGAGGGAGAGAGAGAGAGAGATGTGAGAGAGACAAGACACATCGATTGGTTGCCTCCCGCATGACCCCGACCAGGGCTGGGGACCAAACCAAAACCCAGCTGCGTGCCCTTGGCCGGAATCGAGCCCACTCGCCTTTGGTCCAGCGGCTGATGCGCTAACCACTGAGCAAAACCGTCCAGGGCTCTGCTAATTGTTTTCAATTGATTCTCAGGATTGTGTATATACAAGATCATGTCATCAGCAAATAAGAGAGTTTGGCCTCTTCCTGTGCAACCTGGATCCTTTTATGTGCCCAGGTCAAGGCTGAAGAGCGGCGGGGGGACCCCACGTCCGGTCTCGTTCCTGCCGCTGCCCCTGGTCAGTTTGAGGGTGTTCCCTTCGGTTCTAGTTTGTTGAGTGTTATCAAGAATTTGTGATTATGTCACTGTTGCTGGACTAGTTTCCCCAGTATTTTATTGAGAGCTCCGCATCCATGTTCATAAGAAATGTTGGTCCTTGACCTTTCTTAGGACATCTTTGTCTGGTTTCGGTATTAGGATAAACTGGTCTCATACAATGAGTTGGGAACGGTTCCCTTCGCTTACATTTTTTGGGAAACATTTGTGAAGAATTAGTACTAATTCTTCCTTAAATTTTTGGTGGAATGTAGTGGAAAAGCTGTCTGGGTCTGAGCTTTCCTTTGTGAATAACTTTGATTATTGATTCATTGTCTTCACTTGTTATAGGTTCATTCACATTGTCTGTTTCTTCTTGAGTTAGTTTTGGGAGTTTTTGTCCAGTTTTGGGAACCTGTCCTTTTCATCTGAGTTATCTAATTGTTGGCATACAGTTGTGTATTGTATTCCTTTATAATCCCTTTTATTTCTGCAAGGCCTGTGGTAATGTCTTAATTTTATTTCTGATCCTGATGATTTCAGCCTTCCCTCCTTCTGTTGGTCAGTCTGAATAGAGATGTGTCCATTTTGTTGATCTTTCCATAGAAACAGCTTTTGGTTTCATTTTTAATTTTTCTTTCATATTCTCTATTTCAAAAACCTCTGTTTAATCAGTATTTTTCTTTCCGACTGGGTTGCTTCACTCTTCTTCCAGTGCGTCCAGGTGGAGGCTTAGCATTTACAGCTATGCCTTGTCCTCTAAGCACTGCGCTTGCTGCACTCAATAGGTTTTGTTATGTGTCTTCATTTTTGTTAGTTTCAGAGTATTTTCTGATTTGGGTTTGTCTTTGTCCACTGGTTATCTAGGAGTGCACTAATTTCCACACCTTTGTGAGTCTCCCAGTTTGTTCTTGCTATTGATTTCTAATTTCATTCCATTGTGATCAGAGAACCTAGTTCATGTTATTTCCCTCCTTGTAGCTTTGTTGGGCTGTTTCATGGCTCAGCACATCGTCTGTATGGGTGACTGTTTCGTGTGCCCTGAGAAGATGGACTGTTCTGTTGCTGTCACTGGGTGGGACAGTCCTTGGTGTCTGTGAGGTCTAGTGGGTTTACAGTGTCGCTCACATTTCTCTCTCTGGTCCAGTCGTGCCGCCCAATGTGGAGAGCGGGTGTTGCCATCTCCAGCTGGTGTCGGCGAGCGTCTCCCTACACGTATGTTGGTGCTGTCACGAAGGTGCCTGTGTTTCCAACTGTTCCACGTCTCTGACACACTGACCCTTGTCTCATTCCCAAAGGCCACTGTCTTGAGGAGAAGGTTGTTTTAAAGCCGGTTTGGTCTGGCAGCGGTGTCGCGACTGCTTCCGCGCGGGTGCCGTTCCCGTGGGGCGTCTTCGAGCCCACAGTGTGTCCCCCAGGAAGCTAGGAGTCGGGTCACGTTGTTTATAGAGAAATCTGCTCTGAGTCTGTGCCTGTGGTGGGCTTGTTTGCTGCCTTCACACTCTTGCTACTTTGATGTGGTCGGATTTATGTCTGCTGCTCACCTGTCCCCACCTTCTTGAGTCTTTTTCATTTTTTTATCCCTTGTTACTGCTTTTGTCCATGAAGTGAATGTTTTCCAACGTTGCATTTTAATTTATTTGGTGTTTCCTCCACTATACAGTGATACCTCGGTTCTCGAACGTAATTCGTTCCAGGAGGACGGTCGAGAACCGAATTGTTCGAGAACCGAAGCAATGAAACCCAATAGGAAAGCGTGACTCCACAAAGCGTGACTCTCTCTCTGCACTCACACTGATGACGCCAGCAAGGCGCGCTGGGCCGAATGAATGCCATTCGGCTCAACTCGGCTCATCTCGGAAGTTCGAGTTCCAAATATTTGTTCGGATTCCGAGACAAAAGTTTCTCGAATCTCCTGGTCGAATACCGATTTGGTCGAAAACCGAGGCGTTCGAGAACCGAGGTATCACTGTACATGCTTTTGGTTATTTCTTTGGTGGTACCCCACCTTCCTGAGACTTCTCCGTTCCCCCGTTTTCTCTTTCTGCATCTCACACGGGCTCCGTGGGTCTTCCTTCTGTTCAGATGGACTCAGACCTTAAGTGAGTGTTTATTTAGCTGTTTAACTTTTCAACGCCAGACCCTCATTTTTTTTTTTAACAATCTCTCTTTATTCGTGCTCCGTCATTGGTCCGTCGTTGCCTTTGTACCTTTACTCACAGTGTCCGTTAGTTTTGTGAGCACATGTACTACATCTTTTTAAATGAATCCAATCAATGGTCACTCTTACAGGCAGTTTGTTTATTTTTGCTTGTCTTTTTCTGGAGTATGGGCCACACTTTACTGTTTCTTTTCATGTTGTGCAATTTGAATTAAAACTGTATGTTTTAATAATATATTGTAGCAACTCTCAGGATTCGACACCTTCCCCAGGTCTTGTTATTTGCTTGCTCATTTATTGATTTTTATAGAGACGTGAAGGGAGCAAGGGAGGGAGAGAAAGAGAGAAAGAAACATCGATCAGTTTCCTCTTTTATGTCCCTGCCAGGGGTCAAACCCCACACCCTTTTGGTGTGCGGGATGATCTCCAACCAGCTGAGCCCCCGCAGGCCTGGTGGGTGATGTCGGTGGGGTCTGTCCTGTGCCCCACATGCAGTGTCAAGGTTGGACGTTGCCTCGGGGCAGGTGCAGCCTGGGCACGCCCTCCTCACCTGGGGCCTCTCTCTCTGAAGACGTCCCGCTAACCCCTGATCCTGGCTGGTGGCTGTGTTTGTTTGGGTAACACTCTGAGACACACATTGTTACATAGATGATCCAGTCACATTCCATCCCCCCGAGGGAAGCATTCCTGAGGCCCCGCCATGTGTGATCTGACCCCATGTGTCCCTGCTCCTGTCTCCAGGTCTCCTCTGTGAAACAGTCAACCGAACCTCAGCCTATGCTTGAATCTCCTGATTGCGTTTCACCCCCACCCCCACCCAGTTTGTGAGGGTTCTCGGGGTTAATGTTCCCCAAGCTCTCCTACAAATGAAATCCTGCCTTTGGGAGGAGATGGGTTGCTGTCTGTTGGCTCCCCCACCCCCAACGAAATCTCTGGGCCAGGGTCTGGGGGTGGGGGGTGGGACGGGGTCTTCCTGCTCCAGGAGCTGGGCGCTTGGTGGGGCAGCTTGCTGTCCTGCGGGGGCCACCGCCTCCTGTGCTGGCAGGTGACTGGGGTCGATGTTCTCTGTGCGCCCACAGCAGTCTGCATGTCCCGCGCGGGCCGGGGGCATGAGAGCTCCAGCTCCCACCACACTCACCTGGGCTCAGCAAAGGGAGCTGGGCACAGTGGATGGGAACCCGGGGGACCCTGCTGTGGCTGCTGAGAGGGGGAGGGAGGGAGCTCGTGGGCGCAGATGCGCAAACTCGCCCTTCTACCGCGTCCACGGACTGTCCTGGGCAGACCTCTCCTGGCTGCCGTTTGCCCAGATCCCTCCCGTGGTGCCCGGCTCCCTCGTTCACCCCTCTCCCTGGGGGTGCGCGGCGGGGGCCTTCGCGTGTCACACGGGGTTCGATCTCCTTTTCGGATGCTCGTGTGAAGGGGCCGGTGTGGGCAGGTCGACTGGCAGAGCTGGGGTGTCCTTCCGGCAGAACGTGGGGGAGGCGGCGGGAGGCTGAGCTCGGGGCGCAGGGCGCAGAGTCGGGTTCTGGCTGCGGTGAGGGGGGAGGAGGCCGGGGGTCAGAGGGCCCTGGGGAGAGGTCGCAGGGGTCAAGGGAAGAGAGGGAGCCTGAGGGCCGGAACCGGGTCAGGACTCGTGTCAGGGGGGGCGTCCAGCTTCTGTTCTCGGCCACCCACCGGGCGGGGGCGCAGGCTGCGCCGAGGGAGGGGCGTGGGGGGAGGTGGGGTCTGCGCGCCCGTGGGCCCCCCCCCGTCCTGAGGGACCCGTGCTCCCTGAGGCGAGGTCTCCCGTCTCTCCAGGTGCCCGCTGGCCACGCGTCTTCTCTGGACACGTCTGTCCGGGTCCTTCCCGCTGTCAGGCGGACGGCGTCGGGCGGAAGGTCCGCGGCTGCTGGGAGGAGATCGCGGGGCTGCGGGCGGCTCCTCACAGAGGAGATAGAACCGCCCGCGGTCCAGCGGGTCCCGTCCGGGCCGAGGTGACGGCAGGACCGCGAGGAGATGTCTGCACGCCCGAGTCGTGGCCTTAGTCCCCGCGGCCAGGACGTGGAGGGTGTCGGGGTCCCCGCCACGGGAGCGGCTGAGGGGAGGTGGACGCGGAGAGGAGCCCTGGGCAGAGCCGGCCACCGGCCGACGGGCGACACCCGTCCAGGGAAACGGAGACAGACACGGAGGCCCCGCCCCCCGCCCCACGGCCACGGCCCCTCCCCCACGGCCCCGCCCCCCGGGGAAGCGGAAAACAGCCTTTGCGGTGGAGCCGAGAGTCGAAGGCGGTTGCCGGGCTCCCAGGACGGCGTCCAAGGACGCGCGCAGGACTGTCCGCAGTGACCGTCTGTGTCCACATCACAGCCCGGGGACGTGCCAGCCGTGCCGGTGAGACTGGGGTGCGGCCTCTGAGAACCCTGGGGAGAGCCCACCCCGCCCCCGCACAGGGGACACCCCGGGCCCTGCCTTTGCCCCCAGGACCGTGGGGGGTCGTCCCCAGGAAGGGCCGCGCCCCTCGCAGGGCCAGTGCTGTTCCCAGAACCTGCCCGTGACCCCGGCCGACTCAGCACCAGTAACTCACACCTGGACCGACAGTTTCTCTAAGAAATCAGCCGAGTTACGCCGCCGGGGTGTGGCGGGTGCTTCTCGGAAATGTAACGGATGGATAGGAGCCGCCGCTCTCCGGGGCCCTCCCGGGGGACCCCTCACCCGCAGCCAGAGGTCGGAGGTCAGTTTCCTCCCCAGAGACTCGGTTCCTCTCCGTCCCTACTTCTCAGATTACTGTATTTTGGAAGCACAATGGCAGTTGGAGCCCTTGAATCCATCAGGAGAAATGCATTTAAAAGACGCGTAGCTTCTCCCTCCCACCACCTCATCTCCCTTTTATTGGCAACGTGCAATCTGTCACTTTGATTCCCAGGAATAAACTGTGAAATGTAACAGAAAAAATAGAGCCCCAGCCCTTCACCTGGCTGAGCCGACTCATTCGGAAATGCCGAGTTCGCCCCTTTGCCGTCGCGGTCGCGGGACGTGTCTGCGGAGGGATGGTTGCTCGGTCTCTGCCCGAACGGGCACGGATGTCCTCAGGCTGGAGTCGGCCGGCATCGCTGCGTGGCCGAGATGGCTCCTTGTTGGGGTTAGGCCAACAGGCAGACATGCTGGACGAACCCTGTGTCCAAATGTGTGCACTTGCACATGCGGGCACACGGCTGTACACGCACACACGTGTTCACCGATCCACTTGTCACCCAGTTCACCCAGGTGGCACCGTGTGAGACTGTGTGTGGGCCCTGCTCACTGTGCGCTCGGCTCGGGGTGTCCCCATCGCCCCTCCATTGGTGGTGCCCGGCCAGCGCTCGGGGACCATGGCGTCGCGATGCTCGCCGAGGGGGCGCAGGCAGCCAGGAGCTCCGGCAGGCACTGCGCTGACCGTTGGCGGTGACCACGGCCTGTGTCAGGAGCAGGGAGGAAGGTCCTTATGTCAGGTCGTTTGGAGATGTGCTCGAGGTCTCAGTCAGCGGGCAGAGGAGTTCCCCAGAAATAATAACAGAGCCCGGCAGGTGTGGCCCAGAGGTTGAGTGTCGACCCTGCACCAGGAGGTCCTGGTTCGATTCCCGGTCAGGGCACATGCCCAGGTTGTGGGCCTGATCCCCAGTGGGGGGCATGCAGGAGGCGGCCAGTCGATGTTCTCTCTCATCCATGTTTCTCTCTCTCCCTCTCCCTTCCTCTCTCTCTAAAATCAATAAAGGAAAAAAATTAATACTAGAGCTTCCCTGTGACCCAGAAATCCCAAAGAGCTCAAAGCAGGGGCTCAAACACACACACCGTCCCTGTGCTCACAGCAGCAGATTCAGTCGCTGGGGCTGTGTGTCGTATGAGCTCGTGCGGTTCTGGAGGCCAAGACCCTTCCCTCTCTCTGTACGTGTGTGTGTGAGCTGCACACACACTCACACAGCCGCTCACTCACACGTGCACACTTATACACATACACACACACTCACATGCTCACGCTCACACCCGGTCTGGAGAACCTCACATTCTCTTTACTCAGCAGAAAGGAGACAAACGCTGTAGAACAGTCCGGAAGAAATCTTTATGCCTTTCAGCTGCGCCAACAGGACTGATTAAATGCCCACGTGCTAGTGAATTATGTTGGTGGCCGTGGCCTGGGCACTCCAATGTCCTTACACTGCGGCGCATTCGATCAGATTTAATTAACTAGATGGAACCGATGTGCACCTTGTCTTACTGGAAGGTGGAGAGGATGTTGGCTCGGCCCGGGGCCAGGGCAGAGAGCCTGCCTCAGCTCCCCAGGACCTCGCCTCGGCCGGAGCTGGAAGGCGTCCTCCCAGGCGGTCAGCCCTGGCAGGGGACACTGGTTTCGCAGTGGGGTCCTGCTGCCCTCCTGTCTGAGCACCTGTCTGTGACTTGACCAACCGTCTGCTTTTCTGGAAACTGTCCTGAGTCCTCTGGGACACGGGGCAGGACAGCTGCCCCTCAGCAGGGCCCTCTTGGCTGTTTTAAAGATAAACGTCCTGTAACATTAAGTTAAACGGTCTCTGTTGGAAGAATGGACATATTGGTAACTTTTCTTGGTCACGATCCATGTGTGGTGGGGGGAATTCTGCGCAGTGCGTGTGATCTGGGGCTCTGTGCCCACACTGCCTTCCGGTGCAGTCGGGACATGACGGTGCTCAGTTCCTCACCAAGAAATGGACTGTCAGACCCCCCGAGAGACCTGGGAGTCTCACGATTAACTCACACGGACATGTCGGCATCACCGGAGCCCCCCGGTGACCTCAGGTTCGCGCTGTGTCGTACATGCTGAGGGTTTGGACGAATGTGCAGTGATGTGTCCATCATTCCAGTGTCAGTCAGATACTGAGCTGTATACTGCAGGCTGTACCGCTCCTCCCTCCCCAACCCCCGGCACCACCGATCCGTCCGGTCCCCCGGGCTCTGTGTTCCCCAGGGTGTCACGGAGATGGAGTCAGTGTGCAGCCTTCCAGCCTGGCTCCCGTCACTTAGCCACACGCACCTCAGGTTCCTCCATGACCTTTCCTGGTTTGAGAGGCCGTGTCCTCCTAGTGCTGATGACGTCCCATTGTGAGGATGGAGCACAGCTTGTCCATCACCCGCCGAAGGGCGTCTCGGTTGTCCCCAAGGTGTGGCCGTGACGACTGAAGCTGCGGAAAGCATCCGTGTGCAGGTTGTGTGGACAGGAGTTTCCACCTGGTGTCACCAGAAGTATGATTACTGACCCTGCAGGGTTCACTTTGTAAGAAGCTGTCACGCCGTCTCCCTGAGTGGCCTTCCCACCAGCAGAGCCGGATGTCCCGCCGCCCCGTCCTCCCAGCCCTGGGCGTGGTCAGTGCTGGTGCTGGTCATTCGAACAGGTGCGTCCCGGTCCTCGCTGTGGTTTTTATCTGCAGTTGCCTGATGGTGTGTGACGTGAACCTCTTTCCGTGTGCGTCCCTCTTCTTTAGTGACGTGCCTGTTACGGCCTTTGGCCCGTTTTTAATAAAACTCGTTACTATTGCTTTTTTACTGTTGACGTTTAAGAGTTCTTTGTATCGTCTGGATAACAGTCCTTCATCCAACGTGTCTGTTGTGAGCATTTTCTCCAGTCTTCTCGTTCTTGGGACAGTGTCCTCCGCAGCGCAGGCCCGTGTGATGTCCCTGATCCCTTTCACGGACCGTGTCTTTGGTGTTGGACCTAAGAAGTCACAGCCGTGCCCGAGGTTAGCTGGGTTTTCTGCTCTTACCTTAGGGCCGTACAGTGTTTCGTGTTTTACACTGGGGCCTGTGACCCACTTTGAGTTCATCTCGGAGCAGAGCGGGAGGTCTGAGTGTGGGGTGCGCAGGCTCCGGCACTGTTTGTCGGGGAGCCTGCCTTCTCCTCCTGTTGCCTTCGTGGGTCCGTTCCCGGGGTTCCCCTCGGCCTGTCGATCTGTTTGACTGGCCAGCGACACCACCCTGTCTTGACGACCAACTCACCCTAATTCCTTACTTTGTTGCCCTTTGTACACATGTTATCGTAAGAGGCTCTGCACTAGGTCTGCATGTGCTTGGACCGTGTCCTAACCGTCCACCCAGACTACCTTTGCTGTGGGTCAGCGGGACACGCATCTTGAATAAAGAGGTGAAGGTGGCGAGTTGGCAGGTGTGTCTAAGTTGTAACAAGAAGCGATGGAATGTCTGGCACAGACACTGTCATTCTAAGTGGGCGTCTCGTCATTTTGCACGTTCCTGGGGACGTCCGGCCGTGCTCATCACAGTTGTGGGCGTCACTGAGCGGACGCGCCGCACATCGCTTACAGTTAATGTGATTTCATTCGGTCTGCACGTGTGCGCTATAAACATGAGAAGAATTGTGGGAGGCTTTGATGCAGGGCTGGTCTGGGCTGCACCCTCCCCACCCTGCTGCTCAGAGACCCGTCTCCCCCTTTGCCGTCTCCCGTTCTGCCCCTGCACGTGGGGGGGGGCAGCTCCCCTCACCTGCAGTCTCCTCTCCATACACTCCACTTGGTGACATCCCACTTTGGGGTGTAAATAATTACTAGTTATATCGCATTAAATTGATAGGGTGAGACCTCTTTTATGTATGTTTTATTCATTGTTAGTTGTTTTCAAAAATAAGCCTGGAGGATGTGAGTGTGTACGTGTGTGAGTGTTTGTGAATGTGTGTATGTGTACATGTGTACGTGTGTGTATATTTGTGTATGTGTGTATGTGTGTGAGCATATATATATGTGAGTGTACGTGTGTGTATGTGTATGTGTGTAGTGTGAATGTGTGTGAGCATATGTGTGAGTGTACGTGCGTGAGGGTGTGCGAGGGTGTAAGTGTGAGGGGGACTGTGTGGTGCACTCCTGAGCGTTACCGCGGTGCTGAGGACCGTGACGCTGTCCGCAGCTCAGGGGTGCTATGTCCTCGTGGTCACACAGGGCAGTGCTCAGTCGACCCCAGCTGCCCGCGGTGTTGCTCTGTGTCCCAGGCACGTCCGTGCGAGTGAGAAACAAGCTTCAGAACTTCGGACCCCGCACGGTGCCCAGTCCTTACTGGTGCGGGTTTGGTTATTGCTTCAGTTGGTCTGAGATCTGTTCAGTGTTGGGAGGGTGACTCTGTCTTGTTTCAGAACGATGGTCGCTGGGCGAGGGCCTCCTCTGTCCACAGAGCGGGACCCCGAGGGGCAGGAGGTTGTGCTTCCCGAGGGGGCTCCCGGACGCCGCGTTGTCAGCCCCGCTGCCCCTCAGCGGGGCGGCCCCTGGAGAAGCCCCACAGCCCGGTGGCCCCGAGGAAGTGTGTCCTGGCTGAGATGATGGGAGACTCCCTGCAGGCCTCGGGTTCGGGTCCTACCTGCATTTAATACGGGGTTTGGCATAAGTAGGTTTACCATTGTCCATGTGTAAAATCATACAATAACTAATAAACATAATACAGGAATAAACTGTTTTGTGGACTCACAGCTGTGAACCCCCTTTGCCAGCCCTGTGTCTAGAGGGCGTCACAGCTGGTGAGCCCGTCTGCCTGGTGGGACCCCCGGGGCGCCTTCGGCTCAGGGCGGCAGGGCCCGGCACTCACCCGATTGACCTTCGACGGAAAATGTCTGTCAGCAAACGTTCTCAGTCCGTGGGGTTTGTGGACATTCTGGGCACGAGGCTTTGCAGCACCGATGACCTTCTCAGAGGCACAGTGACGCCTGTCCCCACCTGGCGATAACCACCTGCTCTGTTTCAAACAGGTCCTGCCGGGCATCCTGCAGAAGCACTGCTGCCTCGCAGCCGACAGGAACACAGGTGAGTGCGCCGGTCTCGGAGGGAGCGCGGGCCGCGCCGGGGTGGGGGGGCTCGGGTCGCAGGTGCGGGAGCCTGGCTTCGGGTGTCATTCCAGGGCGGGGCTGTGTGGTCACTGACTCCAGCAAACAGTGACTCATTTGGCTCGACAGAGTTATGACTGGAGCTCAGAGAGCTGAGTTGATGTGTCAAAGAAAATAGTTTCATGATTGCTGCCTTGGACTTGGAAGGAAACGGGTCACCTTATAAGGTTGAATCCATTGGTTTCAGAGTTGTTTTTTGTTGTTGATTGTACTTATTTATTAAGAGAAAACCACCATTAGTGGCCAGCCCGGAGGGCACTGGGAGTCTGTTTGCGGTCAGGGCCTCACCTGCCATTGGGTAGGAGCCAGCCAGGTAGGAATCTCAGACCCTCAGGATCAGTGAGACTCTCGGACGTCTCTGGGGGGGCTCGTGCTGCAGGGCTGTCCGGCCTCAGGTCCTCTGCAGGTGGGAGGCGGTCAGTGAGTGGTTGGCACCACTTGTAAGGACACGTGACGGAGGAAAAAGTAAAAAAACAGCTGCAGAACTCGGTGTGTTACAGTTACTAACTCTACTGTGTTACAGTTAAGAAACCAACAGACAGAAAGAATTGATTTGGGGTGTCCTGTCTGGTAGGTTGTCTTCACGGCCCTCCTGTGTGGGGTTTCTCATTCAAGGTGTGTTCATCGGAGAAACAGCAGGTTCTGAGGGAAAGACGAGGGTGGTATTCTTTCTGCAGGGGCCTGCTGGAGGTTTGCATTCCTGGGATCCGTGGTCTGCGTGCACCCCGCACGTCGGGGCTGTGAAAGGGGGTGGGCGATGCTCCTGAGGGTGTTCTGGGCCGTGGGACGCACGGCAGGGCTCCCTTCTGGGGTCGTGAGAGCTGAGTCCAGCGTGTCATCAACGGCACCTTTACCAGAGGCCTGGCTGCTGGTTGCGTGAGTGACGGAAGAGGCATTTTGTACGGTGCATTGACGCAGAGCGTGGCGTGGGGGACGCAGGGTCTTCATTATTCTATTTGTTTTTACTTATGTACATGAAGGGATGACATTACTGACCTGATTATTTTTCAAAATGTTCACAGAACTCTGTTTTTTCACCCGTTCAGTGACTTCTCAGCTGTGATTTTTAGCATATTTACTGTTGGTAGGGAAATTTGTTTAGAACGTGGTCACTATTTTTGAGTGCCCCTTTCCTGAAAGTTTTCATTAGTAATGAAAATAAATGAACAACTCACATGTGAATAAACAAAGATCTTTTGCAAACTGTGTCCATCAGCACCAGTGTTCGTAACACAGAGACAGAAGGGTTTTTGTGGCATGTGGCTTTCAGGGGGTCATCTCTCCGACCGAGCAGCACCAACAGCCCTGGCCGGTTTGTCTCAGCGGTTAGAGCGCCGGCCCGTGGACCAGAGAGTCCTGGGTTCAGTTCCCACTAAGGGCACGTACCTCGGTTGCAGTTTGTCCCCGGCCCTGGTTGGGTCGTGTGGGTGACAGCCACTCGATGTGTCCCTCTCACATCGATGTTTCTCTCTCTCCCTCCCTCTCTTCCTCCCGCTCTGTCTGAAGATAAATGCAAAAATGTCCTCAGGTGCGGATAAAAAAAAAAAAAGGTCTGTTTTACTAATCTCACACCTACCTGCGTGCAATTCAGAGGACACAGGGAGGTCACCTGGCATTAAATCTAAATTCCGACTCGGAGAAGGCAGGACACGCGGTGTTTCCGTGTTGGCTGCTGGTCCTGGTGGGTCTGCGAAGTGGAGGTGGGCAGATGAGGGGCACAGCACTTCCCGCTGTCAATGGCCATTGAGTAACCACTGAGATGCAGATGTGGCTCCCGCCCCGCGTCAGCTGTGACCTTCCGGTGGGATGTGCAGACAGGACCCCACGGAGCAGAGGGGGAGCTGCCAGAGGGGCCCGGGCTTCAGGACTCGTGAGGGCGGGCAGGTCTCGTGGGTTAGGAAAGAACATCGTGCACGATGCTCCGCTCCTCCCTGGGCTCAGGAGGGCGGCTCTCTGAAGTCCGGGTGGAAGCAAGAGGTCACTTTGAAGGCCGGGGTTCTCCAGGTCAACTCTCCCGCCCGGATCGCGCAGTCACTTATAACAGCGGAGGCTGTGCAGGCAGGACCGTGGGCTGTGATTCGCACACGGAGAAGAAAGAGGCAGCCATGAGCGGAGCAGACGCTCGAGCCCCAGGTGCGCTGTCCCTCCCGCATCTCGGGGACCAGGGCCCCTGGGCCGGCGGGAGGCTGTGTTCTTGCTCTGTCCCTGTCTGTCCCCGGAAGGCAGAAAACAGCCCTCACCTGCTGAAAAGGGCCTGATTTCATGAGTGAAATGGCTTCATCAGGAAGCCAGTCACGCTTCTAATTGCCGCAGATGAAAGGTGACGGATCGTTAGTTTTAAGGCCAAAATGGTTTGCTCTCATGTGACTTAGAAACCCCGAGGGTCACCTCCAGCCTAGATGGTCCCTGTGTCAAGGAGAAGCACCGGCCCCCCAGGAAGGGACACCCTGCGGGAAAGCAGGCACCTGCAGGAGGGGCGCTGAGCAGAGCTGTCTGCGCCGTCAGCCCACCTGACTCAGTGCCCCCGACTGCGGCCCCGACGTGGGGGCCTGGCCCTTCCTCCCTGAGGGACCCCCGGCTGTGGCCCCGACGTGGGGGCCTGACCCGTCCTCCCCGAGGGACCCCCTGCTGCGGCCCCGACGTGGGGGCCTGACCCGTCCTCCCCGAGGGACCCCCTGCTGCGGCCCCGACGTGGGGGCCTGGCCCTTCCTCCCGAGGGACCTGAACACCACAAAGCATCACGGTGTTTTTATGTAAACTGCATGTTAAAATGACGATATTTTGGACATATCAGATTACATGAAATACATTAAAATTAATCTCACCTTAAAAAAAATTTTTTTTTTTTTTATCTATTGATTTTAGAGAGAGAGGAAGAGCGAGGGAGAGAGACAGAAACATCGATGAGAGACAACAGCGACTGGCCGCCTCCTGCACGCCCCCCACTGGGTACCGGCCCACAACCTGGGCATGTGTCCTGATCAGGAATCGAACTGGTGACCTCCTGGTGCGGGGTCGACGCTCAGCCACGGAACCACGACAGCTGGGCTCACCTGTTTTCTTTCTCACGTGGCTAATAAAAGCGGAGGTGGTGTGTGGCTCCCCGTCCGTCTTGGACACGCACTGGGGTGTTTCGCAGCCTCTCCCCAGTGACCGTGTGGGAGCTGCGCCCCTGTGTCTCAGGGCGTGGCCGTGCGTGTCTGGGGAGAAGCTTCTTCCTGAGCCAGGTGCCAGGGCTCTATGTCCACCCCCCCCCCCAGCAGTGCTTCTCGGGGGGGGGGGAGGGGTAAGTGACGATCAGCTTTGTGCTTTTCTGTGGTTCTTTCGAACAAGCCCCATGGGAATGGGGGACACGGGAGGGTGCAGAGCGCTGGGTCTGCTGTTCCAGTGGGAACGTCTAGAATCCGCGGGAAGCATAAGGACCGAGGAGGCCTGCCGGCCGCACTGACCTGCAGGCCGGGAGCCTGGGCCGGTGGAGGTCCAGGCAGGTGCCCAAGCAGCCCCGTGTGGTCTGGTCGAGGGGAGGGGCCTCTGGGCCACAGCGCAGGGTTCTGGCCGGTGGCCGGCGGCCGTGGGGAGCTCCGGATACACAGGGGAGGCTCACGCTCAGCCAGGGGCCTGGTTCTACCAGGAACAAGGGAGACCCCAGGAGGCCTCACTTTGGGGGAGTCACGCACGTTTCTGAAGGGGGAACAACAAGACGGAAGGACCCAGGCAGGACACCTGCGGGGACGTCGCTGTCACTTCAGGGCCCCTGAGGACCTGGACAGGGCTGTCTGAGGACTCACAGCTCAGGAGGAGGACGTGTCCACCCGCATCTGTTCGCAGAGGTGGCCCCGGCCGGCAGCTCAGAGCGACTCAGCCCACAAGTCTGGGGACAGGACGGGGCGTGAGGAACGGGGCTGTCAGGGGAGCTGACGTTACCAGGAGTACTTTGCTGATTTGGGCAGCGAGGGTGAAGAACATTTAGTCAACATTTCTATGGGTTTTTCCACGGAAGGAAGCTCGCGGGGAGACGTCGCCCTCGGTGCCTGAGAGGTCGGAACCCACAGTCACCTCCTTGGCCGTTTGTCTGGCGCCATCGACCACGCCGCCCACGGAGATAATGCCGCCCTCTCTGGAGGCCTGCACTTGTTTAAACCATCGCAGGCAGGTGTTGGGGCGCTGTCCCTGGGCAGAGGTGTCACGGTGCGATGACCCCGTGGGTATCACCAGCTCACTCACCACGCGGCACCTCCACGCGGTTCTCTGGGACCGTCTCATGCGTGTCCCTCAGCCTGAGGTTGGCTCACTGTGGGTTTTTAAACATGTTACTGCTTACAAGGGTCCCTGGTGTACTGGGGCCGTGGTTCCGATGTGGACAGGAAGTGACCGCACCCCCTCCTCATCCCCGTGAGGAGGCCTGGCCGGGCCCGTCTGTCCCCGGCCAGCGGACAGGTTGTGAGCTGCCTCAGGTGTTCCCGGCCACCTGCCGTTCTCGGCTGTGGACACAGTGCCACACACGTGTTTAGTCAGTCAGATTTAGGTCAAAACAAAAATGATTATTTTTATTGTTTAAACGTGGGGTCGTGGCTCCATCAGGGAGGCTGCTGGGCAGACAGGCTGGCCAGTATTTTCTCGCAAGTGGACACACGGCGACCCAAGGCCATGGAGGGGAGGGCGACGGCCCCGTGTCCCGGGACGAGTGTCTTGTGGAGAATCGGCATTTCCACAGGGTGTGTCGCCCAGGAGGGAGCAGGGCCCTCACCCCCATGCGCCTGTCCTGGCGGGTCGGGGGTCTGTGGCGCTGGGTGGGGACGCGTCCGGCCCTCACGCTGTGAGACTCTTTCCAGGCCTCGGTTTTCTCATGGGGTGAGGGACCAGCGACCTCCTGGGCTTATCCCGCCTCATCCCTGGTCCCGGACTCTGCCTCGGGGGTGGAGCAGGCGGGACCAGGGTCCTGCAGTGACGGCCCAGGTGGGCCGGCCACACCGGCATCCTGTGCTTTCACTTTGACCCCTTCGTCCTTGACCAGAGGACCGGTCCCTGGCGCCTGTCGGAGGCCTACAAGCCTGTGCCCTGGAGCCTCCGTTCTCCGTGGAGCGATTCCCGGGCCGGCCCCGAGCTCGAGGTGCAGCGGACGCGTCTTCAGTTCACCTGAGCGACTGTCTTCTGAGCCGAGGCCCAGCTGGTCCCCTGTATTCTCCCAGGGCCGTGGTCAGCTCCGTCCCTAGGGAAGGAGAGGGAATCTGGCAGGACCGCCGCGGGCACGCAGGACGGACGTGTTCACCGCGAGCGAGGCGCAGTGAGCCTGGGGTGCTGGCAGGGAACATCGGTGTTCGTTGTGGGTCACCAGGCTCGTTCCCGGACACCAGCCAGGCCATGGGCCCCAAGTCAGCCGCTTCCACCTGGAGCCACAGGAGAGGGGTGCGGAGCGACGCTGCTGTTTGTGCCCCACCTGGCATCCAGGTGTGCGCTCGCCGGGCAGCCAGGGCCAGGTCTGCCGGGCCGCAGTGGAGGGCGGCTCCTCCGCGGGGCAGGGGGCGGGGCTGCGTGGAGAGTGGACTTTTCTCCCCTGGAAGAAGGAATGGTGATTCCGCATGACGTTATTATTTAGGGAGGCTCTGGGCTGGGTTGAAGTGGTCACAAGTCCATGAGTGTGTCAGCTCGGAGCCCTCGTCTCGGACCCCAGGACGGACCTCAGTGTTCCCTGTGCTAACCCCCCAGAAACAGCTCCAGACAAGAGGCGGCCTGTGGTTCGCGTGGACCTGTTAGGTGACGGTTTGTGGGTGATCTCTGTGTGGTAACCAGTTCCTCCCGGGTGTCCCTGGCACACCCCATACTTGCCTGGGACACATTCGGGGCAGAGACCTTTCATACTCCCCACACCCCCCAGTTCTAATTTTATTCTGTGGGAGTTTTATTGACAGAAACCTGTATTAGTGAGACTCAGGTTTTGGGCACGAAACATCCCTCACGCCCGTGGCTCCCATTCATGGGGCTCGTTTACACGCGTGTGGGTGGGAATTCAAAGCCCCACCCGCAGGCTCTCAGTTGGGACGTTCACGGGGGACGTTCCCGTCTCTCCACAGGGCGTCCGTGCCCACGGCAGGCCGGTTACACGGTCGAGTTCCTGCATCTCGGTCGAGGGCATGGAGCGACCAGAAGGGCCGACGCCGACTGTGTCTCACACGCGTTTTGGAAACCAGTTTGCAGGCTCCTGCGGCTCCGCACGCAGGACGTTCTCGTCGCTGTCCCTCGGGGACAGGCGGACGTCAGTCCAGGCATCAGGCCGCTGCCGTCCACTCAGCACCCGTCTCTGCGCGACAGGTGTCCTGGCAGCTGGCTCCCGGGAGCTGGCCGACCCCCGGCTCCCGCCGCCCAGAAGGCCTTCACGTGGCCCAGGGCGGGAGGCGGGGACGCTCTCTGCTACGCGGCCTGATGACTCGGGTCAGGGTCTGAGCCCGCCTGCAGGCCAGGCCACAGAGCACCGTGTGCGGCCGTCCCGGGCTGTGGCCACCGGCTGCCTGTAAGTGGACGGTGTGTCCGGTCCCCTGGAGTGCTCACTGGGCCTGAGCAAGTCGATGCTTCTAACACTTGTTTTAGTGCTCACAGGGGGAGGTGCCACATGGCCACGTGGGATTTTGTTGTTTTTATTTCTAGGTTGAAAAGTGAAATTTAAAAATGTCAACAGTAGAAAGACAGGTGGTCAGAGGGGCTTCCCCTGCGTGAGTGGCGTCGTGTCCCGAGCAGCAGTGGAGGCCGTGGTTCCGTGGACAATTCCGTGGTAACTGTCTGGGCTCCACAGCTGATCCCTGTCAGACTTTAAGATGTTACACAGCCCGTAACTGAGGTGCTCTGTGGGGTTGCCTAAATGGTTCTCACGTGTTTTGAACCCTCAAAGTAATAAGTGGGAATCGGTCTGAAGTGACGTCTGCCGGTTTCAGCGCCGGGTCACCGTGTGCGGCCGTCCGGGCTCCACGCACCACACTCCCAGCCACAGCGGTCAGCTGTCCCAGCAGGGTCGGGGTCCCTGTGGGCGGGAGGGGCCTGCAGCAGAAGGACAGAGGGCAGGACGACCAGGCGTGTGGGGATGCGAGGCCACAGCAGCTGCGGCCGAGCGCAGGGCACAGGGGTCACCGAGGCCGCACAGTTGGCTGTGCGATGGAGCCCTCCTGGGGTCTGCAGTGGGGCTGGGTGTGCCCTGTCTTCAGTCAGTCCCCTGCTTGTTGGACACGTCCTCAGCCGTGGCCCGAGGGGGCTGTCAGGCCTGAGGGATGACGTGTGGTTCCGGAGACCCCCCCCCCCCAGGTCTGGCTGGTGGGCGCGAGGAGGCTCTGCCCCTTCCTGGGTGAGGACGGCCAGCGCCGTCCTGCAGGGCGAGCAGCAGCGCCACCTGGTGGGCGCGGGTGGCCGAGCAGCAGGAGGCTCCACGCCTGGGGTGGGGTTCAGATCCAGCAGCCCTCTGTCCCCCCGGGGCTCCCCTTCTCTAGGGGGTCACCCCACCCAAGGTGACCTCTGGCATTGGCCTGGGGGCTTCTGTCTCTGAAACGAGGCCATTTCCAGGGCCTGTGCCCGTGGGCAGCCCCACCTTATAGTGGGAGACCCAGTGGCCCGAGGACGGGCTCCAGGATTCGGGACATGGAGATGCAAGGGTCTGGGGACAACACAGAACGAGCACCAGGGAAGGCGGCCTGGAGGGGCCTCGGAGAACGGGCCTCGCAGACCCAGGTGTGTGGTGCTCACAGGTGAGCTGGAGACCGGCTCAGGTGGAGCCTCTGGTCGTGTGTGGACTCGAGTTTTATGCTGAGTGACAAGCTCAGCAGAGTTTATGACTCTCAGCAGAGAAGTGTCTGGACCTGAATTGCACTTGAAAACCACTCAGGAGCAGGTGGTGTTGGGGCAGGGCAGCCCTCTGAGGCGGTGATGGTGGGTGTTTGGGGAGGGGGGAGGCCGGGCTGGTGACAGGAGGCAAGAGGAGCCGGAAGGACCTGCTGGGAGGAAAGGGTGTGGTCCAGGGAGCGGTGGGCGGCGGGGGTCAGCTCCTGGTCTGAGCAGGGGAAGCACAGAGCTGCCGTTGATGGAGGAAGGACAGCTCGTCCGAGCAGGGCCAAGCATCCAGTCCTGGACGATGCTGTTTGAGGTGCCTGCTGGGTGTCCAGGCGCATGTGTGCACAGGGACTGGGCGTCACTCTGGGTTCGGGACAGAGATTGTGCTGGAGAGGTGTCAGCAGGGAGCCCAGAGCTGGATGGGACCCCAGGGGCCCAGTGAGGACAGAGATGAGAGATTGGAAAACGGAGCCTGAGGCAGAAATTCAGGAGGCTGGAGCAAATCCGGCAAAAGAACCTGAGGAGCAATCACCAGGCCCATGCCTGCCCAGGCAGGACAAGAATACACATAAGGGCACATGCACACCATAGGCACACATGCATGCACACCATAGGCACACACACATGGGCACACCATAGGCACACACATGGGCACACACCATAGGCACACATGTGTGCACACCTTAGGCACACACATGGGCACACCTTAGGCACACACATGCATGCACACCATAGACACACACATGGGCACACCTTAGGCACACACATGCATGCACACCATAGACACACATGGGCACACACATACATGCACACCATAGACACACACATGGGCACACCTTAGGCACACACATACATGCACACCATAGGCACACACGTGTGCACGCTCACAGAATAAGTTCAGATTCTGCATTTCTGTCATCAGCTCCCACTCTCCTGGCTTTGTTCTTTCTGGAGGTTTTCTCTCTTCTCCCTGATTCCCCTCCAGGACTCTCCTCCCCCTTCCCAGTGAAACATCTTCAAGGTCCGGAAAGTCTTCAGGTCACTTCAGGGACATGAGCAGATGGTCTGGGGCACGTCCGGAGTGCAGGGGGCAGAGGGCCTGCAGGTGGCCAGCGTGTGTCCTGGAGCCTGCAGCCTGGAGCCCACATGGTGCTCCGCATGGGCACAGATAAGTGAAATCGTGTTGGTTTTCTGCCAACAGGAAAATAGCCTCGTGGAAGATATTATCTGGGCACCACAGCTTCTAATAACACTTTTAAGACAAAGTACCAAACATAAGAGATGGAGAGGTCATGCAGCCCATACCTCCGGCTTCTTGGAGGAGCGTGGCCCGCGTGAGGCATGGTGTGCCCCTGCGCCTGCTGAGCCACCGCAGCCTGGATGCTCGGCCATGCAGGGAGAGTCGCTCGTCCAGGGCAGGGGCTTGTCCAGGATGGTGACTCGGAGCTGTCTCGTCAGGCTCCTGGAGCGGGAGCAGAGTCTGCGACCTGGAGATGTGGCTTCTTGATACCATGTTATCAAAAATGGAGGAATACAATGTGACCAATTTTGTTTTGCTCCTCTGATGTGCTGGATTTGACAGGAACACAGATTTACAATGTGGCACTTTCCAGCCCAGAGCGTCCAGGGCCACTTTTCTCAACCTTTCGGTTCTACCAGCAACACATCGAGGGGACAGTGTGTGTCCGCACCTCAGCTGGGGTGTCTCGTGGTGCCCCCAGCACTGGTGAAGGCAGGAGTGTTTCCCCTGTGCCGGTGAGAACACGGGTCGGGAGAGGGCACAGTGAAACCTCAGATTGCAGACCAAGGAGGGAGCTTCCACACCGGGTGTTGCTTCTGACGTTCCTGGGGGGAGTCGTAGGCTGTTCCTTGTAGAAAAACCCGGCTCAGGGGAAAGCAGAGGAGAAGCTTGTGCCCTGCTGCCCAGAAAGATTCACTGTGGTTCCTTAGGTTCTTATTTTGTTCAGCTTTCTATACACAGCTGATACAAACAGGAGAATGTGGGTATTGTTTTGTAATACTCTTGCTTAACATCTGTATTATGAATGTTTCCATGTTTCTTTTTTTCCTAATGCACTGTTTACAACATTCCACGTATGCCAAAAGCATACTTTAAATAATTTGTAGGATTTACCTTGTTTCTGATACTTGCCATGTCAAAAAAAATACTGCAAGGAACATCTTCATCTGTTTTTGTTTTGAGGACAAATTGGTAGGTAGGTAGTGCATTTCTGCTCCAAAGCGTAAGCATGCTTTTGATATTCATTGCGTTTATGAACTCCTACCCATTTTATATAAGTTATATTCTTTTTTAAAAGTATATATTTTAATTGGTTTTTTTTTTTTTTAGAGAGAAAGGAAGGGAGAGAGAGAAACATCAATGAGAGATCGATCGGCAGCCTCCTGCACGCCCCCCACTGGGGATTGAGCCAGCAACTCAGGCATGTGCCCTGACTGGGAATCGAACCAGGACCTCTCAGTTCACAGACAACACTCCATCCACTGAGGCACACTGGCCGGGCTACACCAGTTATTTTCAATGATCCTGATGTCTGCAGGGTGACAAGGTGCCTGGCGCTGTCCATGGTGCCACCTGCATTACATGCAGAGTAGTTTTATGTTCTTGCACAAGTTTGCATTTTAAATGATCTAAAAATTATGAAAAAGTTGAAAGAAGAAATTTATTTGAACATTTTGTCATAGTTATAGTTGCAAATATTTGTTTATCCAAATATGCTTGTTTATTCTGGTAGAGGAAAGGGCAGATTCTTATTGAAACTATAAAAATACCTAAATCCTCATGAGAATGGATTGGCAAAGAAACAGCGCAGTTTGACCACTGACAGACGGTCAGCTGAGGCCAGTCTGTGCACCGTGTTTTCTCTGGAATCACCATGTAGGCGGTAGGGCTGTGGCCACGCAGACTGGACTGTTCAGAATGACTGAGATTTAAATGCGAACGTCATGCTCAAAGTTAATATGTGGACACATTCATCTAACTCCTAATTATTTTAGTCGTCACCACACTGTGCCCCCTGACAGCTCAGTAGTTTACTATTTGGGTACAGTTTTCCATAGGACGTTTTTACTGAGTTCAGAGAGGTTAGCCAGACCATAGGGGAGGTGTTTTATTTATTTATTTATTTATTTATTTATTTAATCCTCACCCGAGGACATTTTTCCATTTTTTGTTCAGGTAGAGTGGGAGGGAGAGAGAGGAACAGAGAGAAACATCGACCTGAAAGGGACACATCGAGTGGCTGCCACCCACACAACCGACCAGGGCCGGGGACAAACTGCAACCGAGGTACGCGCCCTTAGCGGGAACCGAACCCGGGTCTCTCAGGACCGCAGGCCGGCGCTCCAACTGCTGAGCCAAACTGGCCAGGGCAGGGAAGGTGTTTTATTTCAGGTGGTAAAGCTGCAGCTCAGCGGAGGTGAGTGGCCAACGCTGGACCGCAGGCGGGGGGCCGCGCTGCATGGAGCAGGCCAGGTGTGGGGACAGGCTCTGTGGTGGGTGAGGTCACAGGGCTGAGGTGGGGACGGAAGTGCCAGGGACCAGGGCACAGTGGTGCAGCCACCTCATCGTCCAGCTTAACAACAGAAAATGTGACAACGAGTATCTCAGAAGGTAGTCAATATAAATAAAACGAACTCAGAAGCGAGGAGTGCATGTTGTTTTGCTAAAAGACAAAAGTTTGCAGCTTTTGCTGGGAGCCTTCTGGAATCCCGGCTCCTCAGGCGGGCGGACGGGGACGAGAGCAGGCGAACCATCAGCACCAGCTGCGACCACCCGTCTCTCCTCCCACATGAGCTGCTTTCCACCTTGTGAATTTTACCAAAGCTGTTACGTGTGCACAAAATTCTCATGTAGTTGGGCAACAGGATCACAGAGGTGTTAACGTCAGGTTTCCAATGTAATCACCCCGACAAACTGCACGCAAGAATCAATGTCATCATCTGTATTGGAGCTCGACAAATTGACAGTGAAACCTGTGGTTGGTGACCAGCACCAACCCCGCTCTAAATTTTTACTTATTTCAAATTGCCTAGGTAACCAAAGATGACTCATTCATTAACTCTACATAACACTATTTTAAGATCTAAGTGTTATTTAAGGACCTGGGAATCCCATTAAAGGCCACACGAGAGAACACACCACCCTGTCGAGGTGAGATTTGTCAGCGAGGTGGCCGATGAGCACAGAGAACGTCTCCAACACCCTCAGCCTCGAGAAATGCAGGCTAGACCCGCGGGAGACGCAGCTCCACTCCCGCTAGGAGGCTCTGACAACCAAACAGAGCCACGAAAAATAGCAAACGCTGGTAAGGGTGTGGGGAAGTGAGACCCTCCTGCCCTGCTGGTAGTGCGATGCTTTGGCCCTGTCCCCCGTTGGTCCCCATGGAGTCGCCACGTCAGCAGCAGCTTGTTCCGAGATGTGTGCCCGGGAGCAGTGGACACAGACACGTGAACGAGTGTGCGGGGGCGTCCTGGAGCCTCGCTCCTGAGATTCCGGGGGTGTGAGCCACACGGTCGGGCGGCGAGGTGCCCAACACGGGGCGTCGTCCAGCACCAAGGACAGCGGCCGGCGGCTGGACCGTCGTCCAGCACCAAGGACAGTAGTGGCCCGGCGGCCGGGCGGCGGGGTGCGTCGTTCAGCACCAAGGACAGTGGCCGGCGGCCGGGGCGGTGGGGTGCGTCGTTCAGCACCAAGGACTGTGGACAGCGGCCGGCGGCGGGGTTGCGTCGTTCAGCACCAAGGACAGTGGCCGGCGGCCGGCGGCGGGTTCGTCGTTCAGCACCAAGGACAGTGGACAGCGGCCGGGCGGGATGTGTCGTTCAGCACCAAGGACAGTGGACAGCGGCCGGCGGCGGTTTCGTCGTTCAGCACCAAGGACAGTGGCCCGGCGGCCGGCGGCTGGGTCGTCGTCCAGCACCAAGGACAGCGGTCGCGCCGCAGCCGGAGGGACCTCGCAAACCCTGAGCGCTGGAGAGAAACCAGACAGGCCGCGCGGCGGGATTTCACTGCGGACGGGCCGGGTGGCCGCAGTCGTGGTCCCGGGAGGGGTGACGGAGGGGTGGGTGCCTCCCGCGGGTGTGGGTTCCTTTCTGGACTGAAGTCAGATTTCTAAACTCAGGGTGGTGATTCTGGCTCAGGGCTGTAGAGACGCCGAAAACCAACACGCACTTTAATGTGTGATCATCCGCACGTTATTTCTTAATAAAGGGCTTAAAATTCACGACTCTGGTTGGCAGGCAGCTGTGATTTATGATCCATTTGCCAAAGAGCTGGGTTTGCGGTTTCTCTTCCTCCTCTTCCACTCAGAGATGCCCAGACGTTCCTCACGGACCTGAGCAGGTGCCAACACCCAGCCTCGCCCATCTCAGAGCCTCGGGGAAAACCGCCACTTTCCCCACCTCCAGTCCTCTTGGGACCACTCGAGACACACCTGCGTCTCGACAGCAGTAACCGAGTTTCTGGAGTCACAGTCCAGGGTGCTGACACCCACGTATGTGACCTGTCACCTTCGGACCCTCTGTCCAGCCTGGTGAGCTTGGAGCCGCTCGAAGTCAGCTCTGTCTGTCCTGACCTCGGGCCTGGCCAGGTCAGTGTGAGGATTTGTGAAAAGACACATTTCAGTTCATGCTGGTGAAGTCTGTGAGGCTGCCTTTATTCTTCCAGAGGATTAGAACATCTTCTCCTGTGGGATGTTTATTGAGAGACTGTCATCTTGGTGTGGGGAGGGTGGGGGGCAGGGCCGGGTCTCCTGGTGGGGGTCCTTTGTCTGGAATGCATTTTATAAAGTCAGAGAAGCTTTGCAAACAACTTAGGTGTGTTCACAGAACCAGGATTCTATAACATTCCAAGATAAAAATAATGCTTACCCCAAATGCTCATAGCCAAAAATGCACTACACATGTTATTACAAAATAGCTACAAACCCCACCCCCACAAGTGACCTTTCACTTAGGAAGCGGTGGTCCATGTGGAGGGAGAGCCCTGTTGGAGGCGGGTCCCTGTCCACGGGCTCAGAGGGGTGTCGGGAGCAGGAGCAGCGGGGTCCTGGGGCTGGTGAGCATCCCTCGTGTCCTCCCGCAGGGTGTGGCCCTACCAGGCAGCCGGCCTGGCGGTCTGTGATTTCACCATCTTCCTAAGGCTCTGTCACCACTGGGGATGCAGTGACACTCTCGGGCACATACATGTGACCTGTGACGGGACAGAAGTCAGGGTGATGCAGTGACCCCTGGAATTCAGAGGGTCATGTGCCGACATCCACTCTGCATGGGCCCGGCCCCGGCCCTCAGCGCCCATGCTGTGCCAGTCGCCAGGTGACGTTGGTCCCCTTTGGGACGAGGTCCCTCTCAGCGTTGGGAGGACTGCTGTGCAGGGTGGCTGTCCTGAGTCTGCCCACAAAGGTGGCTGTAACTGTCCCTGTGAAGTGCCCGCTCCCCCCCACGCACATCCTTAAGGGGGTGAAGGTGTGCGAGATGAAGGGTGGCGCAGGCCCCCCACGAGCATGGAGACACAGGCAGTGCTCACCCTCCGGAGCCGAGGCCTGTGGGCAAGTTCACGGTGGCCTCGGGTTGGCACAGCTGTGTTTTCTGTTCCAGCCGTGGAGACCAGGCCCCTGAGAAGCTGGGACACGGCACGGAGGCAGCCAGGGGCTCAGGGTGGGTCACACTGCCATCTGCAGGAGGGGGTGACTATTCGAGGACAACCTGAGGTCCTGCCTCAGTGGCGGGGAGATGCCGGTGCTGGGCCTGGAGATGCTCCAGTTGGGCGCGGACAAGCCGGTGGAGGAGGACTAACGGGCAAAGCGAGACGTGGGCCTGTGTTCTCTCGCAGGGGCCGTCTGTGTGGCAGCGGCTGGTGGTGTGGGAAGTCTCCGCAGCACGGAGACGGCTCAGGGCTGGAGCGGGGAGTTGCGCTGGTCTGTTTGGGCTGTGACCCAGAAAGCGGTGCCCTGTGGCGGGACCTGCAGGGACCAGATCACAGAGGAGGGACGGAGTGTGGGGTCGGCCTTTCTCAGCAGAGTCAGTTGTTGAAGTTAAACCGCATGTGACCCATCGCGCCGGACGGAGCGTCAGGGTGCAGTCCAGCTGCTTGAAGCGCACGAGAGACCACGTGTCACAGGTGTGAACCTCTCCTCGGAGGTGCGGTCAGAGGACGCTCTGCCCAGTCTGGGGGTTGTCTTCTCCCGAGGACACAGAAGAGAACACATGAGTCCTCTCTGTTTCTTGCTGTATTCAGGGAGACCAGACCCAGGTGTTCCTAGTCCAGAAGGTCACCCCAGCTCCGTGCCTCCGACACGTCGACTCAGCACTGTGTGCAGGGAAAGCCCAGGAGGGCGTCTCGGGGGTGCACGGGGCCAGCTTCACCCCGCTGAGCCTCTCTCCACGGGCGGGCACATGGTGGACCCTAACCCGGGGCAGGCACGTGGAGGATGTAACGCAGAACCTCTGGACCTCACTCAGCAGGCGGGGGGCACGCAGGGCGTGTCGGTTTCCACTGTGTCTCTCATATCCAACTGGGCCGAGGGGCCCTAGGTTTTTGTTGTCTCTTCACCCTCATCTCATCCCTTTGTGTCTGTGAGGTCGGGACACAGCCGTTCACCACGGATCTGAGTGGCGGCTTCGTGCCCAAGCGGTTTTTCCAGGAAGAGTTCGTGAAGCGATTCTGTGAAGTGACACGAATTGGTTCTTTGTGGGAACAATACAGCCGTAGAGAAGCCAGCTGTGCCGTGGATGGAGGGCGGCGAGCAGGTCAGAGAGGACGAGGCTTCTCTGTCTGCAGACGTGGCTGCTGTGGGGCACCTGCCGTGTGAGGATCTGTGAGCGTCCGGACCCGACCCGGACGACACGCAGGGCCCGGCTCCTCCTCAAAGGAGGCCTCACCTCGCCGGTCCTGTTGGCTCCGAGCCCACAGGTGGTGCTGGCCCGTGGACCTCGGAGCCGCGTGGGTCCGCCTGTGGTCTGGCTGGTCCCGGGGGACCGTGAAGCAGACACCGGTTCACACCTCTGAACCCCGGGGGTTTTTCCCAGAGGGCGTCTGTTTGCAGACTTGTCCCCTGAATCTGTGCTGTGAATTCATATTCCTATCTGTGTCCTTCCTTCAAGACAGCAATTTTGTTGGAAAACGAGAGCCATTGTTCACTGTGGCCCAGGGCCAGGGCACGGTGGGCCTAGAGCCCTTCGAACCCCAACTGCGGTGGACCCTGAAAGAAGCCCGTAGAAGGAGAGAGCGGACGAGACAAGGGAGGCTCGGAGCCGGACGCCCCGGTTCCCGACCCATCCAGGGCTGGACTGGGTTCCTGCTGATTGGCCATGAGAACGGGCCGCACTGAGTGCCCGTCCCAGTGCCGGCTCGAGGGGCCTGTTCCTTCGCTGTCGCAGGCCCTGCGGAGGAGCGTGGGGGCCGTGGTGCTCGTCCTGCGGGGCCCGGTGCTCTCACCCAAATGTAGCTCCTGAGCGTCGTCCCCGCATTATGGCCGGAGGTCACAGAGCAGCTCTCACGCTGCTCGAAGTGTCAGGGAGTGCCCAGGGGACCGTGCAGTTTGGGTTCCAGGTGCGGCTGCACTAGGGACCCGGGGGTGCGCCTTGTGGACCTGCGTTCCTCACTGGGAGGCAGGAGGGCACAGGGCGCCGCCCTCGGTCTGCACCGCCGTCATCGTCACTGTCCACACGCAGCCAGCGCCATCGGGCCTGCCTCCCACCCGCCCACACGCTCGGTGGCCGCGGGCTGGTTTGCACAGCTTCATGGCTCCGTGGTGCTCGTCCGTGGCCGCAGACTGGCAAGGGGGGCCCTGGACGGCTCTGCACACGTCTGTGCCCAGGACCAGGGTGCAGTGCGCGGGCCTCCCCCAGCAGGGCAGACGGGATCGGTGGGCTGTGTTGGATGTGAAGCTGTTATCGCATCGGGCTTCGTGGTTTTAAGCATCTAGCGTCTGGGTTCCGAGCCCCGTGTACGTGACGAGCGAGAGCCAGCGCCGGTTCCATCCCTCTGTGGGGCAGCCGATTGCAGTCCCGGCTTTGCCGCCGCGGGTCTCCCGGCCGCCAGGACGGCCCTCAGCAGAACTGCTGCCTCGGTCGACCTGAGCGCTGAGCTGGAGCAGCACAGACGCTGGCGCCTCAGACCCTTCCAGGCAAGTCTTAAGGGGAAAGTAAGGGAACATTTACAAAGCGCTTTGCAGTCCGTATGGCTCGTGTGTTCCTGCTGACGCGGGGGCTCTGCCGGAGCGCGACTGAGGGCCTGCGGGTCCTGGCTGAGTGTGGCGGGCCGGCCCGTCTGGTCGGCGGGAGGGGAGATTCCGGAGGGGGCTCAGGGCAGAGGGCAGAGGAGGCAGGTGTGACTGTCCTCCCACCTCGGCACCTGCTCTTCACCCCTCTCGGACCAGGGCTGTGCGGACACGCCACCCAGCTCCCAGCACGATGTCATGTTCCAGCCACAGCACTGCCGCCCACGTGTGGGCCACGTGTCCTCGCACCCATGACGAGCCCACGGCCTCCTCAGGACCTCGACTCCCTGCCCCAGGGCTGTGCCGGGCACGGAGGGCGGCCTGTCTGAGTGTCGAGATGATGCTCTTGTTTTGGAGGCGAGGAGACCAGTGGTGTTTACAGGGATTTTTAAATGTTTTGTAAAATGAAGTTATAAGAAAGTCCAATGTACGTCTGAGAACAAAACATCTTGCAAATGCAGAAATTAGTGAATTTCTGTGAATGTTGGCGACATGTCAAGAGAAAAATATTTTAAGATGATTCTGTCTGAACTTTTCTTTTGTTTGTGTGTGTTCTTTTCTGCTTTCTCGGTGGTTTTGTTATTTGTTGGCTGGTTGTTCTGTTCGGTTTGTGCCCCCAGGGCTGCAGCAGGGACACCCGAGGGGCATGCCTGGCACAGAGCTCTCTCCCCGGCCACCTGGCTCAGGCTCCAGGTGTCCAGCACCCCGGCCGACCATTCAAGGGCTTTTCTCTCCAACCTGGTGGAGGGAAAGTATGTGGAGCGGATCTGGGCAGACTGTGCAGCCGGAGGGCGGGCAGAGACCCCGGGTGCCCAGGGCACCGCATCCTCCTTGCCACCCTCCCCGCTGGGCGGCCGCGCTGGAGGGTGGCTGTGGTGGGTGCCACGTCCCCCTGGCCGGCGGCTCCTGCGGCCTCACCATGGCCGCAGCCCAGGGAGGGCCCGTGTTCCTGACGCGTCGTCCGAAGGACCAGGAGGCGCCGGCGACGGGCCTGCAACCTGTGGGGATCCTGCTGGAGGGGCCTCCCCGCTGCCCTCCCGCCGCTCACCCTGGGGGGTTCCAGCCTCCATAACCTCAGGGGCCGCAGCCAGCTGACCGCCCTGCCCGCAGGTGCCCGGTGGCCTCAGGTGTGACCCTCCCTCTTCAGCATCTCCTCCTGAACTGCTGGCTTGGCGGTTGCCCTGGAAACTCACCAGCAGGCGCACAGGGCAGAGCCCCCTGAGTCGGGGTGTTCAGCTCACGGCTCCGGCTGCGCCCCACAAAGTCGCCCTCAGCTTTCAGGCGAGGACTTGGCAGTTGGTCCAAGCTCCCGATGAGCCCAGTTCCGTTCGCAAACTTGTTGCTGTTTCAATGGACCCAATGTTACTTCCAGGCGATGTCCATAGGCCGGTTTCCGATATCTGGCGGGGGGACAGTGAGCAGGCCCCCAATATTCTAGGTGTCACCGTCTAGCTCACCTGGGTTCTGTGTTTTCCACGCACCGTCGACACTGTGCCCCGTGTGCGATAGAGTCAGTGACTAGCTGCAGAGACTCGGTGGCAGATGAGGTCCTGGGCAGCTGTGGGGCCGAGGAGTTTCCGGCCGAGCCTGGGCACAGCCGGCGTCTCAGAGGGGACCCTCCGGAGGCCGAGGCCGCTGGCCGTGGGCCCAACAGGGAGCCACTCGTCACCGGGGGCCTCACCGCCTCGCGGATCGGCGCGTGGCTGGACGGCTTGCGCAGGGAATGCGTTTTCTGCCCGTAAATAGTCTTATCTACTTAGAGCCCGTTGGTATTCAGACTCAAAAGTAGGCACCAAATCACCCTCAAATGCATAATAGAATTTTATAACCGTGTGTATTTGAAAAGAATATAGATTTTAGCTCCAGGGTCGCTGTGAAACCTGCAAGCATCAATATCTGCACGTCGGTGGGAAACGTAATTCTTCCTTCTCTCTCCGGAGCGTGGCCCGCGCTGGCCCGAGCTCTTTCATTACCTCCAACTCGGTTCTTTGCCATTTATGTTACATAAAGGACAAAAATGTGATTTTTTTCTTCTTAATTTAAGGTTTCTTTGGCAACACTATAGATCGTGAAGAAATCCATTACGTCGGGGCGGGGGGCACACAGAAGCTGTTACAGACTGTACACCTGAAACCGATACAATTTTGTTAACCAATGTCACCCCAATAAATTTAGTGAAAAAGAAATTCCTTACAAACCTGTCTTTTTTCCAGCCCCGGCCTGGCTAGGCCCTCGGGCACACAGGCTCTGGGAGCTGACGTGTAGCCCCCCTGCCCCCCGCAGACCCTCAGATGTGCCAGACTCTGCCCCTTGTTTCTAGTGCTCACCCGGGACGGCTTCCGCTCATGTTTCCCGATAGGTGGGAAGGAGGATGGAGAGAAACGTGGGTGTCAGAGAGAGCCATCCACTGGTTACCTCCTGCACCACCCGGACCGGGGCCAGGGATCGAACCCACAACCAAGGCACATGCCCTGGACCGGGAATCGAACCCACAACTCTGGTCCAAGGACTGATGCTCTAACTGCTGAGCCAAACCAGCCAGGGCTGGCGCCTTGCTCTCGAGGTCACACTGTGGGCTGCACCCCAGGGCTTGGTGGGTGGGCCCTGCATCGCCCTCCTGGGCACTGGGCTGGCTTCCCAGGACCCAATGTGGGAGTGAAGCTTTCCTGCTGCCATCACCGCCTCCCCCGCATCACCCCGACTCCATCACCCTGACTTCACCACCCCGTCACCTCACATCAACCAGACTCCATCACCCCAACTCCATCACCCTGACTCCGTCACCCCAACTCTGTCACCCCGTATCACTCCAACTCCATCACCCCATGTCACCCAGACTCCATTACCCTGACTTCGTCACCCTGACTCTGTCACCCTGCATCACCCCAACTCTGTCACCCTGATCCCGTCACCCTGACTCTGTTACCTTGTGTCGCTCAGACTCCGTCACCCTCATATCACTCAGACTCCGTCACCCCCATGTCACCCAGACTCTGTCACCCCAACTCTGTCACCCAGACTCCGGTGCCTGGAGCCATCCCTGATGCTGGTCTCTCTTGGGCTGACCGACGCCCACAGCCCTGTGGGTTCCACCTCTGTGTGTCTGCGGTGTCCCCTCCTCCGGTGGGTGTCTCGTTGCAGGGGCCACAGTGCCCTCTGCTCAGCCGCCCCAGCAGGTCACTGTGACGGTTGCCACCAGACGAGACTTCTTTGCACACACGGGTCCTGCCTTGTCCTCTCCTGTTGGCACCTCTGCTGATGGACCCTCACGGGGAACCCCCGGCAGGTGCCCCCTCTGCCCTCCCCTCCACGCAGACGGTCCGAATGGACCCGCAGGGCTGCCCACACTCGTCCTCGTCACACCAGGAAGTGCGTCTCCAGAGGGCTCCGGCCAGGCGCGAGGCTGTCCCGAGTCCCGGGGGGGCTCTCAGGGAAGGCTGCCCCCCCATTGTGCTCAGGCCCCTTCCAGCACCGCCCGTGGTGTCCCCCTCCTCACTTTATTCCCAGCTGCCCGTCCGCGTGGACACCCAGATGATATTTGTGCCGCTGACCTGGTCACGCTTGTCCTGACAGCGTCTCTGTCTCCACTTCTGTGCTGCAGTTGGCGGAAGGGTCAGAATTCTATGTTTTATGCTGGTGGTCTTAAGTTTTCCTGATGTGACGCGGTACACGGGCTCTTCTCTCAGAACAAGGCTTGTAACCGCAGAACCGGGACCTGTCCCGGGACGTGTGATGGCACACACACACGCACAACACACACACATGACACACCCGTACGCGCACGTCCACACAGGCACACACACGACACACCCATGTACACACACATTCACTCGTGCACACATACACGCACGCACACACGTGTGTGCACACACATGCACGGTCTGGTCCTGGAACCTCAGCGTGAGTCTGTTAATAACAATATTCTGAGCTGCTCCCAGTGTGGTCTCAGGACTCATTAAACGGGAAGTGGCTCCGAAGGCACTGTGGTGTCTGGAGTGGCTGTGAGGCTCGTTTCAGGCTCCACCACGGACCCTGCTGGTCACTGCCCACGGGCGTCGAGGGGTCTCATGACCAACACGCTCCAGTCGTTTTAAAAACGAACGTCTTGCCATGATTTCTTCTAAGTGTTTCAGAAGTCACTGAATCATAGCTTCGTGCAGTGACACCCCACTGGCAGGGTGCAGTCGGTGAGTTTGAGGGATGTAGTTACCACGTCGTCAGGGTCCCCACATCCCTCCGTCTCCACCCCGCTCCCAGCAAACCCGGTCGAGCTCGGTCGACACAGAGGCGCCTCCCTGCGGCAGGTCTGAGCGAGGGGGTCCCCTGGGCGGTCCTGCATCGAGCTTCTTCAGCATCTCAGTGATGGGACACGCGTCCGTGCTGTTGCCCCGTCGGGGTTCGTCTTGGTCACGGCTGCGTGGCCCCAGCTCCCCTGTCGTTCGACGTGCTGGCTGCCTGGGGGCCTGTCCTGCCGCCCACGGGAGCCACCTGCTGGGAGTTCACGCTGAACTGTCTCGAACCCTCCCCGCCGTCCCGGGGGCCCAGAAGCGCCTGTTGGTCCTGCTCGGGTCTCTCCTCCCGTTGTTATTCCTCGTGTGCAGGGCGGGCACAGGTGGGCTCGCGCGTCCGTGTGGGAAAGAACACAGCAGCTCGTCTGTAATATGAGAATGAACTGCTTCACCTACTCGCAGCTGCAAACAGCCTTTGCCCACATCCCCTCCCCCTCACGCCGCGTGTCCATGTTCCTCAGCCCCGTTGAGATGAAGCCGGCGCTTGGCCGAGTAAGTTCAGGCTGCGAAACACGGTGACTCGATTCCGTGTTTACTGTGAAGTGGTCCCCACAGTGTGGTCAGGATCGTGACCTTCGCCCACAGAACCGCCCGTGTGTGTGTGTGTGTGTGTGTGTGTGTCTGAGACCATCTCTGTTACACTGTCTCAGCCTCTTTCACGTGTACGACGTACGGTGTTCTCGGTGGTCGCCGTTTGCGCAGCGGGTCCCAGCACCTGCCGCTGAGCGGGGAGCCCTCTGACCAGCGTCTGCACCATCCCCGCTGCGGCCCCCCAACGTCTCCCCTCTGACCAGCGTCTGCACCATCCCCGCTGCAGCCCCCCAACGTGCTGTGGCCAGGAGGCCGGGTCCTGTAATCGGGGGCCCCCTGTACCCGAGCCGGCTGCCATTCCTAAAGGGGACGAGAAGGAAGGACAGGGCGTGAGGAGGAGGAGCCGTGAGTGACGCTGGGGGCCGAGGGCTCGACCGGAAGGCGCGGCCTGGAGGGGCTCATAACGAGGGACAGGGGGTCCTCGTGGGTGCTGGGCAGGCGCGGCCGTGAGCACGCGGACGAGAGGCCCGCACGGTGAGCGCTGCTGCCGTGGTCTCCTCACCTGCACGGCCGTGATGCGCTGAAACCGCGTGTACCGGTGGCCTGGTCTGCGTTTCGGTGCCGGCCGCTCCGTGGGGCCCGTGTGCGGGTTCGCGTGGACCTGGGCTGCCCTCGCCCAAGCCGAGCTCCGGGTTAGACTCTGACGGCACAGCTGTTTCTGGGCTCCGCGGGGTCACGGGGGGGACCGGGCACTGGCCGGGTCGCACTCTCTCACGGAGCTGTGAGCAGAACTCGGTGCCGGTCGACATCCCAGCAACGGAACTGCACCCCGCCATGCTCCGCCTCCTTCCTGAGACCTGCAGTCACGTGTGCGTCCGAATGGCCGTCCTGCACACACTCCTGTTCCTTCCGCCCACGGCCTCACACCAGCTGCCAGCTGCAGCCATTCCCTGGCCCGGGGCGCGGAGCGGGGAGGGGTCGCCCAGCGGGGCCTGCGTCCTGACGGCGGTGCCTCCTTCACCTACGCGAGCCAGCGGCTTAGAGCTGTCCACACGTGGCCGGTGTGACCCGTGGCTCCGTGGACGCCTGGGGGACACGTCTCCAGGCTCACTGGGCTTCCTCCGTGTCTCCGTGTGAGCCAGGAAGTCGTCACGAAAGCTGTAACTAGGATAATGTAAAGACAATTAAATACGCAATGAAATTAGATCGTGCAGACATTTGTTCACTTCCAGGCACCCTCCAAAATCACAGAAGGTGATTCTTTACTCATAATCACTTGTTGCAAAGAGGTCGTGTCTCTCCAGCGTGCGCCCCTTTCTTACGCCCTCGGGGAAGGTCTGAGGGTGCCATCTCGGCGACTCTTCGGAAATTCTGACTCAGCCCCAACTTCCCGTTTGTGAGATGGACATGGAGCACCGGGTTGGCAGACGCCTCGCGTGCCTGTGTGGGCGAGGCCTCTCGGAGGCGAGCGATCGGCTGGGTCCTGCGTCCGGCCGTCACCCGGGTCGTAAAATGGGCGGCAGTGGGGGCCTCACTGTCCCACGAGAGGCTCGGCTTCTGGCTCAGGGTCAGCCGCTCCCTCCAGGACGGTTCTCGCTCTGTGACTGCCCTAGTGCCCTGGGCTGTGCGAGGCCCCGGGGCGTTTTCATATTGGTCCTCAGACGCGGTGCGGCGCAGACCGCCCTCCGGTCTGTGGGAGACACGGCGTCTGTCCTTGACCCGAGGTGTCAGTCCTCAGCAAAGCGTAAATGCAGCGTGTAGCCGTGGGCTCACCTGCGTGGGGGGACGTGTTCCCCTTCTGAGCTCAGCCTGGCTTTACTCTGGGTGGCAGGGGTCTGTCTGGCTCACCCCTGGGTTAGCTCGGGCTCCTGCTGCCGTGAAGGAATCTCTGTCCCTTCACCCCCCGGCTCCCCCACGCCCGTTGGGTCCTCCTGGGCGATGGGGCCTCTGAGAGCTTTGCTGTGGGTGCAGCCGGCTGCTCCCCAACAAGGAAGAAGCCTGTTCTCAGGGGGCCTCCTCCTCCCGTGGCCCAGGCCCTGCCGATCCTCTGGGAGCTTGGGCTGCAGCCTCGGTGCGGCCCCTAGATGGAGCCGTCCACCTCCTGGCAGAGCGGGGCCGGGAGGGAGCCTGCAGACTGGACAGAGGGAGACGGCGCCCGGCCTCCGCGCCCCGGCGCTGGCTGGGGGGTCGAGCCCGTGTCCTCCATAGTGCGTCCCCCACACAGACCAGCTTGTCCCACCCCTGGTCCTGCAGGCGCCTGTGTGCACTCGGGCTGACCACCTGGCCAGGCCCTGCTCCACCAGGGGCACAGGCCTCGGCCGTGGTCCCCAGCAGGGCCCTGGATCGCTGTCACTTTGGACTGTGACGTGGTCTGCGGCCAGGAGCAAAGCTACCTGTGGCTGGGAGCAGGTCTCTGCCGGCTCCTGATGGGTCAGGGGACCCTCTGGGCCACCGGGACGACCAGGGTTGACCCCTGACCTTGGAGGGGGCAGTCGGCCTGGAATCATATTCTGCACAGAAAACGGCAGAGAGGAGGCCACCGAGGCCATTCAGACACCAGTGGAGGGTTTATGGGACCCACACAGACAGACACACAGACACACGGACACACAGACACACACGGACACACAGACACACAGACACACGGACACACGGACACACAGACACACACACAGACACGGACGCACGGACACACACACAGACACGGACGCACGGACACAAGGACACACACACAGACACATGGACACACGGACACAGACGTGTGCACACGTGGACGCGGACCCGTGTCTGTGCTCAGAGAACACACCAGAGCGCAGGTGTGTCTCCAACTCCTAACACAGAGTTTCAGACGCGAGTGTGGTGAGTGTCCCCCGACGGCGAATCCAACAGCGACACCAAGTTCTGTGGGTACAAGTTGTGACTTTTCAGCCCAGGCCCCGGTTCTCGACGTTTCCACCATCATACGTAACAACACCTGAGACACATCCGTGCTGAAGCTGTCACTGTTTTCTCAGAACCTCCCGAGTGCAGGTTCTCGGGGACCCGGAACCGGTCGGTTCGCCAGGTGGAAAGAACCCGCCTGTTCACGTGTTTCGGGTGGACGGTGGGGCCACAGCCGCTGAGGAGCCGGCGACCACGAGGCCCGGCCTGGCCCGGCCTGGGCAGGAGAAGCAGCCGCCTCCCAGAGGTGAAGACCCCGCGGCCGCGCCCGGCCGTCTGCTCCGTGGTGGCGTCCGGAGCGCCCAGGCCTCCGTGTGGACACGGCTCTCAGCCATGCGGACACTCGGCGTGGGGTCTGGAAGTGGCGGCTGTTCTCTGGACCTGAGCTCTCGGGCGCTCGGACGGGAAGTGTCCGCGGCCACAGCGTACGCAGAGCTGCCGGCCCCGCCGGAAGTCCAGGCGCTGGTTCTGTCCGTCTGCGTCGTTCAGTCGGAGACGGCGCAGGAGACGAGCCTCTCCCCACGCGTGGAGGTGGATTTGCCAGCGGTTTCAGTGAACTGTTTGCTGGGACGTAAGTGGCTGGAGCTTCTGCACCAACAGCAGTCACCCCGTCGGCCACCAGCTGAGCCTGAGTCCTGTCCCGCGGCCCGAGGAGGCCCCGGCCCCGCCTCTGCCCGGTCCTCACCGCCCCTCGGAGCCAGGCCCGGGCCCCACGCGGCCGCGGCTGACTCACCTCTGAACAGAGAGCGGGCAGCGTGTTTGGTTTGGTTTTGAACTGGACGTGAATTCCTGAGGCCAGCGAGGTTGGACGTGCAGCACAGATGCATTTACGGTTTCACTCGGAAACTGTGGGGATGCTGTCACCCCTGCCCCGCGTGGGCCCCCAGGGAAGCAGGGGAGAGCCCGGCTCCCCCGACGCACACGTCCTGCAGGGTCAAGGCAGCGCCCGGGCCTCCTGCCTGGCGACAGGCTCTGGGCCGAGTGTCGGACACTGAGGTCCTGGGTGAAGCCGCTGCACCTGCTGGGACGGGCTGGTCCTCGTTCCCGCGCATGTGCGGGGCCGGATGTCGGTCCATGGACCCTCTACCCTCTTTCCTTGTTCTTCCCTCTCGTCCAAACGCTGAGGAGGTATTTTCAGAAGGCGCCACGCCGAGCGCCGCGGGACGCTCAGCGAAGTCCCCTGCAGTCCCGGCCTCAGAGACGCCAGGAGGGAGGCTTCGAGCTCACGGTCAGCGCGCGGTCAGTGGGCGGTCAGTGGGCGGACGGCACCGGGGCTCCAGGGGACGAAAGCAGAATTATATTCTGAGCAATTGCCTGTGGCACACGGCACACACGTGACACACACGTGACACACATGACACGTCTTTCGGAGGTTTGTAAGATCAGCTTTTCCAGACTTTGTGCCGAGGACCAGATCTGGGAACACGCTGCCGGAAAGAAGGCTACCGACAGTCTGCTCCCGGCCGCTTCCGCGCGCGTCCGATGGCCAGACGAGCTGTGGGTCAGCCGGGGGCTCCCCCTGCGCCCCCCCGCCCCCCGCCCCCCGCCAGCCCCTCTTCGGGGCAGGAGAACATGAGTCTGTTAAGGTCTGCGGGGTCCGCGCACACCGGCAAATGGGTTTCTGTTTCTGTTTCTGTTTCTGTTTCAAACCGTAAGACCACGATTTAGGATCTTCCAAGCTTCGTGGGTCTGCTCTGAGCCCGGGTGTCATCAGGGACCCGGGTCTCCATCCGCGGGTGTAACGTTCTCCTCGGACGCTGTGTTTTCCTTTAACTCCGCACTTGCGCTCGGACTCCGGGCAGAGCAGTCGTGTTGGCAGACGCTTCCCGTCAGAAACCTGGAGCTGTCGTCTTCCTGTCTCGACGCCGACGTCTCTCTGACACTAGGAGCAACCCGGGCGGCCACCGTCCAGCTGTGCACGGACACGACCTCAGCGGCCCGTGTGGGCGTCGCCAGGGAGAGGGCACCAGTCACACTCTTACGGGGATTTGGGCAAAATATTTCATCCTCGTGATTTTATAATTTAAAAATTAAGGGCAGCAATGCTGAAGTCCAGGACAGAGTCCTCACAGGCCGCGGCGGGTCCGGTGTCGGGGGCAGGACCGCGGCGGGTCCAACAGAGGGAGCTTGAGCCTGTGGACCGGGTAGTTGTCTCAGTCTGGGTAGTTGTCTCCTGGAGACACCAGCAGGCCCGGCTGGAGTGAGTGAATGAGAAACTTCTGGGGGCTCAGCAAACAGGGACCCTCAGTCCTTCCTGCCGCCACGGTCCAGGGGACACGGCCAGAGGAGAAGCTGTGAGGCCACGTCCAGACCTGAAACAGCGCTGACGCGACGTGATCACACTGGCTTCTTCCACAGCCCTGGGCACATGGAGCTGAGAGGGGCATTGGGTCTCGTTTGCTGACGACGACGGTCTCGCTGCCCCTTGGCCGAGACCCCTCCCTTCGGAGCCAAGACGAAGCTTCGCCTGCAGGTTGTCGCTGTGGGTCGTGAGGCCACGTCGGCCTGACTGGAGGCCGCGGAGCTGGTGTAACTTCGGGGGGTCCGGGAGGGTTTCCAGGGGAGGTCAGAGCCTCTGTGCCCTGAGCGAGGAGGTGGCCGCAGTCCCCGGCCGGGCACAGAGAGCAGGTGGGCTCGCCTTCTGCCTGGCTGGACGCCCTCCTCTGCGGCCTCGGCCACCCTGCCCTCTGCTGGGTCCCCACCCGCAGACGGCGGGTCAGAGGACCTCCTGGCCCTCACGTCACGGGAGCCCGTTCTTGTAAGAAACCTGTCGTCGGAGTCCCTGCTGGTCCTGTTTCTCTGGAGAACCCAGACAGTACCGGACCCGACACAGAACCAGGCACCAGAGAACAGCGCGTGGCCGAGCTCTCGGGTCCGCACCCACCGCCGACCCTTGGTGACGTCGAGGGGGCAGTCAGTCCCCTGGGCAGCCGTCCTCAGGCCTTGGGCGGGCCTGCGACAAGCCAGACAGACGGTGTGTCAGCGCATAGGACCCTCGTGGGGAAGGGGGGGGTGGACGCGATGTCGCCCGGCGGACGAGGTTCCATCAGACTTTCCTCGGTCGCTGGGACACACGGTGTCAGGGCCCCAACTCGGCCCTGGGCGTCCCCCGGGGCCCAGGACGTGCCTGTCAGCTGACCCACACCTTCGAGCCTCAGTTTCCCCTGATGGCCGGGCTCAGCTGTGTCGGCTTCGGAACGCTGGTCACACACCTGCTCAGCAGCCTCTGCTGTGGCCATGGCCCTGCGTCCGGCTTTCTCGGTGGCCGGTGGTCAGGACACAGCTGCTCTGTGCTGCCCCTGGTCCCCATCCTACAGGAGGGTCCCTGACTTTGCGACCCAGCTAGTCTCGCGACTGCCTGTCAAGGTCCTTAGTAACTGTGTCTGCACAGACCGTGTTTCCAAATAAGGGGACGTCCGTGGGCCCGGGGGGCCCTGCTGATCCGCGCTGGGTCTGGTGTCCTCACCCCTGTGCTCACCCAGCCGCAGGGTTCCCTCCTCTGAGAAGGGCCTGCGGGCGGCCGTCTGTCCCCTCGGCCCCGGAGCTCAGGCCCCCGGTCGCCGACTCAGGCGGGGAGCAGCCCCGAGCTGTCCCTCGGGAAGGGACTCAGCTCGTGGAGCTGCTCCGTGTGGGGCCCCTGTTGGCGCCTCCCAGGGACAGAGCAAAGAGGGGTGCTGGCGGGACCTGAGCCGGTGGAGATGGCTCTTGGGGCACCCAGGTTTCTCGGGGCCTGTTCCCTGGGACGGACGAGAGCCCGAACCCCGCGTCTCCACTCAGCATCTCGGTGACGGTGAGTCTGCGGGCGACGGTGTGGGCGCCGGGCCGTGGAGGGGACCCCGAGGCCCAGCTGGACAGGCCCGGGTGACGCCAAGCCCTGCGTCCCTGGCTGGGGAGGGTCTTGGCCCCCTCGCGCGGCACCGTCCTGGTCTGGGTCCCCCCTCCAGTCAGGGCTCTGGACACTGAGGTGCGCGCCCGGGGGGTGGAGAGGGCCGGGCACAGCGCCCAGGAGCCCGACCTGCGCTGTGGCCGAGGCCCTTCCTGCTCCTCTCCGTCGGGCACAGGCCGCCCCCGAGGGAGCCTGAACCGGAGGGTTTCCCTCCGTCTGTCTCTTCAGCGGTGGGGGGACCGCCTGCCCGGCAGGGCGGCCGGGTGGACGGCTCCGGCACCTGCCGTCCCTCACAGGCTGTGTCGTCAGCCTGGTGACGCCTCGAGGAAGTGCCTTGTATGGAGCGGGAGCCAGTGACATCATCACAATAGGCGGCTCCTGCCCGCGCAGGGTCGTCTGTGCGAGGAGCCGGGACAGGCAGCGGCCTCGGTGCGGGCGCCCCAGGGGCAGCGCTGGGGGCGCTGAGCCTCCGTCCCTGCGGCGATCCCGCCGGAGCCCGCAGCCGCCCTGCCCTGCGCAGCGGCCCCGCGTCCGCGCGAACGTGCTCCAGGTCCATGTTTTCCGTGGTGCTGAGTCCTAGGGGACGGGCAGCGCAAGCCTCTGCCGCCGCCGCCGCGCTGCGGTGTCCGCGCCCGGGCTGCTGGAGCCCCGTACGGGGTGTGCACGGGGGCTGACCTGGTCCCCGGGCGCACACAGTGCCGCCGCTGCCGCCGCCGCCTCCTGCCTGAGTCCTCACCGCCCCCTGCGTGCGGCTGCCCGTCTGCCCGGAGCCGGGCTCCCTCTGGGCGTCTGGACGCTGCAGCTGTGCACGAGGCCACCACCTGGGTAAGTGCCCATGACTCATTCCTCACTTTCCTCGCGCGCCACCCGGACATGGCATCAGGTAGGCAGTGGGCGGTCAGCAGCCCAGTGGCTGACCTCTGGGCAGCGCCCCCGGACTTTGCACCACGGTGCCGCCACCCTCCCTCCGAGCTGTGTCTCCCCACAGACCTGCGGGCGGCAGCAGGAGGCTGGGATCGTGGCCTCCGGGGAGCCTCTGGTTGCCATGGAGGACGGGGCGGGGGCCTGCACAGCGGTGGGGACCACTCCGCGGTCACTGCAGGAGGCAGGTTCCTTCCCCGCGGTCGGCCACCCCGGGAGCCTGGGGACCAGAGCAGTTTGCGCTGCGAGCGCCCTTCAAGCTCCGTGACTGCAGCCGGGAGGCAGGCGGGCGCCGGGCAGCACCCTGGGGAGCCAGCGAAAGGGGCTGCGCGGTGTGGAGCCTGCGTTCCAGGCGCGAGCCGCAGGCCACGGAGACCGCGGGGCCAGCTCCCTGGGTGCTGCCGGGTGCGTGAGGTCGGGGCCTCCGCAGGCGCGATGGTGAGGGGAAGGGACAGGCTTGTGCTGAGGTGCGGGAAGCGCAGCTGGTTTGTGCCAGGGACACCGAGAGCCTCTTCCGAAGCAGGAGACGGCCGAGCAGCTGTCCTCTGCCTGGGAGGTGCCGGCTTTGAGGTGCAGGGGGGCTGGGAGGGGAGGGGAGCGGCTCCGGGGCACAGGCGGCGGCGAGGAGGCCCCGAGCCCGGGGCTGAGCCTCTGCACTTCGCAGCCGGCGGCGGGCGTGGGCTGAGGGCAGAGGAGCCGCGGAGGGTGCCCCCCTCCCTCTGAGCGCCGGTGGGAGCCCCTTGCCGCGGGGGCCTCAGCACAGGGGTGTGTGCGGGACCCGGGTGTCTAGGTAAATCGCCGGATTTAAAAGTTCCCGTCATACGCGGCCGAACGCTTCTGCGTAGATGTCAGTCTCTGTGCAGCACTGAGCATGTCCAACGAGGAGATGCGATTGGTTTGCTCCTGCTTAGGTGGTGTTGACAGATTCATTCATGATTCTGTCCCCAGAGCTCAGGGGCGGCTCCACCTGAGGCCGGTGTCGGAGCGGGACCTCCGCAGCCTCCACCCGCTTCCCGCGTCAACAGGTGCCCCGGGCCCAGCGCCAGTGCCCTCCACCCGGGCAGGTCCGCGGAGCTCGGTCAGGACACGGAGCCTTCCCTGGGGCTTGGCCACACAGGGTTCACCCGGACGCACTGCGGGCGTGACCCTGGGGTCCTGGGGACACGCACACGCCTGCCCGGGGAGGCAGTCGTGTGACTCGGTCTCGCCCTCGCCCTGGAGCTGCTCGGCCCAGCCCGGGGCCCGAGCCTCTTCAGTTCATGTGGGAACGAGGGAAGAGCCTGCAAGGAGGGGGCAGGACGGCGTCCACGTCGGGGAATGTGGTCAGTGCACACGGCCTTTTAGACGTGGCCGGGACAGGCGGCCGATGTCCACAGCGAGACTGGAGCCGACGGGGACAGGGAGCCCCTGTTTGGTGTCCGCCGGCCCCCACCAGTGACCACTGTTGTCCGCCCACCGGCTAACCCGCCGCTCCCTTTCCTCGAAGGAGCGAGTCTTTGGGTGAGTGGGTCAGACGGACGTTCTCTGGACGACACTGTCCACACAGGCTGGACGGGACGCCGCACACGCTCGGCACACGGAAACAGAGCCCGCCGCTGCGTCTGCGGTGTGAGGGGCCCGTCTCCCCCGTTCGTGCACGCTGGGGTGACCCCGTGCTGGTGGGGAGAGAGCATGGTCCTGCAGGCACACGCCCCCCAGGGCGACCTCGCCGAGAGAACGTGGGGCTCGGGCTCTGCGGGGGGCGACTGGATGGCACTGCGGGTGCCCGACGCCCAGGGAGGAGGGGCCGCGGTCGGGGGGCCTTCTCCACTCCTGTGTCTTGAGATAAAACCAGACACCTCCACCCTGGCCGGTACGGCTCGCACACCCAAGGGTCTTGGGTTCGATTCCCAGTCAAGGACGTGAACTTGGGCTGCAGGTTCAATCCCTGTGCAGGAGGCAACCAGCCGATGTGCCTCTTTCACGTGGGTTTCTCCCTCCTCCCTCCCCCCCGCTCTCAAGAGCAGTGGGAACAGTATCCTCAGGTGAGGATCAACAACAGAAACACAAAACCGAGACGGAACAGACACAACACAGCAGCCACGTGTCTCTCAGGTGCCCGCCTGTGAGGTTCCTGCAGAACCAGACCCGCAGGCGGCTCAGAGCGGGGTGCCCGTGGTGGGCGTCTGTGCACAGACCGCGTCACGGAGCCGGCGCCCGGGACTGACTCAGTCCGTCCCTCTCGGAGGCGCCGCACTCGCCAGAAACTGGATCCCTGGGTCATTATTTTATTCATGATTATTTCAAGATAATAACTGGGAGTAAAATTAGCATCAGGAAAACGCCGCAGCCTTCTATTCAGGGAATCGTATTGTGACATCGCCTTCCTGTCACAGAGATTGTTGAACACGCACGGTGCTCGAGGCCGAGAGCACACACTCAGCGGCCCCTGGGGCTCTGGTACGATCGGGCACGAAGCTGCTCGCGGGGCTGGGAGTCGGGCGCCCGTGCACGGGGCCCCGCGGAAGGTGCTCCTCAGGCCTGGACGTGTGCTCGCCCCTGAGGGCCCTGGGGTGCCGTGTGCTCGCCCCTGCGGGCCCTGGGGGTGCCGTGTGCTCGCCCCTGAGGGCCCTGGGGGTGCCGTGTGCTCGCCCCTGAGGGCCCTGGGGGTGCCGTGTGCTCGCCCCCTTCTTGTGACCTCAGCTCAGCCACGTCTGGGTCACTGCTGCCCTGGCTTCTGCCCTCCCAGCTACTGACGTGACGTTCAGGGACAGTGTGACTGTCCGGGTCCCCAGGCAGTTCCGCGGGGCTGTCGTCGGAAAGGTGGGCTCCCGAGAGCCCTCCCGGGGGCGTGGTGTGCGGTGGTCGGTCACCTCTGTGGTCGGAGGGGCCAGCGTGGCTCCTCCCTGAGTCCACTCCTGAGAGCGCTGGGCCGGATGGGCCCCGTCCCCGTGGGCCCCCGCGTCCACCTGGAGAGCTCCCCCCAACCTGGCTCCCCCGGCCGCGTGCGTGAGCGCCCCCTGCAGGAGGGCGGCTTCTCTCTGAGCAGGCAGCCGGACTGGCACCAGGAGGGTCCCCACTGGACCCCGATGTGCGGCTCTGCCCGGTCACAGGCCACGTCCGTGTCCTTCTTCCCGGAGGACCGACCGAGGACCCGGTGGCTTCGTGGGGACAGGTCCTGGCACGGTCATTCCTGCACCTCGGGGGCTTGGTGGGGTCGCTAAGATGGGCCGGGGGGTGTTTCTGCTCCCCCTCCGTGATCTCCGACGGCAACGGCAGGCTGACCTCCACCGGGGCCCGCCTGGGACACGTGTCCTCTGCCTGCAGCCCGGACTGAGGCCTCGGACGGCCACAGGGCCCGGGGAGGAGTGGTCCTTGCAGGCTGCACACTGCAGCTGGGAGCGTGACCGCAGAGCCCGGGCCCCTCGCCGCGCCAGGCGGGTGCTCGCAGGACGAGACCGGGCTCCGCGGGCTGGTTTCTGCAGAGGCCGAGCGCCCCAGCTGGGCCGGCACACAGCCAGGAGCCTCGAACAATTCCGGGATCAATCTGACGGCTCCCCGCCCCCTCCTCCCCCTCCTCCCCCTCCCCCTCCTCCCTCCTGGGGCCCCCTCCCCCTCCCCCGCCTCTCTCTCCAGCACGAGATCACCCCTTCCCGGGAGGGGCCATGCAAGGCTTTGGGGTGATTTTCTGCTGAGCTGAGCAGTCAGCCTGCCTCAGAGTGTGGACCATCTTGTTAAGCGTCTGTGGGTGCTGAGGCCCCGGCGGAGGCTCCTGGGGCCCAGGTGCTGTGCGGCCGGGGGCAGGGGGCGGCCGTCCCCAGAGCTGGGCGCTCTCCCTCGCGGGCAGGTGGGCCCTCTCCGTCCACCCACCCTCTGTCCTCACCTTCGCGCACATGGAGGGTGAGCCCAGCGGCCAGGGGACGAGGCCGGGTCCTGAGCCCACAGCGCCTGGGCCTCACCTGTGCGGGGACCAGAGTGTCCCCTGTGAAGGAGCCGATGAGGGCCCAGCAGGGTCCTTGACAGTGATCAGGGGGTGCTGAGGGGAGAACGGCCCGAGGACAGACAGGCAGTGCCTTCCCAGGGGAACGCAGGGTCCGACAAACAGCTCACGGTAGAGCGGGTGTTAACGCCGGGGTCTCTGGAGAACCACGAGCGACCGGTGCAGGGGCTGGGCCGTCGGAGGTGGTGACTCGGTGCCCGCGCCCCGCCCACCGTGCCCGCCCTGCTGCTGGGGGACAAGGAGCCGGTGCGTCGTCCTTGAGGGGACGTGTGTCCGTCTCTGCCCGTGGAGCATGTTAGACCGTCGGCTGGTTCCTTCCGAGCAGTTTGCCTATTTGGGGAAAGAAAGCTGCACCCCCACAGCGTGACGGCCATGGGTCCTGAGCGCCAGCTTCCCGGGGTGGCCCTGACCGTGCCAGAGTCCGGAGTCTCACGTCCGCAGGAGGAAGCCCAGGTCAGGCTGGACAGCAGGCATTCCCGGGGTCAGTCAGGCCGCTCCCGGCTCTGGTTTCTGGAAGTCCTTGGTGTGCGACCACGTCACCGCACGGGCCGCTCGGGCCCCCTTGGTCCGGCTCCCGCGCCCCGCGCTGATGGTGTCACCAGGCGAGGGCGCAGGGTCTTCCCGCTCTGCCGGGGCCTCGTCCTGACCAAGTACAGCGGCTGCCACCGGTCTTCAGATAAGGTCCATGTGAGGTCCTGGCGGGCAGGGCTCCACCCTGTGAATTTGGGGGACACCAAGTGATACCTGGCCTGGGGACACAGCGTGGCGTCACCCCCGTGGCCCGGGCTTCTGCTTCCAGAGTGAATCCCGTTCTCGGTTCTGGTTGTCACTGAGGTCACAGCCTTAGGTCCGGAGTCCGTGCGGCAGGTTCTGAGGGTTTAGACCAGAGATTAGCCCCCTGGGGTCCCCTGCTCCTCCCTCCCCAGCCCCTGCACCACCGATGCGTCCCCGTCCCCCGGCTCTGTCTTCCCCAGGGTGTCACGGAGTTGGGGTCACAGTGAGCACCTTCCAGATGGCTCCTGTCACTCGCCACACACTTCAGGCTCCTCCACGACCTTCCGGCTCTGTGGCTCGTTTCTTTTTCTCAGATGACGTCCTGGTGTCTCGACGGACCACCGCTGTCTGTCCGTCGCGACAGAAGGACGTCTTGGTCGCGTCTGAGTTTGGGGCATGATGGTGAAGCCGCTGCTACCGTCGTGAGCAGGTTTTGGGGGGACTTGCGTCTTCGGCGTGTTTGGGGAAATTCCAGGGCGTGTGGCGACCGAGGAGCCTTCAAGGCGGCTGCGGGTGTGACGTTGGGCAGGGTCTCAGATGCTCGTGTGTCACCTGGTACATCAGGTCTTCTGTGCGTTTCGAGTTGGGCTGTTTGTTTCTTGATGACGGTAAGATCTTTGGGTCCCTTTGTCTGACTCGTGTTTGCAGAGACGTTTTCTCAGACTGTGACTTGTCTCTTTGGTACGTGCCCCCAGCGGGAACGGAACCCAGGACTGTCTGGTCCGCAGGCCGACGCTCCAACCGCTGAGCCCAACCGGCCAGGGCGGGCACTACTTCAGTATAAATACACGTGACACTTTCTGTGGATGATTCTGTGGAAATTGTGTTTCAAAAAGTCTGAGGTCAGGTGAGAGGCCGAGGCCGAGCGCCTGCCGAGGAAGCGGGGTGTGTGGGGACCATCGCCTCTGCCGCGCTCCCTGCTGACCGGACCCCTGTAGCTGGCCCCCCAAGGGCTTCTGGCAGCCGCCTGTTCCGAGAACCTCCGTGGACTGCGAGCCCGCTCGGGGACTCTCCGGGGTGCTGGAGGCGTGGGCAGTTGAAACGGGGGGGGGGGGTGTCTGGTGAGGCCACGGACCAGGCATGCACAGACGGCAGTGATCCACGCCGCGAAGAGCTTCCTCAGCCGCGGACACGGTGTGGGACGCGGACAACGTCGGTGTCGTCTGGTGGGCAGCCCAGTGACCGTTCCCGGGGGCGGGAGCGGGGGTCAGACTTGGACGTGCAGCCGGTACTCTCATCCGGACCAGAAGAGCCCTTCACGCGAAGACAATGGGGAAGGTCCTGAAGGGCCGGGCGGTGGCCACGTGAGGGTCGGACAAATGCCCAGATGCACCGTCTCTGACCTCGTGGGTCGGTCTGTACACGGACGAGAGGGGCTGTCGGAGGCAGAGAGAGGGTGGGGGGCGGCCTGGGTGACCGATGGGGCTTCCACGTGAACCCCTGTGCAGCTCGACCTTCCACGGGGCCGAGCTCGGGTCAGGCACAGGCGGCACACGGGGCTCAGCGGGAGGGGCCCACCTTCCTGGGGTGCCCGTGTGGCCGCCCGCTGCGTGGGCTCCTGAAGGCTGGGCGGTGCGGGAGCCCGTCCCCCGGGAGCTCCCTGCGCCCAGGTGCTCTGTGCAGAGCCAGGTCAGCGCTGGGGGCGGGGAGCCCTCTGGTCACAAGGAAAAGGTGTGAGACTGTCCCTGGGCGGCACAGGGGGGGACAGCCGTCAGCTCCCATGCACGGGGCCCGTTTCCTCCATGTGGATCACGGGTGCTCATGTTGTCGACTCCAAACATGACTCTAAGGTAAATTCACAGAGTCCACCCACGTGTCCGGCACCCTGACGGCCTGTCCGTCCGCTTCCGACAGGCACCGGGCAGGAAGGTGTGGCCTGGACTTGTAAACACCTGGTCAGGAAGGAGCAGCTCGGAGACGCTGATGGTCTAACGGTCGGAGATCGCAGGCGTGTTACTTCGTCCACACGCAGAGGTGCTGCGTGGGGCACATCAGCATTTTCAACAGGGCGTTATCGAGGGATGACGCCGAGATCTGATGGCATTTGCACTGAGACGCACGTTGTACAGTCGGGGTAACACAGCCAGATCCCGAAACAACAGCAGTGATGGCAGCAGCCACACGCCGGCCCCGCGTGGCTGAGGTCCCGCTGGCGTGTGCGTCCTCGCGTCCTCCCTCCAGGGTCCCTCTGGGCTGTGCTGTGTGTGACGGACTCGGCTGGGAGTGGAGCGAATGTTCTAGGAGGGAGTCCTCGAGGGCGTCCGCTCCCACACCTCCGTTCTGCTCTGCCTGGGCCGTCGAGTCTCCCCAGGTGCGGGGCTCACCGAGCGGCGTTCGTCCGTCGGGGAGATGGTCCCACGTTCTGGGCGTAGTGCTGCCCACGGTCCGAGAGGTCCGGTGCTGAGCAGAAGTGTCTTTGGGCAGCGGTGAGGGGACCCGAGGCTGTGGTGTCCTCCAGCCCCGACTGGGGTCGGGAAAATGCCCACAGACCCCGGACTGATTTGGGGAGGGCGGCCCCCAGGAGAAGGCTGGCGGCCACCGTGGCACCAGCCGGCCCTGGACACAGACGTCCTCCGGCCACTTTCCATCTCTGTCCCTTGGAGACAGAATCACCCAGAAGAGTCTTGTGTTCATGATTCAAATACAATGTCACAGACTTTCTGCGAAAACCAGAAAAACAGTTTTTCAGACTTGTTTCTTCTTTGCCTCCTGTTTTGGTCCTCACAGTCCTACAGTCTCTCTTTTTCAGAGAATGTGCTTTTCGGTATCGTCTGGGGAGGGTGGGAGCAGAGTCTGGGCCCCGGGGGGTGGATTACGCGACGCCGAGCGACACGCGCGGCCCTGCTGGCGGCTGACGGCGTCCTCACGGACAATTACACTCGGGGGCACTTGCCAGGATCGGCAGTTGGCAGAGCCGGGCGGGCCCATCTGTCTCCTCCGCGTCTCCCGGAGAAAGTGAAGCCGTCTGCTGGGGGCTGGGGGACCAGGCGCGTCCCTCCGGCCTTCCACAGATTTCCCCTGGACCGAGACCGCGGCACGGAAGGCCCTTGGCGGAGAGTCGGAGGCGACCGATCTGATTTGGGGAAAGTACTCGCGACGGTGTGTTCCTGAAACCCTTTCACACAGGACAGAGTCCAGGTCTTATTTCCGGGTCTCATACCTCGGACGTTTCTTATAAAACTTCTTTTCAAAAGGCTCCGTTGTGGGCTTATCCCGAATTATATTGAAATGTTAAAATTCACGAAGGACAGGAGGTAGGCGGGCCCCACGGCCAGTTCCTTACGCATGAGACTGAACTTCAGGGTGAGTCGAGGCACCGAGAGGTGTGGCCAGTGGTGCCGTCGTCTGTCCTGGGAAGAAGTCACTGTGCCAGCGGAGTCCGCTACGTTTCAGAAGGAATTTCCCCCCTCGGGACTTCGTCAGGGATGCTGGTGGCAGGAACCTTCTCACTCCACGCCCCCGACGGGGCGCAGGCCGCCGGCGCCGTCCCGGGACAGGCCTCGCGCGCGGAGAAGCTGCCGTCTTCACTCTGGTCCTGCTTTGCTCGACCTTCCGAGATATCAGACGTGAGGGGCACTTTGAAGTCATTTCAGCTCTTTTAAGAAGTTGAAGTGTGTGTGGGCTTCTCTACCCAACGTTAAACTGCGCATCTTGAATTGAGATCATTCATCCCGTAGAGGACACGTCGGTTCCGGTCGATGAGCATATTCGAAATGGCTCCTCTCCTCACGGATCAAACGGGCGGACACCAGGAGCCGCTGAGAATCAGAATTTAGTGTCTGGCCGGGTTGGGGTGACTTTCGCTCAGGCCTGTGTCTGCGAAGCAGATTGTTAAAGAGAAGTTAGGCCCTGGCCAGTTTGGAGCGTCAGCCCGTGGACCAGCGAGACCCGGGTTCGATTCCGGCCAAGGGCACGTGCCAAGGTCGCGGTTCGTCCTCGGCCCTGACTGGGGTCGTGCAGGAGGCAGCCAGTCGGGGATCCCCCCCCCCCCCCCCGATGCAGAAGCGACTCGTGTCTCCATGGCTGATGAGCAGCTCGGGGACGTGCAGAGTCATAGCGTCCGGGGTCTCGCTTCCCGGCGTGAGTTCACGGGGGACAGGACCCCACATGGCACAGTAAAGCCGCGTTCCCCTTCCTACGTCTCTGGTCCGCGGGAACTTCGATGCTGTTACACGTGCTGCTCGCGGGCACGCGGTGGTCTGGGTGCAGGCCTCTCGGACGCAGACAGTCAAGCAAGCTGGTGGCTTTGGTTTCTGGGCGCCGTGAGCGTCCTGTCACAGGCGCCGTGCGGTGAGTGGGCGGAGCATCATGTGCAAGAGATCGCTGTTCGCGCGTCGGTGGAAGATGCTCGACTGCCCAGGCCTGCCGACCACGCTCTGCGTCTTCGGCGACTCGTCCCGTCTTCGCGGGCGGAGGCCTTGCCCGGTGCTGCCGGCTGCTGACCGGTCAGGGCGGCGGTGCCGCCGGCTGGGGGATCTGGCTATTCCTTAAAGCGAGAAGGCGTGAAGCTGCCACGCTGAGGGCTCTGCCCCTCGCAGACCACGTCCCTGCAGCCTGGCCGCCCTCTGCTGGCAGGTCCCCGCACAGGGCTTCTGTCCACCCCGGAGCCGGTCCCCAGTCCTGCGCTGCCTCAGCTCCGTCTGTGGCGCATGCTGACTGCCGCGTGGCCATCCCGGCCGCCTTCAGGGCACCTCCGGCAGGGGGTTCCGTCGGGAACCGCGTCTCTGCTCGTCCACGAGGGCACCTCCTCCCCTGAGGGGACCGCCAGGCGCCCCCCTTCCAGGCTACCGTCCGGCTCCCCCAGTCCTCGCACCTGCGGCTCCTCCTCCCCCAGGGTCTCGGCCCCTCCAGGTCCCCCGTGAGCGACGGGACCAGCGTCTCCCGAGCTCCGCCTGGTGCTGGCAGTGCGACCCGTCCCCATGAATCTGGAACGTCTGCCGCATCTGGAACGGGGAATCCTTCCCGGAGGGTTTCCGTGTATTTTCCCAGATTCAGCAGAGGAATCGCCGTCCCTGCAGCTCCGCCTTACGAAACGTCTCTCTTAACCAAGGAGGCCTGAGCGTGGACACGCTCCTCCACCCGAGGGCCGCAGAACGGACGTCGGGTGCGCAGGCGTGAAGCCGTCATCTCGTGTCCGTCCCACGAGCTGGGGGGACGGTGCTTGTCCCCGAGCGCAGGTCTCGGCAGGGGGCCTGCTACTCCGTGAGCCGTGGTGTCTGCGCCGCCTGCCCCACCCCCCAGCTGCTCCCGCAGAGGCCACGCCCACGAGACCCCGGGGTGCTCACTGCAGAGAACCGGGGACCCTCCTCCTTCCTCCCACTCAGTGAGCTCCCTGCTCGAGTCCTGTTCCGTTCCAGGTGCAGGACATCGGCAGCCCTCCCCGTGGGTCCCGTCACCTGCCGTCTGGGGTCGTGTCTCCCCTGTCACCTCGGCAGGGTGATCCCTGAAGGCCAGTGCTCGCCGTGACTGGTGTCCAGACCGACTCACGGTCACCGAACCTTTTTGCCCTGACGGCCTGTAGACGCAAACACACCCCCTTCCCGACCGACTTCTTTGTCCCGTGTCCCGACCCCTTCTGCCCTCCGTGCTTCCTCCTGCTGGTCACGCCTGCAGACACGCTCGGACACTCAGAGCCCCGGTCACTCCCCCCGTGGCTGCCCCCCCGTGTCCCGAGTCCCCCACTGAACCTGCACCCCTCAGCCGCTGTCCTTGGTCCCCCACAACCAGGTTGTCTGTCCCGGACAGGGTCCCAGCACGCTGCCCAGGCCCCTCCCTCGAGGCCTCGCCCGGGTCCACGTCCCCTCGGGACACGAGGAGACCACGCTGCACTGGCCGTGCTGTTCTGAGTCTGCCTGCAGCCCACAGGGGTCACGGGCTCCCCTGAGCCGAGCGCCTGGCATCGACACCCTGGATCCGAGTGCAGATGGCTCCGGGCCCGTCTGTCAGTCTGCCCGGTGGGCAAGGTTTCGGTGGCGCCCAGGGCCGTGGGCAGGCCACGCAAACCTTCTGAACTAGACCTGAACGCTGACCCCTGCTCACCGTGGGTGGGGGGTTTGCTCCCTCTCTGCCCAGCGGTAGACGTCCCGGCGGTACCGGGGGTGGAGCCGTCACAGGCCTGGTTCTGTGCCCGCGGAGCAGGCGGAGGGCTGACCTCTCTGACCCGGGCACCTCGGGGCTGCAGGGTCGAGTCCTGGCCGTTCCCTGGGTCTGGGGCAAACGGGGTGTTACCTGCTCAGCCCACTCTGCCCCCTTCCCGCAGGGGCGCAGGAACCCCGTGCCCGAGACAGTCAGTGGCTCCTGGATGCGGGTCCGCAGCCGCCCGGGTTCGCCAGCCTGGGTGGCGTCTGGTCGTGGAAACAGATGCTGCCTCTTCTCCCGCTGGGGCCAGGAGCAGCCGCCCACCGGACGTCAGCACTTCCTGCCCTGGCCGGCCACGTGCTGCCCTGCCGGGGGCCCTGGCCGCTCACTCAGTCCCCCCCCAGCAGGGTGCGCTGTCTGCTGCCTGTCTGGGGCGGAAGCAGGTGTGTGTGCTGGAGGTGACACAGGGGCCCTGAGGCCCAGGCCCAGGGACGCGCTCGTCACACCGAGTTAGCGGGTCTCACGGGACGAGGAGCCGCACTGTGTCTGGGGTTTGTCACCACAGCAGGTAAAGGACTGTTTTCAAACACAGAAGGAGGGGTGTGTCCCTCTGCACAGGGCCCCCAGTCACCCCACAGCCTTCCCTGTCGATGGGCTGGGCCGTCGGCCAACCCGGGGCTGACGAGGGCTATGAGGGGCGCCCTCGGGAAGGAGCTGGTCAGCAAGGCCTTGCGCAGGTGGGGTCTCCGCGGTCAGGACCTGACGGGCCTGCGGTGGGCGTGTCTGGCCACACAGCCCGGGAACCCTCGGGGCGGCGGCCTCAGTGAGGCGGATTCTGCAGGGAGAAGGAGCGGGAATGTGGGCGTCTCGTGATGTCCGCGTGAGCTCAGCGCCCCTGTGCATTGTGGGCCCCAGCAGAACGGTGGGGTGCGCCTGCAGGGACGGACACGCAGAGAGTTTCAAGGCATCGAGGGGCTGGCAGAGGCTCATTCCACAGGGCGGACGGGGGGGCTGGGGCCCGGAAACCCTGATGCTGGAGTCCAGGGACGGTCGGGGTAGAAGGTCCTTCAACTGATCGGATGAGGCCCACCCACACTGGACGGTCGTCCGGTTTGCCCCAAGTCCACAGATTTAAATGTTAATCCCCTTCAGAAAGTCCCCTCCCCACGACCTGCAGGCGGGTGTGTGAGCGGACATCTGGGAACCGGCCCAGCGAAGGGGACACGTGCCCCGGGCTCCTCCCCGTCGGTGTGGACCGCCTGCCGCGAGGCCCGGGCCCCGGTGGAAGGAGACAGCTTACGAGCGGTCGGAGTGCGTTCGCTGGGCCCGTGGAAATCTGCCCCGGGAGGGTGTGCGATCCTCCCACAGACGCCGGGGCGGGTCGGCCGTCAGCTCGCAGAGGAGGGAGAGGGGTCTGCGGACAGGCTGCTCCGCCCCGGGCTCACCTAGAGGGGTCCTGAGGGGCAGGAGCTCAGAGTGAGCTGGGGGCACAGGCAGGAGGCCCCGGATCGGGGGCGAAGGGTCGCAGGCACTTTCACCTCCCGCTGTAGGACGGTCCCCTCCCAGTCCGCTCCCGCTGACAGCTGCTGGGTGGTCGTCAGCCCCCAGCACGGAGGAGGACGTGTTCGGGTGAGACCGATCGCCTCTGCTACAGGGAATAAATAATTAACTTTGTTTTTCTGGGTAAAAAAAAAAAAGCCCTCCAAGTGCTTCTCTGCGTTTTCTGCTGAGGCGCACGTTTTCGGTCCTCTGGCCACATCCCAGCTTCCTCTACGCCTGTTTCTATGGCGACCCCGGAGCAGCCTCTCGCCTCCGGCTCAGCACAATGTGAGGCTCCTGCAGGCTTCTCCCCGGAAGATGCTGCGTCTGTGTTTGCGGGGAGCTCAGGGCGCCGCGCGGCCTGTCTGCACCTCGCTGTCCCGGGCCAGCGTCTCTGCGGCGGGGGCGCCGCTCTGAGCAGGGCCGCGCTGCGGGTGACGCAGGTGACGGATGGCCGAGGCCCGTCCGGCAGCTCTGACCCGTCCAGCCAGCGCGTCCGGTGCTCGTCGTCCCTGGTGCTGTCTGTGTGGGAAGAGCTGACCCGAGAGGACACGCCGAGGGGACTTTATTTCAGACGCCCGACGCGGCAGGTTCTGAGGGCCAACTGGGACCAGCTCGCGGGGGACCCTGCAGACTTGACCTGAGCCCTGAGCTGCATCTGCCGCCCCTCGTTTGTGGGCTCGGAACGGCGGCTGGGCCTCGGCCTCTGCTCTCTCAGCGCCGGACGCGCAAGCTCGTGGGCGGTGGGGCCTCGGAGCCGGGACGGCCCGGTGGACGCGGGGCGGCCCTGGGAGCCGGCTCTCGCTGTGGACACTACAGAACTGCTCCTGAGTGGACAGCTTGTCCCCTGGGAGGGGGACTTCGTGGCCACCCCCCTGGGGCTGACGCGCGTGTCAGAACACGCTGTCGTGGTGATACCGTGAGGAGGCCCTGGGAGGCGCGAAGGGAGAAATGCCCGGCGTTCTCGGCGCCGTGACTCCCCGGCGTCCAGCTCTCTGAGGCTCTCACGCACCCGCGTTTTCACTGGATTCGCACTTTCTTTCAGAATTTGTAGTGACCGCTGTGCCCCCTTCCTGAGGGCTTCTGGGATCCATGTTTCTGTGAGCCTCTGGGGAACTTGTCAACGCTGAGCGGGGCGCAGGCAGCGGCGGGTCTTGGGGGCCCCGGCGGGCGGCTCGAGGGCTTGACCGTGTTTGAGGCCCTGTCTGCCCAGTGCCTGGGTGCCCAGGGCTGTGTTGGAGGCGACGGTCAGCCAATTCCCAGCTGACCGACCCTCAGGAGGCTCGCCCCTGCCGGGCACACGCATGGCCTCATCCCTACAGGGCCGTCCGTTTCGCGGAGGGGCCGGCCTGAACTGTTTCTGGGTGGAGGGGAGCACGGCCAGGGTTGGGGGATGCCCCCCGCTGGGCCCAGCCGCTTGAGGTCAGTCGGCCGCGTGTCGGAAGGGCTGACGCGGATCATTGCTCTGCTCTGCTGGAGAGACTGCTCCGGGCTCCTGGCCACCGGGGCCGGTCCAGGCTGACGGTGATTCCCAGAAACCGGACGACCCTCCGTGTGCACAGACGTGAGATCCTCATTCCGGTGACGAGGTATCGCCGTCCTGTGTGACGTCAGGTGTGTATTTGTCTCTGACTCTCAAGCTGAACACACAAGGTTGCAGTTTGGTTTCAGAGAATCCAGCCTGCTCTCGGGGGGCGAGGGGGGCTGGGGTGCAGACGGGTGGACAGAGTCCTGTGTGCAGACAGGTTGTCAGCGTGAATCACAACAGCTGGAAAACAAATCTTCCGGCCGCGGGTCTGTCTGCAGTCGGCCCATTTGCCTGAAGGGCTGCTCAGACCCCGGGGTCAGATGCCACCCACTCTGCCACGTGTCTGGCGGGGGGACCTGTCCCGGTGCCGAGTTGGGCTTTGGAAGTGAGTTCTCGCCGAATCCCCACCACACACCTCAGGCTGGTGAGGCGGGGCCGGTGCCGGTGCCGGTGCCGGGGGCACTCAGGTCCACGTGGTGCCCGTGTCCAGGTCGCAGCGAGCGTGTCTCGTCACACCGCTCACTTCGGGGGCATTTGGAGGTGTGCGGGGGGCGAGCCCTGGTGGGGGTGGTCGGACCTGTGACTGAGACAAGGACTTGTGGGGTTTCTCACAGGTGCTCCCAAGTCTGTAGCCTCGGTTGACGGCCATTCCCAGTGGACGCACTTCCTGTGGGAGGGACGGGCTGGGTAGGGCGTGGTTTTGACCCGAGGGCTGTGTCTCAGCTCCAGAAACATCGCTGGGGACTCCGCGCGGAGCTGAGAGAGGGCTCAGGGGTGTCCGTGGGCCGCCTTCCGTGGCAGGACACCCGCCCTCGGGTGCGTTCACCGTGGCTTCGTAGAATAGTCAGACCTTTCAAATAACGTTTCCCGAAATGGGCTCCGACGTCTCCAGTCACATTCCCAGGAAGAGCCGGGCTTATTTCGGGAGGAGTGGTCGCACTTTCTCCGGATACTTGTGTGCACGGCGTGGACTCGTGACGCCTGTGAACCTCGGTCCGAGCAGCCTGTGGGGGACTGAGCAGGGAGACGGCCGTGCCGGGAGCTGTTTCCTGACCCCTCGGCACCGACTCCTGCGCTCGGACAGGCGGGTGTGTGCGCTCAGGTCTCACGGGACCGCGGAGTCGGGCTGGACCCGGTTACTTGGCAGTGAGGCGGCGCGGACGCCGGGTCCTTCCTTTATGGGAACGTCGATTTGCAGAATCTGACGTGTTTGTTAAGTCGGTTTCTAGTCTTTTGCAGAAATAGTTTCATTTCAAGCCACCGTTGTTGAAATCGTGCAGGTTTAGCTCATCTGCAGAATATTTTAGTATCAAGTGTTTAGACAGACCCTCGCTGGCTCCCGTCTGCGCCCGGCAGCTGGTGGTGCCTGTGCCCCCCCCAGCGAGTGCGGCGGGTTCTGTCCCATGACGTCGACTGCGCTTCTTAGCTTCTCTCCCCGGTTCCGAGACCAGTGTCATTGGCCTTACTGGTCAGCATGCGGGGGAGGGGCGGAGGGTCCCCTGTGAGCCCAGAGGGCCAGGCCCGGGCGGGAATGAGAGAAGGTGGGGCCTTCGGAGACGACAGCCCCTGTGGAGACGCCTCAGAGACCTATTGACTCGGCTCTGGGCTCACCTCCCCGGGCACACCCGGTGTCTCCCCCCGAGGACCTGGGCTCCGGGCAGCTGCTATTGGCCCCACTTCTCATTAGGAGGGGGGTTTGCCCCAAGGTCCTGGCCAAATACCGTGGATACGGGGACCGTGCTGGGGGTGTGCTTGTCGGCGTCGGCCTCCCTCCGGCCCCTGGAGCCTCCCTCCGGCCCCTGGAGCCCCCGTCCGGCCCCTGGAGCCAGGCTCCCGGAGCGGCTCGGGCTCAGGGTCGTGGCTCCGGCCGAGGAGCACAGTGGGCATCTCTTCCCACCTGACGCCCACCCCTTAGGAAACACTTTCTCGTCTCCGTCTCACCAGTCTTTCGGGGCGAGTTCCCCTGGAGAGCACATTCGCGTGAACACCTGCTTCTCGTAAACACCTGTGGGCACTTCTCACGTCGACCTCGGCTCGATTCTCCTCTTCAGAGGACTTTCCAGTGGGTGAAATACGGTGGCCCCTCCCCTCCTCCCTTCCCTTTGGAGTTTCCCTTTGAGGGCCTTTCTGAGGTTAGTTCCGTCGGCTGACGACACAGGTCGGCCGGGCTCTGGGCGGAGGTTCGCGGGGCTGAGCCCGCAGCAGACGACTCTGCGCACCGGGCCGTCCGCCCTTGTGGGGGGGGCGCGGGGGGGGGCTCCTCACAGCAGTTCTAAGCCCGAGAACATTTCCCCCAAACGAGGTTGGGCCAGTGAATTTCAGATGCATTGGAACAACTGCACACTTTTATGTAATTATCGTGCACCAGAAAAAGGCGTCAGCCTGGGAAGGGAATGGACACTTGGGACCGTTTGGGGATCAGGAACCAAAGGCTCCTTGTCCACCTGCTGTCCCAGCAACGTCGCCCTGAGTGGCTTCTGTGTCTGAAGTGCAGGGAACAAGTAGACACGGACGCTGTCCACGCGGAGGCCACGCACCTCGCGTGTCATGCGTGAGTCCCCACGGACATGCGATGGCACTCGCATGTGCTGACGCAGCCGGAGGCGCAGGGGCGAGGTGACCCCCACTCAGCATCCCCAGGGTCAAAGCCACAGAAGAGACCAGGTCTCAGCGCCTCCTGGTGACCCTCCCCGTGCGGACAGTCGCGGCCGGTTGGAGCGTCCAGGCGTTTGCCCGGAGGACACGGCGCCCGCTCCCAGGTGAGCCCATTGGGCTGTGGTCCGGCCACACCCCTCACCTGCTCTCTCTGCTGTCCCCACCCTTCGGCTGGACACGCGGTGGTGGGCACAGGACCACGGTGAGGTGCGCTCTGACCCTTGGGTTCCAGTTTCTGAGCAGGACTCGGGGTGACGGTTGTCAGGCCGAGGGTCAGACGGTTGGCTCACTGTGAGCCGGACGGGGCAGCCGGCTCCCAGGGGCCTTCCCGAGGGGCCGCCGTGCTGGGTCCCTGGCAGGAGCCACCTGAGCCCACAGTCGGAGGCGGGACTTCCTCTTTAAATCGTCCAGCGTTAACCACACAGATACTGTAAAACACCCTTTTCCCTTTACGTGACAGTTTCTTTATTGGGCTACTTTTTCCTAATTAAGAAGGAGCAGCCCAAACTCTTAATATTTAGTGACTTGCTGTTTTATACACGTAGGAGCTCAGGTCAGGAACCTTGAAACACTAGAACTTAGTAACTTTTTCCCGTGTCCCAAACTACTCACGGTCCCCAACCCCCCTCTGACAAGAGAATATTAAGATCTGCTTGTTTTTAGGGTCAGAAATTCAGTCTTTGTTAGTTTACGATCAGTCTGTATCGGGAGCAAACCTGAGAGCAGATGCAAGTCCCTGTCCGCCCGGAGCGGGGGACGGTGTGTATCCTTGTCCGCCCGGAGCGGGGGACGGTGTGTGTCCTTGTCCGCCCGGAGCGGGGGACGGTGTGTGTCCTTGTCCGCCCGGAGCGGGGGACGGTGTGTGGCCCACGTGCGGGTGTGTGGACCCTGCAGCTGATGCCCGACGTGGTTCCGTGACGCTGGGGCACCGAGCAGGTGATCCGAGCTCAGAATCGCACCCCAGGGCACATCTGTCTGGTCTTTGTGCACCACCTGGAAATCGAAGTTATGTGTGTAGGATAGTTTTAAAAATGGTAAAATTGATTAGAAATCAAAGGCAGTTTTACGCTGTTTTAAAACCGAGGAGGGGCCACCAGCTGCCGTTCTGATGGACGCGATGAGACCCTGCGGGAGGGGCTGCGTTGGTCTCCGCGTCCCGGGCCGGGGAACACGTGCTGCTGATTTCATTTTTACTTCACTTTCTGAAATCAGCTCCTCTGTGGTTGGGAACAGCTCTGGTGTGCGCGTGCTCTGTGTCCCACGCGTGTGCGCACTTTGCACACGGTAACAATCCTGCCATTCGCGACAGGCAGGAAGCGTGACTTGCGGCCACGCACTCAGCGAGCGTCTGCATTTGTGGCTAAAGCATCATCCTGAACTCAGCTGGTCGCAGGCTCTCTGCACCCCAGAACCACACCTGGAAACGAGGGGACCGCGGCGCTGCCCGAGGCAGCCGGTCGCAACCAGGGCTAACCGGGTGTGGGGGCGTCACCTCGACTGAGCGGCGCGATCGTGCTGATCACCGGCGCGTGTGGTCTCCCGGCTTTAACGAGACGTCTTCAGAGAAGTGTTTTCAGGTGAGGGGAACGTGGACACCCGTCTGTTTCTCCGTGTTGGTGGCCGTATGTGTTTACTTATTTCACTTCTTATTTTAAAAAAAACTAAGAAAAGGCAACTCAGAGATGCCAGTTCACGTTGAAAAGGAAACGAACTTAGAAGATGGACGCGGACAGTGACCCGAGGTACACGTGCTGAGCGCGGTGGGAGGCAGGACCGTGCGGGGTCCCGGTCCGCAGGCAGAGGCAGCGGCCGGGTTCGCTGGGGAGCAGCTGTGCTGGGCTCGGGTGTCCCCACTGGGTCTCCCCAGGAGCTGTGAGGTGATCGGGACCAGCCTGCCCCTCAGCATCGCCATTGCCATGGCGACCAGCTGCCCAGCCTTCTCTGCATCGTGCTCCACGGTGGGCTGAGAGCTGAGCTGGGGGGTCCCTTCCAGAGACACGGGGTCTGCTGGGCCTCCTGCAGGGGCTCCCGACGCTGGTGCCGCCGGGCTCCTGATGGGTCGCATGTCCTTGGGGTGCCCTTCACACCCTGGCTCGAGGCTCAGAGCAGGAAAGAGTCACTCCACACACGTGTCCATGGGCTTCAAACAGGTGTGTGCTCCTGTCCTTAATTTCGAGAAGCACATGTGTATGTTTAATTAATTACACCAGAAGAGTAAAATCCATTCATGTTATGAAAGAATAAAAGCAGTAATTCAACTTTCCAAGGGAAATCCGACTCTTCCAGCTGCTTCCCCTGATCTCAGAGGCCCCTCGGCAGCCCCACTGTGAGTCAGGGGGTGTGTGCGAATGTGCGTGTGCGTGCTGTACGCGTGTGCACCTGCGTGCACCTGTGAGCGTGTGTGTGCACGTGTGCACCTGTGAGCATGTATGTGTGTGCACATGTGCAACTGTGTGCATGTATGCGTGTGCAGCTGTGAGCGTGTGAGCACGTGTGTGGACGTGCACGTGTTTTTAGGACAGTGGCTCTCATGAGAACAAACGTGTCAGGAGAAACAGCTCTTTTTTTTGGCTTCTTGGCTGTGAAGCGTTTCATCAAGAGCATGTTACGAATTGTGTGCTTCTTGGGGGACACAAATGTCCCCCATTATAAGAATGAGGGTGCCCTGGCTTTGTCTGTTACGCCGGCACACCTTTCAAGGGGTGTCACGCGTGTGCCCTGGGAGGCAGCTTGGTCCGATGGTCCTCCACACCCCGCGTTTGCTCGACCAGCGTTTCATTTACACCCTGTGCCTGTTTGTCGGGAGCCTGGTCGCCGTGAGCTTGTGTGTCAGCTGCACCCGAGGCTCGGCCCCTGCCGGAGACGGGGCGCCTGCCTGTGGGCACACGGCTGCCCCTGCCGGTGGGGGGCCTCAGACTGAACGACACCCCTGTCATCGTGCGTCTACGGCAAGTAGACACGCTTTGCGTCCAACAGAGGCGTCGCCGAGGCAGACGTGAGGCCTTTGACAGCGACTTAAACTGCGGCGTCTGCTTCCCGTTGGCAGTTTCACTGGGGAATCCGCGCGGTCAGCTGTGAGGCTGACGCCCTGGTGCCGGGGGGCCGGCAGACCCCCATGGGCCCCGGTTCCTCACGTCACAGGTCGCCTGAGGTCCTGCTGGCAAAGGAGCTGAGGGCCTGGCTCCGGACGCCCGGCGCTGGGCCCCCTCAGGCGGACGGGGGTTAACACATACGTTGATCTGTAGAATGATGTGCCGAGAAGACTGTGACCTTCTGTTTCCTATGAAGCTGACATGCGTGACCGTGACACGTGTTCACAGGGGACGTGACCGTGTGTGTGTGTCATATGTAACCCCAGATCCTTGTTCTAAACTTTTAAACAGGATTTTGGGTGACACCTCATAGATACTCATTTTCTGGAAAAATTAAGTCCCAATCCACCAGAAACAGGTCTCTGGGCCTGTGCCCGTCTCCCAGCTCATGACACGGACGTGGGTTAGGCAGCGGCTGGGTGAACCCCACAGCCTGGGCTCGTAGGTAAGGGGCCTAGCGCAGGGTTCACTCGGCTTCGGCCCGCTCGGCATGCCCGGTGCCAGGGATTTCCGTCCACAGGGGCCGCACTGAAGTGAGCGGGTGATTTAGGGTAAGTCATCTGAAATAGGATTTTAATCAAATGGCCGGAGAGGACTCTGTCTGATGAAACTTCGATTACGATTTCCAGGATCAAAGAGCCGCGTCGTAAAACGACGATTGCTCTTCCCTTTAGTTTGACGGAAACTTTCCGTTTTCTCCACTGTGGCCGCTGGAAAGGCTCCTTCCCCAGGATGTCGGCCGCTCTCCACATGGGGATTTCTTGGATTTTTTTTTTAGCAGTTTTATCCCTGCTATGGGCCCCATGAAATCAAGGTGCAGACACAACAGAACATTATTCAGGCCTAAGGAGAACGAAATCCTGCCGTTTGTAACCACGGGGTGGACCCGAGGGCGTTCTGCTAAGTGAGGAAGGTCCGAGGAAGGCCGTGCCGTGTGCCCCTGACCCGCGGGTCTAACAGAACAGGCGGTGGCCTGGGGTGACCAGGGCTGGGGGCACAGGGCGACGGGGGTCAGAGGGCCCAGACTCCCAGTTAAAAGACAGAAATATTCTGGAATCTGCTGTTCATCATGGCGACACTAGTTGATAACACTGCCGTGTGTTTGCAATTTATCAAGAGAATGTGTCTCACGGGCACACAACCCACCAAAACACAGTGAAGTGACGGCGAGGGGACGGACTTCCGTTCGCTGGACCGTGGCCGCCCCGGCACGGCACGCCCGGTGCGTCGTCCTGGGGTTACTCCAGCACCTGCAGCTGCGCTCACAGGACCGCGAGGAAGCTCGGAACTAACGGCGCGTCGGCACTTCTCCTCCGGTTAAGAAGTGGGTCTTCTTGTTCTGTTTTTGAATGAAAATACGCACTCCGGTCGGCACTGTCTGGGGGAATTGAGCAAACCCTTCGGCCCCAGAGCCAATCGCAAGCACGAGAAGGACCCACAGAGCTGGTCCGTGAGCCGGGAGCGGCCCGAGGCCGCGCTGGCCCGGAGCGCCTGCCCGCGGAGGAGACGCAGCGTTGCTGGGCCGTGCGGTGCCGACTCGGAAAGTCCTCCCCTGGGGTGACGGAAGGTTTACTTTGCGTGTGTCCTGTCGTTTTGTGGGAGATGCCGAAGCAGGGGCTGGTTCAGAAGACGGATGTCGGAGCCCGAGACCGGGTCGGGTGGGTGAGCGGCTCCTGGGATGTCTGCTAGCCTCGGGGGGCAGAGCCGCAGCTCCCGTGGTGCGGAGCCCGCGGCAGGAAACATGCTTCTGTCCCCGGCTCCGTGGCCGTTCTCTGGAGGACACGGGGAGCTGCCGGCGGGGGAGCGTGGAGGCCGCCGTGTGCGGGCAGCTGAGCCCCACGGGAAAGGCTCCTGCCGACGCGCCCGCTCCGCAAAGCCCAGAGACGGGACTGGAAGCCGCAGTTTCCTGGCGGGTCCGTGAGCTGGTCCCTCCGAGAGTCCAGCTGTGTCGAGGCAGGTGGGCCCGGAGCAGACGGTGAGGCCCCGCGGTGCCCTGACCACCGGGTCTCTCCCGTCCCCCACCCAGGCCGCGCTGGCGTGGACTTGTTCTCAGTGCCCGTGGTGCCCAGTTCCCACCATAGACCCATCTTTTTTATTTTTATTTTTATTGATTCCAGACAGGGAGTAAGAGGGGGGGAGAGGAACACTGATCCGCTGTCTCCCAACAGGCCGGGGACCTGACCCCCCACGTAGGTTCGCGACCCGCCCTGACCAGGACTCGCACCTGCGACCCTGCGGCGCGCAGGGTGACCCTCCAGCCGGGGAGCCTCCCCGCGGGCTGGACCCCTCGGAGTGAGCGCAGCGTCTGACGGGCACTTTCCTCAGCAGCCAGGAGTCTGGCCCGTTTCCTGGTGATTCACGTGTTTTCAGTGGTGGCGGTGGCGGCAGAAGGTCTCGTGGTCGCCTGGCTGGTGGCTGGGTCGCTGCCGAGACCTGAGGTCTGCGATCAGTCGGCAGCGTCCTGTGATATTTAATACGGAAGCATTGATAAACAATCACGTAGTTTCACCAAACATATTTGAAAATGTACCTGTGATGCGAAAGGCGGAAATTTCCACTTTCTGTCGTGAGGTCACAGTCAGGGCAAGAGCCTCGCAGGGAATCATCGCAAACATTTGAAATAATTGCTTTGCTCTCGGATGTAAGGCCCAGAGATCTCTGAGGTTCGGGGCGTTGCTATAGAGATGTTTGTGTACATGAGCTGGATGATTAAATGAAGAATTATGAGGCGGCTCCCCAGTCAATTGAAGGGTTGTACGAAGTTTTCTGTCCTTTGTGAAGAGAACGTGAGATACGGAAGCCAGGGGCCCCGAGCACAGCTCCTCATGATGCAAAATCTGATAAAAAAAAAAAGGGCCCGTAGCTCCCTCGGCAGCCCCTGGACCGAGACGGGACCCCGTGGACGGGTTGGAGCACGGTGCCCTCCAGGTGCCACGGGGGGGGGGGGGGGGGACCAGCCCAGAAGAAAACCTTTTGTAAAATCTCCGGGAAAAGGTAAAGTGTGGCGTCCGGGATGGGAGCCTTTCCTTGTGGTCCTGGAGCCGGACAGTCAGGGTCTAAGGAACCTTCCCATCCGCACAGATGGCCGTCAGGAAGCCCTGGGCGCGGAGGACGCCGGACCTGTGGTCCCAGACCCGCCCTCGGGGACGTGCTGCAGGAACGAGGGTGGAAGGACCCGGGGACGCCGAGGGGTCAGCCGCACGGCCGCTCACAGCCCCTCCCTCCCCCGGTCTGCCTCCTGGCAGAGACGTTCTCAGGGAGCGAGGATCCCCTGCTCTGCCCGGGCCCCGCACAGTGATGAGAACGACATGAACGCAGGTGAGGGAGCCCGCGGAGGTGGGGTCCTGTGAGCCGCCACCCGGCGTGGCCCAGGCAGGCTCCTCTGCGGGCTGCACCCAGCGTGTCTCCCAAGCTGGGCACTTCGCACCCTCGGCCTCGCCCGTGTCGCACCCTCGGCCTCCTGTCCTGGGCTCCACACTCGACCTGCCTGCCTCCCAAGGTCCCCGCCCCTGACGCGGTTGCCTCGGGGGTTAGGATCGGAACTCGGTCTGCAGGGACAGTCAGTCTGTGGCAACCGTGATTAAGAAGTTAGGAAACAGCCCAAGTAGGATTTGTTCTGAGTCCCCGGGTTCCGCGTGAACCTGGACCAAAGAAGTCACTCATTCTATGGCATCGAAATGCGTCGGAACGTGGCCTGTTTGACCTCAGCACCCCCTTCCCCACATCTGCGGGTCTCTGGCCCAGCGTGGCGTGTCGGGGCGGGTGTCTGCCAGCGCTGTGGGCGGCAGTGAGCTCCGTGCTGTGGCCACGCCAGGGCCTCTGCCAGGTGGAGTCCTCAGACTCCTTTCCTCCCTCTCCGCCGCGTCCTCCGTCCTGTTTCCGGTTGGACAGCCTCACACTCAGCACGCGGCTTGGCGACTCTGGATGCGTGTGGGCGGGTGAGGGATCCCGGGACGTGAGCACCGTGTGCCCAGCTCTCGTGCGTCCTGACAGCAGTTTCCAAGGTCGCAGAGTCGGTCTGCGTCCGCCCTTCACCGCTGCTGGGCGGCATCCACCTTTGAACACAGGCCGCCCTCGGCGGCGGTGATGGTGCCTCACTCTGGTTGATGTCACTTCTCCGATGGTCCGTCACCTGGAGCGGCCTGCCCTGGAGGTAGGGGCCATTCAGGTAGAGGCGCCTGCATCTGTGGCCATTTCACAATCTGCTGACTGTCTTTTTCTTAACGTGAAGTACAGGTTTTGCAAATCTTCTCCGATGGATCCGCTTTCCGTTCTTTCCATCAGCCGATGAACAGAGTCCCACACGCGACGTAGCCGATGCATCCGTGTCGACCTTCAGACTTAGAACTTCTCTCATTGTCTAGAAGCACTTTTATTTGGATCTTACTGTGTCTGAAGCTATTTGTGAGTGTGACTGTGTGTTCAGAGCGAGGCAGGGTCTGGATTTACTGCTTTTCCAACGGATTCACGACGGGAGGGATGCAGTCTCCTCCTCTGCCCGTCTTACACTTTCAGAACCGGCAGACAGACTCACAGGGGAGGGACAGTTAGTTCACTGACAGGCGCACCCCACTCACAGGGGCTCAGAGGCGGGGAACTCCGAGGAGGGGTCAGAGCTCCGGCTCACACAGCGTCAGACAGACGGTAACTTTGTAGCGAAGACGTAAGGAAGGGGGAAGGTCTGCGGGTGTGCGGGCGGCACACTGTGGGGACGAGGGGTGGACCAGGGCCGTTGTAGCTGGTTCGTTGTTGGGCCCTCTGGGCTGTGTCCAGCTGCTAAGGGTCCAGACCTCTGTCCTTCCCGGGAGAGCAGGTGGGGCCTTTTTGTAAGTGTGTGTCCGGAGTTAGGCCAATAGCAGGGGGCGAGAGCTTTCCTTGTGTCTGTTTCTTCTGAGTTGTGCTCGGTTCGAAGTGACTGTGCCCGCCTGGCAGGTGGGGGCACGTTCTGTTGCCCCCCAGCGGCACCTCCTGCGAGAACAACAGGTTCCCCGCCGCAGTCCAGCGTGACCGTCGCAAGGTCCAGGTGACCGGGCAGGTGAGCACCCCCTTCTGCTCTGCGTGTCTCGTCAGTCTGTCCGTCCCCCTCCCCGCAGCACCGTGCAGCCGGCCGCTGCCTTCCCGCCGCCTCCTGCCTGGGGTCTGCCTGTGCTCCCCGCCTGCACCACGGCGAACGTGGGGTCGCGTTTCACTCTCTGCAGCCAGTACCCCTGGGACGTGACGGACAGTTTGTTAAAGCTTCAGATTAAACAGTTTTCTAACTGTGTGTTGCTGCTATAGAGAAATGAAGGTTTCCCTGACGCTGTTTTCGGTCATGTTGCCATAGTCACATTAGTTCCGTCGAATTTTTTCTGTATTTGGGAGTTTCTGTATTCATAATAGGTTGCTATCAATGCCAGTTGTACTTTCTGTGGCTGTTTTATTTATTTCTGTAGCTTTATCATGCTGGCCAGGACCCGCAGGGCCACAGTGGGTAGACTTGGTGTTGTGGGCACACAAATCCTCCTCCTGGGCTCCGTGAGGGCGGGAACCCCAGCGCGTCTGTGTTCAACAGGGTGATTAGCACAGGATGTGTACAGGCCTTTTCTCGGGTTAAGGAAGCTGCTTTCTAGCCCGGCCGGTGTGGCTCAGTGGTGGAGCGTCGACCCTGCACCAAGAGGTCGCAGGTTCGATTCCCGGTCAGGGCCCAGGCCCAGGCTGTGGGCCCATCCGCAGCGGGGGGCCTGCAGGGGGCGGCCGGTCGATGTTCCCTCATCGATGTTTCTCTCTCCCTCTCCCTTCCTCTCTCTAAAATCAATAAAAGCGTATTTAAAAAAAATTTTCTAGTTCTTATCTGCTTAAAATTTCTATTGTGAGTTTTATGTAACGCTTCTTATACACACGATCGTCCGACTTTTCTCGTCCTTTTACCTGGTGGGTGTTAATTTCACTGATGGGCGTCGCCTCCAGTCCTGAAGCAGACATTCCATTTTGTGCTTCTTTATCCTTTTGCAACATTGCAGACTATTTGCTAATACGTTGTTTAGTGCTTTATAACAGATTGACAATTTTGATTTTTTTTTTTTTTTAATCCTCACCTGAGGACATTTTCGCATTTATGTTTCAGACAGAGCAGGAGGGGGGGAGAGAGAGAGAAACATCAGTGTGAAAGGGACACATCAAGTGGTCCCCACCCACCCAACCGGGGCCGGGGACGAACTGCAACCGAGGTACGCGCCCCCAGCGGGAACCGAACCCGGGTCTCTCTGGTCCGCGGGCCGACGCTCTAACCGCTGAGCCACACGGCCAGGGCCCTGCTGTGATTTTTAACCCCCTGGTTGGGAATGAAGGTGAATCTGACTTCACAGCACGCTGAGGACTGTTCTTTTCCCGAACTCTGAAGCGTTTGTGTAATTAGTATTATTATTCTCTGAAACATTGGCACGTTTCTGGGGAAGCCATCTGGTGATTCCTGTACGAAAAGACTGACAATCCCAGATTTGATTTCTTTCCTGGAGGACTGTTGATATTTTTATCTCTTCCTGTAGCCGTTATAAGTTGTGTTTTTCAAGGAATTTTGTTTTCAATTAATTTAACAATTTGTGACATAAAGTTGTTCCCCTGACCCTCTCGAAATCCGTACATTCTGTCTGCTCTGAGGGGCTTTTCGCGTCCGCGTCTGACGTCGCTGCACGTCTGTCTCCTCCTGTCTCTGCTGAATGGCGGTTACCGGGTCTGTGGGTTCTATTTGTCCTTAAAGAATAACAATTTTTTGGTTCGTGATTTTTCTCAACACTTTTCTTTGTGTAATCAGTTTCTGCTTTTACTTTCACAGTTTTTCATTCGGTTTTTATTTCCTATTTTACTCTAACTTCCTGTGACGTGGACTTAAATCGTTGATCTTTTCTCTTTAAATCATTTAAAACCGCGGCTCTTTCTGACGTCCTGTCTTGGTCGTAAGTTCGTGGACTTCCGTTCGAATGTCTTCCCATCTTCACTTAATTTCTCCTTTGACAAGGAATTTGTGGATGTATATTGCTCAGTTTTGAAATGGCCATTTACTAATGATCTGTTTTGCTCAAATTCAATCCTATACGGTCAGGGAACATACCCTGAGGGTGTTTGATCATTTGAAATGTACTGGGTTCGAGGTCGCCCCATACGGCCAGCTCGGGCAGATGTCCATTTGGGTCAGGAGGGCTCTGCCCCAGTCGATAGCTCGAGGCTATTGATCCTCCTGTTCAGACCTTTCAAAGCCTTGCTGTTACTTTCTGATTAATCTATCAACCGTATCTAGATTTATTTATTTTTTTTCTTAGAGATTTGTCAGTTTCGCTTCTATATTTTGAAGTACTATAGTGACACATAAATTTAGAGTCTTATATCCTCCTGGAAAATGCACCCTTTTATCATGATGAACACTATTTTTTCCCAGTGATTTTTGGCTCCACGGTCTGTGTTGTCTGACACGGACCCATCGGCCTTCTCCAGGGACTGGTGCAGAGTCCTCCCCGCCGGTGCCTCTGGGCGTCTCCGCTCGGGTGTGGGGTGAGGCGCCGTCAGACGTGCCGCTGCCTGTGTCTTACCGGTCAGACCGTCCCTGTTGACAGTGACTCCCCATCACGCAGACTGCAGTTTGCTGACTTCCGGGCCACATCTGTTTGGTACTTGTCTTCCCTTCCTTCTGGCTGTTGAATCACGAGTTATTTTATTTATTTTTTTAAATTTGTTTTTATTGCTTTTAGAGAGAGGAAGGGAGAGGGAGAGAGAGAAACATGGATGAGAGAGAACATGGATGGGCCGCCTCCTGCACGCCCCCCACTGGGGATCAGTCCACAACCTGGGCCTGTGTCCTGACCGGGAATCGAACCGGCGACCTCTTGGTGCAGGGTCGACGCTCCACCACTGAGCCCCACCGGCCGGGCTGTCTTGTTTTATTTTTTTAAAATACCTTTTGAAAAAGAAAGAGAAAAGAAAGAAGGAAGCAACAAGTAAGAGAGCAGGGAAGAGAAGAAGAAGAAGAACGTGCTTAGATGAGGACTTTCGTCCATTTCCTTCCGGTTGGTTTTCTTTGCTTCTCTTGGAATCAGAGAGATTTTTACAACAAATAATTCACAGTAGAAGGGGCCACGCCCACCACTCTGATCGGTGGAGCAGGGGGACCCCTTTTATTCTAAAACAAACGCCCCCATCTCTCTGGCAGCCGTTGGTCTCAGGGTCATGGACAGATGAGGTTCCCGAGGGAGGTCGGAACCTTACTGAGCGGATCACTGTGCTTTCTGGAGCCTCGGGCCGTGGCCCATGGGGTGCAGCCCTCCGCCTGGCGCCGGTGCCCTGTGGCCCCCGTGGTGCCCAGACGCGCCTCCCTGCAGTGCTGTCGGGCGCACAGGTGGCCGCCTCTGTCCCCTTGGGCAGTGATTCTCTTCCTTCCGTGGAAAATCCTGCGCCGTGTTTCAGCTTTGGGGGATCCAGAGGGATGGGGTCATGTCCGTTGCTGCAATAAAAAAAAGTGGGCTCTGTCACACGGTGTCACCTGGAGAAATAAGCAGGTAGCCTCACTGTGTGGGGACAGGTGCCGGGCCCGGGTCTGCGAGTGGGCGCCACCTGTTACTTCCCTAATTACAGGCGCCTCCTCTAGTTCCGTTTCGGAAGGCCAGCTTTGAATCAGCACCGATTTACATTAATCTCCCCAAATCGCTTCGGCCACGGATGGTTTCATGAAGAATTGTGCCTTCCAGGGCTGCGCGTGGCGTCGGAAACGACGTTCCTTCACGCAGGAATCCCCCGTCGTGCCCTTGGGCAGGGGCGTCGGAGGGCCGGCCCTCTGTGGCCGTGGCCGTTCCCTCCGTGGGCCCCGGAGAGGTGTCCACGCGCAGCCCGTGTGAGGCCTCCGTGCGCAGACCCCCCTCTGCCGGGGGCTCAGGACGGCGAGACCTTCGGAGCCTCTGTCGTGACTCTGTCCCCGTCAGCTCTGCGCAGTGTGTTCTCTCGTGGCTCAGTTGCTTCAGGGGTCACTTGGTGGAGTCCGTTTCCCCAAGGACGTGAGGAAGGTCGAGCCTGACCCACACACTGACCCCGACCAGTCAGGCTCGGTGGGCCGACCTGCTCACAGCACCAGGCTTTCTCGGCCCTCGTTTCTCCGTCGTGTTCCCACGAGACCAGGACGCAGGTGTGAACCTGGACGTAGGGGCCGAGGGGGGACAGGAGGTGGCGATCGCTTCGTATCGTTGAGGGATTGGTTTAATTTTTAAAACAATGTGCTTTTATTGATTTTTTAGAGAGAGAGGAAGGGAGAGAGAGGTAGAAACATCCATGAGAGAGGAACGCCAGCGGCCGCCTCCTGCACGCCCCCTGCTGGGGATCGAGCCCGCGACCCGGGCCTGTGCCGACCGGGAACTGAACCCGAACCTCTCGGTCCCTGGGATGCTCAGTCCACTGAGCCACATGGGCCAGTGTGGGAAATATGGGGGTCCCGCAACTTTTCTCCGAAACTATTGTGAATTTGAGGGATTTGATGGATCCCCACTCCCTCTGTGAAAACAAGGGTGTCCCGCTCTTTACCCTTGAAGAAATCTAGTAGCTAAACGTTTTGGGGAAAACTGTCAGGAACAGCGAATGTTTCAGGACAGTGTTTGTGTCCGGAGTTGGTTTGTGTGGAGAATGGTCTCATGTGCCTGAGACGTGGGGCTCACCAACACGGGCCTGCACAGGGTGCGCCCAGCGGGACCCCGGCTGGCGTGACGCAGACTTCCAGCTTCTTCGGTCTGAGCGAGATGTTTGAGAATAAACCGCTCAGACAGCGTCTTCTCGTGGGTCTGCTGCTGTGTCCCGACCTGCGTGGGGGAAGGACCTGCCGTGTTGTCTGAGCGCCGCCCGTGGGCAGGGAGGTGGCCGACGGGCCACGTCCATCTGCACTTGCACTGGCCATGCGGGCACAGGTCCCAGCTGCAGCTGGCTGCTTCCCCCCATTTTCCAAGGAGCAGGTGGGGACGCTCCCTGTTCCCCAGTGACCTTGGGCAAGGGCATCAACAGGTCCCAGCTTTGGTTTCACCTCGGGTCCTTGAGGTCCCCGAGCCTGTGCTGCCCCCTGTCCTGGGGACCCCCCCCGAAAGTCTCCAGGAAATGGGCCATGGCGAGGGGCGAGGTGGGAGGAGGAGGCGGCAGCCAGGCTGGGCCTCCCGTGTGCGTGACCGAGGGGCCTGCACGCTGGCTGGTGGTTCTGGGCCCCTGTCCTGCCCGGTGACCACGTGGCTGCTGCTGAGCGAGGAGGCTGCTGCTCAGAAGCAGGCGGTTCGTCGTAGAAAACACTCATGACGACGTAGCCGTGTTGTAACTTGGAGGAAACCCTTCTGGACCTGGCATGATGGTTTCAGTCTGCACCGGCCGAGCTCTTATCTCTGCGGGATCGGAGTTCTGCTCAGCCTGCAGCAGAGAGCAGGTCCGTTTTATGCTGGTTCTTAAAAGCGATGGGTCATAGCACATAAAATGAGGCCTTTCATTAGGAGCAGTTTGCACTGGGCTGTTTGTAAAGACGTTGGTCCCTCCCACGGGGCAGAGCCCTCGGGGGGGCCCTGTGCTGACTCACAGGGGTGTGGATGGACCTCACAGCGCCTGCCCGGCAGTCGGCGTGGGGAGAGGGAGGGCGGGTGCCGGCCGGGCTACACTTCCCGGGCACCAAACGGCCTCACCGGAGCTCGGCCTGAGCACCAGAGTCTCTCTCGGCGACAGCGATGACGGGCTGAGCCCCCAGGGCTGTGAAGACGACCGGACGGCGGGGGTGCAAGCAGGGACCCCTCACAGGAACACATTCAGGTTCCACACGGAGGACCCTCCACCGACCCCGGTGGACACAGGGCAGCTTGTTGGGACACAGGCTGGTGTCATGCACACCCTGAGTGCGCAGGTTTGAGGGGCCCACTCTGCTGTCAGGCTCAGCACCCCATCTCCGTGGCGTTCAGCGGGGTGCAGACAGGCGCGCTTGGACAAGCCCTCGCCTGCAGGCTCTGTGTGGACACACGGGGGGTGCACCTGTGAAAGGGGACAATGTGCCAAGTCAGCGCCGCGTACAGGTCGGCTCGGAGCCTGCAGGTCCCGGGCCCCTCCCGAGACGTTCTGAGCCGGCAGCCCCAGGGCGGGGCCCCGGACCCACATTCACACACGTGTGGATGGTCCTCACCCCACCACGTCTGTGAACTGTGGGACAGAATTTCACAGCTGGAGGCTGGGGGGAGGGGGCGCCGTCCATCCGTTCTGCACGAGGTGTGTCACACCTTCCTTCAGCACACGCGTGTGCGGCTTGCCGTGTCCCTGCGTGTGCAGGAGCGTCCGCTGAGCCGTGGCTGGGACACCCGTGTGCTGACAGTGGAGACGTGTTCTGTGCACGGAAGGGAGCGAGCCGGACGCGCTCTCTCCTCGCGCCGGAGGGAGAGGCAGCCGCTCGCTCCTGTTACTGCAAGTGGAGCGGCCAGCAGGGGGGAGACGGGTTGTAAGATGATCGGACGTAATCTGTCGGTGACCCGGTCACCGGGGCGGCACTCGGGGCAGGGTCTGGGCTGAGTGCCACGTTTCGGTCCGTGTGGGGCAAGGAGGTCTGCGTGTTCTGTGTCTCTTCCTTTGGGCTCCATGAAGTGAGAGCCACAGGGCAGCTGAGCGACCACACGTGGCACCAGCTGTCGGACAGGAAACCCTGGGAAGACGGTCGCCGATCGGCCGAAGCGGTCACAGTGCTGGTCACTGGGGGTCCCCTGGCCCCCTGCCGTCACCTGCGTGCTGCTGTGGAGTTGCCGACGGGGCCCGAGAGGGCGGGATGCAGGAGGGTGACGGTGGTGACGTCGGGGCCTCCCTCCTGGCCTCCACGTGCAGGATGCGTGGGCTCGAGGGACGTGCTGTGTGGTTCCCGCGACTGCCTCCCCTTCCATCGGGCCGGCAGGCCGGTGTAGGGCAGCGGGCAGAGGCGCGCCGATCCCCGGCCCTGGGACCCTTCCCGATGGAAAGGGACTCAGCGGGTCCCAGCGAGACTCCTGTTCTCTTTGCAGGACCCCGGGGAGCCCACGGTGTTTTATGGACTTAATTCCTTTAATTCTTGCGGCGCCCAGAGAAAGGAAGGGGCAACCTGTGTGTGTCCTTCTGCTGTTGGGAGAAATGATCACTTGGTGTTTCAGAGAAGCAGATGCAGGATGAGAACCCTGCTCTCCAAGGAGCTCGCCACGGCCACGGCCACGGCCACGAGGAGGACGTGCGTCGTGGTTTCAGGAGAAGAGACGAGATGGGCCATTTCTTACACCTTCAGGGGATCTGAGTCTTGCCGCTACCCAACCCGCAGCAGGCCTGGTGGAATCCATCCGAAATGTTTATTTTATTTACATTTATTTAGTATTATGAGTACTAAAAGTTAGCATAATTGTTTTTCTTTTTGATTCAGGGAGGTGAAATAAACACGGGCCTGCGTAATTAAACGAACTCCCTTAGGCGTCGGCATTTTCAATAAGCCTGTTTTCCTGTGCACTGCAATCGTAATTTTAAAAAATATAAGTATGTTCTGTGGTGCCAGAGTACCAGTCTCTACGCCGATATACACTTGCACAGAATTGAAATATTTGTGACATATGTGAGCATCAGATTTTTTGTCTAAACCGTAAAACGATTCCGGCACCTGTCACACACCCTGATGTGCACCCGTGACTGACGAGAATGGAAAATGCCGACTGTGCACCGGTAACTGCCGTGAGCCAATAGCTACGCAGAGCAGAAGCCCACGGCGGTGAGAGCGCCCCCTAGGCTCTCGGTGGAGTAAATGCAGTGAGAATATTTGGAGCCAGACACCAGCCAGTTAAAGGGAGAAGTCTCGTCCGTTTCCACGTGAGCCGGGACACCCTGTGGAGGGAGGTCCCTGAGCACCCTGGTCCTGCCTCTTTCAAGCCTTAATGTTGAATGAATAGATCGTAACAAATGTGCCTTCCCCGTAACTTCTTTCTTTCCAAACCAATGAGGGTACGAATCCTAATTTATTTTTCTCAGGAAGCCAGAAGCGATCTTTCTCACCGATGCATAATGTCGACGCAGCCACGTGCCCGGGGCCCCCGCAGCCCACAGGCCGCCAAGGCGTGGGGCCGGTCCGTGGTCCGGAAGACTCCCTCCTGGCCCTTCCAGGGGAGGCTCAGCCCCCAGACCAGCGGTCCCCTGGCTTGGTTGCCGTGGTCCTTTGTCGTAAAAGCGTGTCTTGTGTGTGCACAGTGTGAGGCGATGCACTGTCCCCCGTGGTCCGTGCAGAAATGAATGAAGAGCTTGGCCGTGGCGGTCAGTCGGGAGCACAGAAGAACCCAGTGCCGGGAGACAGCCCAGGACGGGCTGTGGCCATGAGAGGCGACCCGGAGGGCCAGCCAGGTGGGGGCTGCAGACCCCCAAGCCCCCAGCACCGGCCTCAGACAGTGTCAGGGTCTTCCCTGCACACCCAGGACTGTTCCTCGTACAGGGTGAGCGGACAGACGCTCACCTCTAGGTGAGCACAAACCCTGCAGACTGCTGGGCGGTGGTGAAACGGGAGCACTTGGGGTCGCTCACCCCCCAACAGATGGTTGGGCCCAGGGACCGCTCCTAAGTTCAAAAGAACGTCTGTTTGATACTCTCCATGCGAGATGCCGAATTGTGACTTGTTGCCGCTGTGCTCACAGGCGTGACCCCCAGTGGGGTCCCGGGCCCCTCGCGTGTCCCAGCGGCGTGTGCAGAGCGGCCCGCACCCCTGTTCTGGGCACAAACGCGAGGGCCGGGTGGCGGTCAGCACCCGGGGCCCCGCACAGTTTGTGGCCGAATAAGACACGTCTCCCTCCCACGCCGGGGTCTGTGTTCGCTGCCCCTTCTGCACTCAGAACTGGTTTTAGGGCCGGAACAGAATCGCGTCACCAGGAAACCGGGGTTGTTCGTGGCCATCGCTCCCCACTGCTCTGCCCTCTGCCTGGCACGCCGGGCCTTTCCCCCCCACAGGTCACTGTCTCTGCCCTTCCCCTGGGTCTTGCTCCCCAGAGCACGGGGTGCGGGCACAGCCTCTCGACGGCTCCCCCAGGGCCCCCGGGGACGAGGAGGCAGGTCTGCCTCCACCTGCAGATGGGAGGGCCCAGGACAGGGCCGGTTCAGAGCTGTGACCACCGCCTCAGCTCACCTGTGGTCCTCTGGCCGCCTGCGCCGTTGGCACTGCCGAGGGTACTCGGGAGGGGAGCCCCTGGGAGAGGAGGTCGTATCCCCGTGTCTCCTGGACAGAGCACCCCCCGGGCGAGGGGCACACTTTGCCGCGGCCCCGAGGGACAGGTGCCAACTCAGACACAGAAGTGGCCCCGCACCGCCCGGAGCCCTGGGTGCTCAGTCACATTCCTGTGCCCAGGACGGGGTCGCAGGACCCGGCCCAGGACAACCGGCTTCAGCACAGTCAGTACACGTCCCACAGTCACCTTTGCAAGGGGGCGGCCGGGGTCCGGTGCTCGTGCGGACGCCCCGACTCGTTCCCGGGGGCCTGCAGCACCTCCGCGAGTCCCCAGGTCACTTCCTTAGTGAGTTAGTCTGGGGCGACAGACATTTGGGGGCACTTCATACACAAGGCACTGTTTTGTTAAGACATTTAAAGAAATCTTCAGGGATGAGCTCTCGTCTCCATGGATCTTGTAACCGGGACGGGGAGATAGTGTGGACCTGAACCCGGAGGGGACTGGAGTCAGTGGCACAGGCCAAGGGACAGAGGACGGCTCCCAGGGCGTGTTCAAGACGGGAGCGGTCGCCGCCATGGGCGTGGGCGGGGGCCGTGCAGACAGCATCCGGACAGGGGGATGGAACAGGATTCAGAACGTTCTGGAAGCAGCGGGCACACAGACCTGTGAGCGCAAGTCCAGGCACGTCCATGGACTGTAGGAAGTCCACTGTGGGGCCGACCGTGGACGTCTCTGAGGAGCGTGGACGTGGCTGGACAACAGTGGCGGAGCGGGGTGTGCTGTCCACGGCTGTGCTGCTCCCAACAGCACTGTGGGCGGTTCCCCGGGTCGGCACAGAGCGGGGGCTGGGGTGTGGTGGGGCTGCATGGACAGCTTCAGGGCGGGAAGGGCTCGGGCACAGTTCCAGTTTGGGGGTGTCCACGGCGGAGAGCTGGTGGTGTGTGATTTGGCAGCTGTGGTTTACTTTGGATGACGGCCGTGGCATCGCGTGGCGTGTTTCCTGATAGTCGTGTTTCATCCGAGCAGTTGGCATCACTGATTTGTCTCCTGCACAGGAAATAATTGCCAGCGTTTATTTTCTAGGAAGAGTTCCAAGCCCTTGACGTACGTTTTCTTACTCAGGAGCCAGGCAGCACTGAGCCGGACACTAGCGGTTGCCTCAGGTTGCAGGTGGGAGACCAAGGCCCGGGGAGGGGAGGGGTCCCAGGGCACCGGAGCCTGGAGGGGCCTGGCCGCCACGTGACACACTCGGGAAAGTGAGGTCCACGCTGTGCTGGCCACCTCGTCGCCCCTGCTCCACGGCGTCCGTGTTCACGGTCATTCGCTCCCGGAACCAGAATTCTGAGCCAGGCAGCGCAGGCGGGACGGGGGGCCTCTGCACGTCCCCACGGTGCACCCCGGCCGGTCGTCTCTGAGCCTGCGTCCACAGCAGGAACGAGCATGTCCCGTTCTGGTCATGTGTGGAAATTACACGAAATAACACGTGAGAAGAATGTGACTGGCAGGCAGTTTCGGCAGGTTTTCCCTGGTTTCATGTGCACATCGCGTGACGGGCGTGTGCACACCCTGGAGGAGCAGGCGTCTCTGCCTTTGCTGGATCCACCGGGTGGTTTAAATCCCCCGGGTTGCCCAGGTCACGCCCTCGGGTGTCTGTCTGTCCTCTCGAGCTGAACCAGACGGGCTCCGTGCAATCTGGTCACTACCACACAGGCCACTATCCCCGGGCCTCAGTTTCCTCATCTGTGCAGTGGGGGTGGGGAGGACGGTGTCCCGGGGCAGTGTCGGGGTTGTCCCGGACAGATGGGTCCGCGAGGGCGGGGCAGCGTCCACACGGCTTCCACAGTGTCCCCATGTCTGCCCCCCGAGCCGCAAGGGCAGAGCCCAGCACACCCCACGATGAGGCCGCATGGACCGGGCGGGCCGTGCGGTGATGGCGCAGGGACGCTCTGTGCAGACGCCGTGACCACACCCTGGGCTGGCTGCATGGTGGCTCCTTATTTCAGTCCCACAAGACCCGAGAGGTGGTGGTGTTACTTCTTTTCCTGGGCGGGGGGGGTCTGACCCTGTGGAGAGAGGAGGTGGGGACTGTCTGGGGCGATTTCCGGCCGCGGCCTGCACCCTGACAGGTCCACGGGGGCTCCCTGGAGACACCCTGGAGACACGGACGTGCTCACTGTCTCTCTCACCGTGGTGCCCGCTGCCCCAGGGCCCACGGTCTGTCCTGCTACCACGAGGCTGTGAGCAGTGCGGGGCCCCGCACAGTCCGTTCCCTCAACCGCACGGAGGGGTTTCCGGGGCCCGGCCTCCTGCGTGTGCGAGAGTCACCCTGATCCCCAGGCGGCTGTGGGGGCTGCAGCTCAACAGCCGGAAGACAACACTGTGACCAAAATAGCACAGGCCACCCGAGAACCTCGGTGTAACGGCAGTGACAGCGACACAGGACTCGTGGGCGTTGTCCCCGCGAGGCAGGCAGGCCCGGTGACTCACCCCGCGAGGGACCCCCGGAGGCTCGGCTCCTTCCCTGGACGTGCTGGCCGTCACCCTGACGCGGTGTCTGAGCATCAGCATCCGGATCGACGCTGTCCGTGCCCCCGGAGAAAGGCCCTGGCACGCCTCACATGTGACTGTCTCAGGAACCATTAACTTGTCCTCCAAAACGTTCAGCAGAAACCCCACAACGCCAAGTACCCACAGCACGAGATGCTTCCTGCAGCCTCATCAGAACAAGACCCCCAGACAGCCGCTGCCCCGAGACCCTCCTGTGTGCCCGGCGCAGCCGGCAGCTTGGGGACTGGACACGCCGAGGGCAGGTTTCAGGGGAGATCAGGGAGGTCGCCAGGTCTCAGCCCAGCACAGTGAGTTTCGGGGGCTGCACCCGGGCACCACCCGGCTGGAAGAAGAAACGGGAAAGCAGGCACGTGGGGTGCTCATGGCTCAGCACCTCTGACCCCGGAGCGTTTTGTGGGCGCCATGTCCTGTGCCGTCGTCGTGCCCGAGAGGCGCTGGTTCCCAGGCTCACCCACAGGTGGACGGCGGCAGCAGGGTGAAGCCGGGTTTCTCTCGTTGTTCAGGCATCGAACGTTGTCCGCAAAGTCACAAGGCTTTAAATATGTTCACACACAGGAGCCTGAGTTCCTGAGGGGAGCTGGGCTGTGGAGGGGCTTTGCGGCGGTGGGGGTGCGACCGAGCAGCTGCCGCTCGGGAACCCTGTTGAGCGGAGAGGCAACAGCTTTGCGATGTTTTGGCAGGTTTTACGGCTCCTTCATTCTCTGGTTCGGCGGCTCGTTGTGTAGGAATTGCCTCCTTTCATACTCGTAGAAAAATAGATTTCAGGTCTGTGAGGTGTGCACATTCCAACTTAGTAGACGTGTCACAATTCTGGATAGAACATACAGCTCGAGCTCAGTAAAGACACACAAGCACACACACTCACAAACACACACTCATGCACACACATACACACATGCATGCAACATGTGCACACATTCATGCACACATCTTGACACACGTACATACTCACATGCACATACCTGCACACACGTACACACGTGTACACTCACACGCACACACCTGCACACACGTACACATTCACATACACATGCACACACATGCATGCACACACCTCGACACACATGCACACACTCGCATGCACATGCACGCACACACTTGTACATCCACACACGCACACACACCTGCACACATGTACACATTCACATACACATGCACGCACACAGGCACACACCTGTACACACTCACATGCATGCACACACCTGCACACACACATGTGGCAGAGTCAAGGGAAAGTCTTCAGACACACAGCTACTTCTCGGGCCTTTAGGGGAGAAGATTTAACAGTTGGCTTCACGAAAGTAATGAAATCTTGGGGAAATGGTGTTAATGACCCAACTGCCCTCCCTCAGCTTCATGCAGAAAGTGGCGCTCGCCCCCTGCCAGGAGCATCGCGGCTCCCGGCCGGGAGTCTGGGCTGGAGGCTCAGCAGCATCTGGCTCAGTGCTGTGGGGGACACTGGCGGGCAGACTCCCACCTAAAGGGGGTGAACTGTGGGTGTTTTCTAGGCTCAGGAGGGCGAAGGGAACACTGAGTTGGGACATGCCATGACCCACCCCTACTCCGCCAGGGGGCGGCTGCTGACCCGACTCATTCTTGTGGCCGGGACCTGTGTGGAGCGAGCGCCCAGGGTTCGTTCCGTCTTGCTGGTGTGCGCGCCCTCGTAATCGCTTCACAGAAACTCGGTGGGAGGGGAGACGATTCGAGCCAGGACCTAAGGGTGGAGCGTGGCCAGAGGAGCCCTGCAGGGCAGACGGGGTTGGGCCCAGGGGCCGAGCCCCCAGAGCTGCCAGACGCGTGGCCTCCTGCCTCGGGGACACCCGGCTGACCTTCCTCTGCGGCCCCTCCTGCCTTCCTTCCGAGCGCTCGGTTTCCAGCGAGGACTGTCCTGCCTGCTTCCGGTCCTGCCGCGGGCGTCTGTCCTCCGTCGCTGAGCAGCGCCCCTCCCCCCGTGTGCCCTGCTTCCGTCCGGTGCGTGCGGAGCTCCTGCTCAAGGACGGTCACGGTGATTCATGGTGTGTCCGCTCCCACCGGCGCTCATTCATCACCACACGCTCCGTCCGGCTCCTGCTCCTGGGCCGGTGTGGCTGGGGCTGCGGCCGTGCTCTGGCCCAGCTGGAGCTCAGCTCCCACCCCCTCCCGACTGTTAGCGCCCGGCGGCGGCTCTGTTGGGCCGGCCTGAGCCTCAGGGAGGCCGAAGCCCGTGACCTTCAGACGCTCAGAGCCTCTGACGGGTGCTCGGCGGCCGGAGGAGGGATGCGGCACCCGGACGGGAGCGAGGACCCGGCAAGAGGGAGCAGCCTGGAAATGGATGTGCTGTGCAGACACCACCTTTTCTTTGTAGCTGTAGAGTCATCTCCAGTCCTCGGTCACGACCTGCCCTCCGCCAGGGGGTGGCTGCTGACCGACTCATTCTTGTGGCCGGGGCTGCTGAGGCCGCCGTGCCGTGCGGGGTCCACGCTCCACCAGGCCCAGGTCGCTGAGCCGACAGAGCACCCCATCTCCTCATTCTAAGCGACGGTGGCACTGCAGTGGCCCCGTGAAGCGTGTCAGGGCTCCTGAGAAACAACAGGAGAGAGGCCGCGGGGACCTGCCGCCGGCCCCCCTTTCGTCCCTGAGCCCCCGTTGGAGCGGGCCTGCCCCCGGCGACCTGCGGGATGAGAACACTCTCGCGACTCGGTGATGTGAGGCCCGTTCCGTTTGGGCCCGTCCAGTGCACCGGGAGATGGTCTGTGGGTACACTCAGGAAGCTGGGGGGCTTCCCGACCCGCATCCCCTGCCCCGTGTTCGTACCACTCAGACGGCCGTGCTGGGTGCTGTGTTCTCTGTGATTCTCCGTCCTCGCAAGGACTCTCTGGCCATAGCGTGCGCGGCCGAGAGGTCACTGGGCCAATTACGTCCCACGGGGGACATCCTGCCGGCACCGAGGCACGTCCAAGAGGGTTCCTGGGGCGGCGGTGGCGTTCTGGGGGGGCGTGTCCCCTCGTGGTCCTGCATGACGGCGGCGTTTGCTCAAACCCGGGCCAAATACAAACATCACCTTTTTTCTCTCAACTCTGAGTGGATTTGCCCAGTCACGTGGGAGAGGGCGGTGGAGCCGGTCTGTGTGGGGCGCCCACTCCCGGGGTCAGGAAGGCAGCTGACCGGGCACTGAGAGGGTCTGTCCTCCGTCCAGTGCACCCCAACTTGGATGACATGTGTCCATCATCACAGACCACACAGAGCGGGTTCCCTGCCTGGAAACCCCTGGGCTCCGTCTGTTCTTCCCTCCCCATCGCCCTCCCCACAGCAGCCGCTGGTCTTTCTGCCCCCCCCGCTCTGTCTCCCCCAGGGTGTCACAAGTTGGGGTCACAGTGAGCAGCCTTCCAGACGGCTCCCGTCACTCAGCCACACGCACTTCAGGTTCCGCCACGACTTTCCTGGCTTCATCGTGCTGAGTGACAGCCCACAGTCCGGACGGACCAGTGTCCTCACCTGCTGAGGGGCGTCTTGGTTGCTCCCCGGTTCTGGCCACTAGAGATGAAGCTGCTGGGAACACCGTGCGCAGGTCACTGAGGGGGCAGGAGTTTCCGGTTCCTTCGGTGAATGTCAGCATGTGCGATCGCTGCTGGGTCACCGTCAGGCAGGGCCGAGGCCCACCCACCTGCCCCCAGGGCGGCCGCCCCCCGCGTTCCCGCCGGCTGGTGTCCACTGCGCCCTGATTCTCGGAAAGCCCGGAGGGGACCCAGAATTCCCCAGTCGCTTGGTTTGTGAGAATCCGGCCACTGTGGGCGTGTCCTTCTGGCCCCATGAGGGCACGTCTCTGCCCTGTGGCCGGCGAGGTGCTCAGACCTCAGAGAGCAGGGGGAGCCCCTCCCCAGTCACCCCCACCTGCTCCTCAGCCAGTGTCACCGAAGGGGACCCCGTGTTTGCTGTGTCTCACACACCGGAGCTCACAGTGACTGTCGGGGGCGGGGACAGGTACTGGGCCTGGAGGGGGAGCCGAACCCCGCGTGAGGGACAGGGTTGGGCCCGAGGACGGCAGGGAGAGCCCGTTCGCCGAGCCTGCGGGGCACGCGAGGCCAGGGTCTGTGGAGATACTTGGATTCGGGCTCGTTGGTGTTGGAGTCATGAGCTTCCTTGGAGACGGAGGTGGCAGACATGCAGTTTGTTTCTGGGAATAGGTCCCACTTCTGCGATTCAGTCTGTTCCTGGGACGGGGCAGAGGGTCGTGCCGGGTCCCTGGACGCGGTGACCTGACGTGTGGGCTCGTCCCGAGGGAGGACACGTCCGGGCCAGCCGACCGAAGGGGAAGCTGGGGTGCAGAGCGGCAGCGGACGGTGGCCGAGGAAAGGCCATGACACAGGGAGAGCGGGGCCCGCGGCAGGCTTGGCCGTGGGTGTCGCTGCGCAGTCTGGGGAACTCCTCCCGGGACGCTGAGCCAGGACCAGGGACAGGCGTCTCGGACACTGTGGGCTCCGGAGAGACGCCGAGTGTCGGGCTTCCGTCCTCCTTGCTCTGGCCCCCGGGACATGTTTCTCCATCGGTGGCCCCGTGTCCCCCGCGGTCCCCGCGATCACATTCCCGCTCAGCGTGGACCAGTCACCCTCTCTTCCCACCACCGGGCTTACGTTCCCCTGAATCGGGCCGCGTGTGAGCCGGGCGCTGGCAGCAGGGCGCGGTCAGGAGGGTCCTTCGGTCTCAGGGGCCGGGGACCGGCAGGACGGGGGTGAGCAGGGGGCGTTTCTAGCTCAGGCTCCGTTCGTCATCTTTGGGGAGACGCAGCGAGACGGCTGCTCCTGGTGCCAGCCAGCGACTCTGCGCACCTGGGGAGGGGCGGACGCCAGCGCCCTCGCGGGAGGACGGCCGAGGCAGGGGGACCTGCCTGGGAGAGTGATCCGCGCCCCGGTTCTGCGTCCTCGTCAGTGGGGGAGGGGTCGACACAAACAGGTTCGCAGGCTGCCTTCCGGACAGTGGGGTCACGCGAGACGACCACCTGTCAGAAACCACGGGCGGCTCAGACGCCAGGACATCCGCACGGACGCAGGGGCCCCGACGCGTCTAAGTCCCAGCGGCTTCGGGGGGACGCTGTGCTCGCAGAGCCCTGGGGTGGCCGCAGGCGTCGGCTCGATGTCCGCAAGGACAGTCCCTGCGCAAATGCGAGAAGAACGCCCACCGAGCAGCAGGCGGGCTCCATCGAGCGCCCACGAGACGCGTGTTCTCCAGTGCGCCCGGCGGAAGCGCCGCGGGAGGCACAGTCCTCGTCATTAAAGCTCCAGGGTCTCCTTAACCTCCGTGGTGGCGTGTTCTCGGCTTTGATGCCTCCCTTTCGTGCGTCCCCTACGTTAACTGACACGGAGGCAGATTGAGTTCGTGTAATCAGAGTGGTGTTGGGGGCGCGGAGCCCTCGAGACAGACGCCCCGGGAGGCAGGCTTCAGACGGCTCCCGAGAGCTCGCGGCCTGCGAGGACTTGACAAGAAAAGGAAATAAAAACGTCTTCCTTGTCCTTTGCCCTGACCGGACATCGCGGAGCATTTCCCGTGGGCCAGCAGGTCGGAGCAGAGGGCTGGGTAAGACGCCGCTCCTTCCCCACCTGCGAAGCACTCCCGTGTCCCCAAACCTGCAGTGGAGCCAGCTCAACACGCGGAGAATACCCAATACGTGGTTGTTGAGTTAATAACCAGTTACCGGTTCATCGTTGTAGGTCCTTCCCCATTCCGGGTTCTCTCTCAGCCTCACCACGACTCTGTGTGAATAGGGTAGAGATTAATAAGACGCAGAATAGAAAACCAACAGGCAATCAATGACACAAAAGCCTGGGTCCGAAAAAAATTGGTGGAATTGTCAAGCCTTTCGCTACTGACCCAGGGAAAGAGGCTCAGTTTACAGAAAGAGAGGACACGCGGCTTCTGATCTCCCAGATACAAGGATACGAAGACACAAAGACACAAAGATACAAGGATACGAAGACACAAAGATACAAAGACACAAAGACACAAAGATACAAAGACACAAAGACACAAAGACACAAAGATACAAGGATACGAAGACACAAAGATACAAAGACACAAAGATACAAAGACACAAAGATACAAAGATACAAAGACACTCTGCCCCCCCCCCAATCAAGTTACCGTGTGGCCCCGCGATACCACACCTGCGAATGAACCCGTAAGTTCAAACTGTCCCCACGTGCGGATGTTCACACACTCTCAGTTGCCGCAGGAATAAACAGCCGAATGTTCAGGACCAGATGAGAACGAACTCGGGTCTCTGCACACCGTGGACTGTGGTCCAGCGTAAGACGTGGTGAAGCACAGCTCGCGCCACGAAGGGACCATGGACGTTGTGTCGTGTGCAGAAGTGAGGCACGGAAGGGCCGTAGGGATGAGGTCGCGTGTGTGAACCTTCCGGAGCTGGCAGATCTGTGGAGAGACGTCAGCAGTGGCCAGGGGAGGGGGGGGTCCCCTGGAGTGGGCTTCCGGGGCGCAGTGCAGGGTATGGGGACGAGGCGCTGCAGGCGGCTGTGATGCAGGACATTCCCCTGCGTTATTTACTTGCAAATGGATATTGTGTGAATTTCACCTCGATTTTAAAGAAAGTTAAAAAAGAAATGGAAATTGTAAGGGGCTACGATGGACATTCGTAGCCAGTTAATTGGGTAGTTTAACGGAAATGGACAAAGTCCCCGATGGACAAAGCTGACTTGAGAAATAGAAAATCTGAAGAGATTATGAGAAGCAAAGAGATGACATTAATGAAAACAAAACGCTGCCCAAGAAGAGAGCTCTGGTCCAGAGGGCTTCCCTAGAAAGTCCTCCCCGACGTGCAAAGAAGGACGAACACGGGTCCTTCACATGTTGTTCTGAACCAGGAGTGGACGCTGGACTCGCTCCGAGGCCACAGGGAGCGGACCGCAGACCAGTGTCTCTCAGGATGCGGCGCAGGGATCCCGCACGGTGCCAGCGGGCTGAATCCGGCCCCGCATAAAAGATCACGTCAGCCCTGGCCGGTTTGGCTCAGCAGTTGGAGCGTCGGCCCACAGAACAGAGTCATGGGTTCGATTCCAGTCAAGGGCACGGACCTCAGTTGTGGTTCAGTCCCCAGCCCTGGTCAGGGTCATGCGGGAGGCAACCAGTCAATGTGTCCCTCTCACCACGATGTTTCTCTCTCTCTCTTCCTCTCCCACTTTATCTGAAGATAAACGGAAGAATATCCTCGGGTGAGGATTAAAAAAAGATCACATCATATTCAACTGGGCTCTCGCCAGAATGCAAGGTTGGTTTGAGATCGGCGGCTTAGCTCGCGGATGGACGATATTAATACAATAAGAGGATGAAAATGCCAGAAAAAGTATTTGACAAAATCAAGGCCCCTTTATAATAAAAACACTCAACAAACTAGGAACAGGGGCCCTCCGCCTGGTGAAGGGCATCTGTGGATAACCCGGCGGGAAGCACCCCTCTGTCCGCTCTGTGGTGGTCTCGCTGGGCAGCCGGGCAGGAAGCAAAATGTAGGTGTTTTCAGGTGACGTGAGATTGTCCTAAGGAATCCACTAAAAATTATTAGAAAAAATGCCTGCGTTCAGCAAGGCTCCAGGATATAACGTCAGTGCACAAAAATTAATTGCTTGTAGCGACACTTCCAATGAACAATTCAGAAATTCAAGAAAAATAAAGTAACAGAAGAAATATAGAATTTTTCTCTGAAAACTGCTGCACGTTGTTGAAGGAGCCCTGGCTGGTGTGGGTCAGTTGGTTGGGCATCGTCCCAAGCACCTCAAAGTCGCTGCTTTGATTCGCAGTCAGGGCACATGCCCAGGTTGTGGGTTCGAACCCTGGTCGGGGTGCATGCAGGAGGCGGCCGATCGATGTTTCACTATCACATCGATGTTTCTCTCTCTCCCCCTCTCGCTTCCTCTCTCTCTAAAAATCAATTAAAAATTTTTTAAAAGAAAATTAAAAAATATTGCTGAAGGAAATGAAAAAATATTAAATTAATGGAGACACACCCGTGTGTATAGACCGGGCACGAGGTTGGTAGAGTTGAGCTGGACGCGAGTCCCCAAACCACTGAACAAGCCGTCAGGGTCCCAGCTACTTTTGTGTTCGGAAATCAACACGCTTACCCTGAAATTCACGTGGACATTTGAGGGACTCGGTGGAAACAGTCTTGAAAAGGAAGGATTTGTACAATTTTAATTTTCACAATGAGACTGTGATTTTGCGTGAACTGGCGCCGTGTCTGTACCCAGCGTGGAGGAGCCGTCTGGAGGCCATCGGCGTCGGAGGGCCCCCCGCACACCCCGCCCTGGTCCCCGGTCCGCAGCGTGGGAACAGGGGAAGCGGAGCCGTCACGCTGGTCACATGGCTCTCTCGTAAATCTTGCTGTGGTTTCAGTAGGACAATCTGCATCAATTATGAACATCGTCTCTATTTTAAATATTTCTTTACGGCGTGAGATCATCTCTGAGGATTCCACAGGGAACGGCCTGTGTTTAAGACTCGCTTTGATGACTGGCATTCTGGAATCATTCGGTGTAATGGGATTTAATTTGTTTGTAGATAAGCTTACCTAAAGGGACCATCACAAGAGCAGAAATCCCCCAGTTTACACAAACAACAGGAAATTAATTAACGTGGAGCACTAATTAGTTTATCCAATTTGCAGGCAGAGCGTGAGTTCTGAGGGGCTGCGCAGGGCTGGGCTGTCTGTGGGAGCGGGTGGGGCGGGGCGGCTGTTTCCAGGGACACTGGGGATGACGGGGGCAGGAGAAAGGGACCCACAAGGTCACCTCTGCCTGCTCAGACCCAGAGAGGACTTGGAGCAGAGAGCAGACCCCGAGACCTGGGTCAGGCGGGGCCACGGCCTCGGTCCTTACAGGACAGGTCCGGTTACCTGTGTGGTTTCTGAGTCCCTGTCTGTAATCCGGGGAAACACGTGTGCCTGACTTCCCGTGCTCCCCGAACGTCTTCCCTTCTCCGAATGCCTCCCACCCTCCTTCCTGAGAACCTCCCGCCTCACGGGCAGCTCGCCCTCCTCCAGGGGCCCCTGCACCTCCGGGCTCTGGTCACGGGGGCAGGCGAGTCATTCCTGTGACCCCTTGGTTGGGGGAGGCACCTCTCTCACTTGAGTGTGAGCCCCCAGAGGGTGGGGCCCCCAAGTGAGAGAGGGAGGGAACATCCCAGGCCTCAGATATCACTGCCTCTCTGAGGAGCCAGTCCTGACTGCTGGGAAACCGGGGTGCTGGCCCCCATTTTTCTCTCTTCCCTTCAGCTCGGGTTTGTCTGCTCACACTCGTGTCTGTGGAGCGGCGGCCCCAGCGCCTGGCGTAGGGCCTGCAGCGTGGGGAGGGCTGTGACTGCTTTGCCCACTGGGTCCTGGTAGGAGGGACCACTGAGGGGCCAGCCAGGACCACGAACTCCCTGCAAAGTCCTGCTCTTGGTTTGTGGGGTTTCCCAAGGCTGGACCCTGGTCCTAGGCGCAGGGCACGTGGGGACGAGGTGTGACGCACCCACTCTTGGCATCCACGTGTTTTACTAAAACTGTAGGGTGTCCCCTGGCTGCACCCACACTCCAACCCTGACCCTAACCCTTCCTGCACCTGGGAGCCACGGGCGTGCCCAGGGGTGTGCGATGGGTCAGGGGTGTGAGGGGCTTGGAGAGAGGCGCTGACTCGGTGGTGTTTGCTGTTTTCCTCTTCTGGGGACGCGCTTGTTACTGTCGGCTGCCCTCGTCCCCACACCCGATTCCTTGACTCCTCTCTCCAGGTAAATGGTGACATTGTTCCTGTGTCCCCAGTTTTTCGAGAGGTAGAGTAACTGAGTAGTCCTCTGCCTTTCCCTCTGTGCTCGCTGCCTCCTACATGGGACCTAACACATCAGTCCAGCACCCTTGTCCCCCAACTCCACACCGCCTGCCTTCAGCCTGTTCCTTTTCTCCCCGAGTCTCCTTGTCTCTCGGGTATGTCATCCAGCTGCCGCCAGAGATGTCATTCTGGATCCAGAGTCATTTCCGTGGTCCCTGCCGAGCCCCCTGAGCACCTTCACTGTCCTGGAAAAAACTGACGGAGTCTTTGAAGGTGACCTGAGGCCTTCCCCCGGCCGGCCCCCCCTGCACCGCGGCGGGTTTGCGTGTCAGCTGCACCCGGATGTCTGGACGTTTCTGCAGCCTGGAGGTCTTTGTCCGCCTCTGACAGTGGGGTGCGGTGACCATGTGTTCGTGTGCACACTGCCTCCTCCATGCGGGTGGACTGCGAACCCCAATTCCTAGCACATGGCTGGACACACTGGACAGCTGCCCACATTGTTGCATAAATGATGCATTTCAGATCATTTTCACTCAAAATTGTGCAGTGTGGACTGAGCACACGCCCAAAAGGCCGTCGGGGTGCAGAGACACAGTCCCCCGAGGGGGAGGCAGATGAGGTTGAGGTGCTGCAAAAGGAGCTAAGGGAAGAGAACAGCTAATTCTCGAGGGCGTTGGAGCTGGTGTCCTAGAAGGGTTGATACACAGAAGAAGAATGGACAGCGTTTCGGCAAAGGCAGCGGGGACCCTGCCCCACACCACGTAAAACACCACCTTCTCACGCTTCAAAGACTCGCGTGTAGGAGCCGAGGCTAGAACACAGCACACGCGCACGTCTTGGTGATTGAGGTTCAGGGACGTTTCTCAGGAATGACCAAGAGCACAAGCAGCGAAGGGAAAAGACCAAATGGATGTCACTGAAATAAAAATGTCTGTGTTTCAGACACCATCAAGAAAGGGAACAGAAAACCCTCGGAATGGGGGAATTTTTGCAAATTGTGTATGTAGTAAAGGCTTGTGTTTAGCAATGACAAGGAACGCCTACAGCTCAATAATGAAAAGAAAAGACAATTTACAAAATGAGGAAGGACTCGGATAGACTTTCCTCCGGAGAAGAGATGCAGAGAGCTGGTGAGCACGTGGGAAGATGCTCAGTCCCGTTAGTCCTCAGGGAAATGCACGTTGGACCCACAGTGAGACCCCGCCCTGGGGTGGTGGGACCAGAGAGATGACCAGGAAAGTGTGGGCAGCGTTGTGCAGGGAACATGAGGTGGTGCTGCCACTTTGCTATTTCCTGAAAATGCTAAACATGGTTTCAATGTGGCCAGAAATCCCATTTCTTTGTGTATATTCAAGAGAAATGAAACTTACGCTGCTCAAAAACTTGTGTGTGGATGTTTACTGAGGCACTGTTCATAGCAGCCCTCAGAGTGCCCAGCAGCTGAGAAGCGGACAGATACATTGTGGCGGATCCACACGTGGAATGTTATCCCACAGGCAAAGGGAGACAGTCCTGAACGTGATACATTGTGGCGGATCCACAGGTGGAATGTTATCCCACAGGCAAAGGGAGACAGTCCTGAACGTGATACATTGTGGCGGATCCACAGGTGGAATGTTATCCAACAGGCAAAGGGAGACAGTCCTGAACGTGATACATTGTGGCGGATCCACACGTGGAATGTTATCCCATAGGCAAAGGGAGACAGTCCTGAATGTGATACATTGTGGCGGATCCACACGTGGAATGTTATCCCACAGGCAAAGGGAGACAGTCCTGAATGTGATACATTGTGGCGGATCCACACGGTGGAATGTTATCCAACAGGCAAAGGGAGACAGTCCTGAACGTGATACATTGTGGCGGATCCACACGTGGAATATTATCCAACAGGCAAAGGGAGACAGTCCTGAACGTGATACATTGTGGCGGATCCACACGGTGGAATGTTATCCCACAGGCAAAGGGAGACAGTCCTGAACGTGATACATTGTGGCGGATCCACACGTGGAATATTATCCAACAGGCAAAGGGAGACAGTCCTGAACGTGATACATTGTGGCGGATCCACACGGTGGAATGTTATCCAACAGGCAAAGGGAGACAGTCCTGAATGTGATACATTGTGGCGGATCCACACGGTGGAATGTTATCCAACAGGCAAAGGGAGACAGTCCTGAACGTGATACATTGTGGCGGATCCACACGTGGAATGTTATCCAACAGGCAAAGGGAGACAGTCCTGAACGTGATACATTGTGGCGGATCCACACGGTGGAATGTTATCCCACAGGCAAAGGGAGACAGTCCTGAACGTGATACATTGTGGCGGATCCACACGGTGGAATGTTATCCCACAGGCAAAGGGAGACAGTCCAGAACGTGATACATTGTGGAGGATCCACACGGTGGAATGTTATCCCACAGGCAAAGGGAGACAGTCCTGAACGTGATACATTGTGGCGGATCCACACGTGGAATGTTATCCCACAGGCAAAGGGAGACAGTCCTGAACGTGATACATTGTGGCGGATCCACACGGTGGAATGTTATCCCACAGGCAAAGGGAGACAGTCCAGAACGTGATACATTGTGGCGGATCCACACGTGGAATGTTATCCCACAGGCAAAGGGAGACAGTCCTGAACGTGATACATTGTGGCGGATCCACACGGTGGAATGTTATCCAACAGGCAAAGGCAGAACATCCTGAACAGGCCACGGCGTGGGTGGACTTGGAAAACTTTCTCAAGTGCAGCCAGTCACGATGACAACCACGTTTGGTGGGATTCCGTTGACCTGAAATGCCCAGAATAGGTAAATACAGACAGAAGGTACACTGGTGGTTATCTTGGGCTGGGCGGATGAGGGGCTGGAGGTTGGCTGCTGAAGGCCACAGGAAGAAAATGCTCTAACACTGATTGTGGTGACAGTTGTACCTCTGTGAATGTGCTAAAAGCCACCGGATTGTACACGTCAAAGGGGTGAACTGCACAGGTGTGCAAGTGTCTGAACAGAGCTGTTATACACAGTGACTGAAGAAGAAGAATTAGTCCCTGGCCAGGCAACAAAGGGCTGAAGGGCCTGCTCTGTGCATAATAGAAGTGCAAAGGCCCCGGGGTGCAGAGGGCCGGGCTCGCCGTGAGAGAGCCCAGCGCAGCCCGGGGGGCGAGAAGAGGTGCCGCCACTCCTTGCTGGGAACGACAGGCTCCGTCACGCAGGACACGGGCCCGTGGACAGGACCAGAGCAGGGGTAATGCCGGTTTACCTTCCACAGTGAAATTTTGACATTTGTTCCTGAAATGTACGTATTATCAATCACTGCCTCTCAGTTCAAAGGAGTACATTTGGTTTCCCGAACACCCTACATGTGTCATAAATGGACTTCCTAGGCGTGTCTTTTAAATACTTTGTCATTGGCCCATAACATTTGGCTGCTGAAATGTTCAGAATGTGGGAAGTTGGCACACATGGAATTGATAAATTAGGGGGAGAAACAAACTTAAAAACAGAGGCGTTCTAGCAACATTCAGTCACATCTAGAAATATAGCAACGATTTTCCTACGAATCACAGCTCTACTCGGGGAGATTGGCGTGGAATCGACAGTGATTTCCTGCTGCCCCCCGCCCGCCCCTCTGTCTCCGCCGCCACCTGTCTTGTCTCTCCTCTGCCTCGCTCAGGGTGGGGGTCGCACAGACCCCCTGATGTGGGGTTACCCCAGCTCTTCCACATCGGACGCAAGATTAATGTGAGTTGAGGAGCCTGTGTTTTAAATCACATTCAGGTTTCTTGAATTGGAAACGAGACTTCCAGCAGGCTCAGCTCCCTCCAGCTCAGGATTTCATAGTTCAAACTGTCACGGAGACTTACGCTCACTGAAAATGAATTCAGCAGAGGTTCAAAACACGTGTAAGACCCTGTACCTTTCCAGAGAGGTCTGATCGCCTTTCAGATCCAAGCACTGCCGACATGTGAAAGAAATGGGGAAAATGGGTTATGATGGGTCGAAAAATAGAAAGTACAAATTGCAGTAAAATTAGAGTGTGGCAGCCACCCAGCCGTGCTCACCTGGGCGAGCAGTTTCTGCTGGGGGCAGGACGAGCATGAGCCCGGTGCTGAAACAGCAGCCTCTGTCCGCGGCGCAGAAGAACCGGTCCTCGTCAGCCCTGCAGCTCCCCCGCCTGAGAGCCTGTGTCCGCTCACAGCGAAGAAAGAGCCTTAAAAAGAAGCGGCGTTTTGCTGACGCCGTCAGAACACACTGAGGACACAGTGATGTCAGGGGGGATGTCAGACAGGAGGTTTGGTGGGAATGTTTGTGCCTGGGAGTAACAGAACCTGGCAGTCTCGGGCCGTCCTCTCCGTGGGGTTCCTGACGCTCGCGTCCCAGGTGTGTCCCCAGCATCGCTCGTGTCCCAGGTGTGTCCCCAGCATCGCTCGTGTCCCAGGTGTGTCCCCAGCATCGCAGCCCTGCAGACACTGGGTGCCTTCAGTATCTCGTACGAATTTCCTTCTTTTGACAATGAAGTAAGTCGGTTCCCTGAGGCTAACGTTCATTGTCTCTGCGCAATGATCAGAAATAGATGTGGGGTGTGCTGAGCACCTATTTTTAAAGCCATTAATAAACACTGGAGACCTGTGAGTGGGCCCTTCCACAGCGGGGGAGCTCACCGCTCACGCACGTCTGTCTGCGCCGATCTGTGCGTGAGGCCGGCAGACAGTGCGGTGCCCGTGTGACGTGGGTGCGTTTGTCGTGTATGTTGTTATGTGTGTATATTTGCACGTGTGCACATATGCTTCTACCAGCAGGTCCCTGTGGAAGTGAGTGAGGGGATGGCTACGTGGTCACGTAGCTGCTGTGGCACAGAATCCGTACAGAATGTCCACGTTGTGATGTCAGAGCAGGAGGAAAGGGGAGCAGAGAGACAGAGAAAGATGGAGAGAGACCAGTGCTTTGTCTCCCATACGAACCCTGACGCAGGGTGGAACCCACTACCTTTTTATTTTTTTATTTTTTTTCTTGGTTAATTTTGGAGAGAAGGAGCGAGAGATAGAAACATCGATGAGAGAGAACATGGATCAGCTGCCTCCTGCACGCCCCCCACTGGGGATCAGGCCCACAACCCAGCCCCTGACCAGGAATCGAACCAGAACCTCTCAGTCCACGGGTGAGTGCTCAACCACGGAGCCACACCGGCTGGGCAGCACAGAGATCCTGTCCGTCTGTCCGTCGGGGCTGCGGTAACAGCACCGCGGACCAGCTGGTCACACACACGGCATTCACTTCCCGCAGTTCTGAGGGGGGACCTCTGAGAGTGGGTGCTGGGGGGCCGCTTCCAGGCTGCTGCCCGCTGACTCTCCTGACCGGCTCAGGACAGAGGGGGGAACACACTCTCTGGATCCTAATAAGGGTGCTGGTCCCATGTGGGGGCTCCTCCCTCACGACCTGTTCACCTCCTACCGGCCCCACCTCCTGACCCTGCCGTGGCCTCCCCTTCCCAACGTGGCTTCACCTTGGCCTTCTGGCACTGAACCCCGGAAGCTTGCTGGGCTTGGGGGAGACACGGGAGAACAATGAAGGGCTGCCCCCCATTAGTCCCGCCCAGCAGGAGGTGGAAGAGGGGGCAGGGAGCACCCGCCCCTCCTGTGCCCACCCTGCCCGCCCCCAGCAAGGCCCCGCCTCTGTGCCCGCCGGCCTCCCTCCGACCAGCCAGCAGCTCCGAGTCTGCGGACGTGGCTGTTGCTTCTCACCTTCGCTGCTGGTCTGCAGGAGCCTCAGGGAAGCTGTGTCCTGCGCTGAGCCATCTGGAGACGGGCTCCCCGGGAATCTGGCAGCACCCCTCCCCCTGGGGCCCCCGAGAGCTGCTCTCGGCTCTGCCTTCAGCTGTACCCCAACTGAACCTCTTCCGTGGAGGGTGTTGCGGTTGTGGCTCGATCAGGTCCTGCGTCCTGGGGCGGGAGCCAGCGTGTGGCCAGGGCAGGGGCAGCAGAGGGGGAGGCGGGGCGCTCTGACCGCAGACGGGGTGAACCCCTCCAGGGCAGGTCCTCCTGCAGCAAGTGCACTCCCTGCCCCTCATCACCAGGGCAGCTGGGCCCCCCTTTCAGAGGGCGGGGTGGGGGCACCCAGGCTGGGGAACGTCTGTGGACCCATGGGAACCCTCGTCTGAGTGGCCAGGGTCTCCCCTCCTCGGGGAGCGAGCCTCACAGGCCTGGTGACACCCCCCCCTTCATAGTTAACCTGAGTGAGGGAAGCCCCCCAGCCCCCCGGTTCTCCCCCAGGCTCTCAGGGTCACGTAGGTGAGTCAGACATAGGAAGGGCTGCAGGGGCTCCTGGCAGGTGCGTCTGTGCAGCGGCCTGTCCTCGGCCCCGTCTCGGCCACCTCGGCCACGCCCCCGTCTCGGCACCCCCCAACCCCCCGGCAGGATGCTGTGTCCAGGCCGGTGGCTGTCTGTGTCCACAGCAGCTAAGCCCACGGGAGGAAGAGTCCCGAGCTCCCGATTCCGGCTCGCCTGCAGCTACTTACTTTTGTAGGAGATGTGACCCCAGGAGGTCTTCCCTGACTCTGCAGCCATCCTTGCAGACTGGCCTCCCTGTGTTGGGGTCCCACCCTGTGTTGGGGTCCCACCCTGGGGCGCACCGACTTCACCGTACGGAAAAACTCGAAGGTGTCACGGACCCTGCGAGGCACATCCCGGGGCACCCACTTCCCGCCGCTCACGGGAACTGCTCCAGGCACCTCGGCCCCCGGCTGGAGGGGCTGCTTTCTGAGTTGTGGGCCCTCGGTGCCTGGACACAGGGAGCCGGAGAGGCCCCGCGTGGCCCCCAGGTGCTCACACAGGGAAGCAGCCTCAGAGCGGGCCGGTCAGGGAGTGGGGACTGAGGGTCACCACGAGGTCAGCAGGCGCCATTCACCTGGTCCGTGGTCTGGACTTGAACTGCTGTTCTGGGCGCTGTTGCTGGTTGCCAGGCTGATGATGGCCAGAGCCTCGGACCCTACGCTGAGGGCGGGGCCTGCAGCCGGCGAGGCCCTCACCTCCCGCTGGGCCCAGTGAGACTGGCGGCTGCACAGACTCTGCCGCACGCAGACTTCGGTCAGCGCCACCTCCCCAGACGCTCTGCTGCGACCGTGGGCCCGGCCTCACCTCGGATCCTGGGCTCGCCTGGGAGTCGGCACAGGGCACCTTTGTTTCTCGTTTGGGACAAGAGACCCTGAGGTCCCTCCCAGCACCCTGTGCCCTAAAGAGGCCTCGGGGCTCTGCTCTCCTCTCGAACAATCTGTGTGTGTGTTTTTAAAGCTTATTATTATTTTTTTCTTTATTGATTTTAGAGAGAGGAAGGGAGAGAGAGGGAGAGAGAGAAACATCGATGAGAGGACGTTGATTGGCTGCCTCCTGCACGCCCCCCACTGGGGATGGGCCACAACCTGGGCATGTGCCCCGACCGGGAATCGAACCAGCGACCTCTTGGTGCAGGGTCCACGCTGAACCACCGAGCCACACGGGGCCACTGTGTGTTTATGATGCTGCCGTCTTGCGGGGCCTCCTGCCAGCCCTCCTCTGAGGACGCAGACATCTCAAGTGTGTGGTGGGAAGTCGGGGCCACGGCACTGTCTGGTGTGGGGTCTCAGCTCCCCCATCTGTGTCCACGCAGGTGGCTGCAACCCTGTCGCTCTCCTGCCCCCTCCTGTGTGGCCGGAGGCTCTGCCCCCCCTGGGGCAGGTGCACGGGGTCGGATCCCACAGGAACATCGCCAGGCCCCCTGCGGCGACCAGCACGTCCCTCTGAACCCGTGAGGGGCCCGCGGGCCGCCGACCCTCAGCAGGGCTGTGTTCTCCCGGTTCTGATGCACAGGCAGCGTCGGCGAAAGTGGTAGCCGGTGGGCTCTCCTGCCCGGGCCACGGTCACGCGTGTGTCTGGGTGTGGACAGAGGTGGCTTCAGGAAAGGGGCCCGTGGCCTCTGCCTGGCCTGTCGCTGAGCCCACTTCCTGTTTGCGGTCGCCGGCTCCGGGCGCTGGGCGCTCTGTGGACAGCCGTCCGTCCGCCCTTAGACCAGAGTGCGGAGCCCGGCCGCCGGGCCTGGTCTGTGACCCGCCTGCTGCCTCCCTCGCGGTGAAGGGCAGGGGCCCGGGGAGCCATGCCGAGGTCTGTCTCCCGGATGCAGAGGGTCCCATCGCCTGGCGTGGGGACCATTCGAGACGGCGCAGTGTTAGAACAACTGTATTTTCCCGTCAGAGTCCCTGCTGCACACCCTCCTGCTCACTGGCCTCTGTCCAGCCTCCAGGGTAGATCCCGTGGCTTCCTGCCCGTCCCGACCCCGGCCCTTCGACCTTTGTCTGTCCCACCCCGTCCGTCCGTCTGCGGTCCCCATTGGTCCTCCTGAGGGACGACGGTCACACTGCTTCTCCCCAGAGACAGGGTTGGCCCGGACTTGTGTCCCCGTCTCAGCTTCCTCTCGAGCTGTCCTCGGGTAGCTCCCCGGCTTTGCCCGTCATCCGTCCGCTCGCCGGCCTGTTGTCACTCGTCACAGAGTCACGCTGGGCGGGGGCGGGGCCAACCCTGCCCACCCCGCCAGTCTGAGTCCTTCCCCGCCAAGAGCAGGGGTGTCGGGGTGTCGGCAGGGGACTTTGTCGTGGGCGCTGTGACTTTCTGACGTGAGCAGGGGAGCCCTGACCCTGTCCTGCAGGCCCCTGCGAGGTCCCGGGCCAGCTCCTGAGGCTCAGGTGGGGCCCACATGTTTGGCTTTTCCCCGGAACCTCGCGTGGGCTTAGGCCTGTGAGCCTTCGTGCCTGAAGGACACGGAGCAAACGGCCCCCGAAGGGGGTTCACGTGTGGAGGTGGAGGGCGTGGCCGGGGCTTGTGCTGCGTCCTGTGAAGGCACGAAGGTGCTTAGTGTGAGCTCGCGCATGTGACAGGGAGGTGCTGCTTTGAGGAGTGACACACGGACTGGTTCCTGGGGTGGCTTCAGGAGTGAAAGCAGCCTGGGTGTGAGGGGGACCCCGACTCCGTCGCTGGGACGCGGTCGCCTTGGAGCTGCGGGTGCGGGCGCGGGGCGGGGGCGGGGCGCAGGCCCGGGACTAACGCTTCTCTCTCTCTCTCCGCAGAGTCCCAGTGCACTTTGTGCGGGGAGCCGGAAGGTGAGTGTGCTGCCTGCCCCTGGGCGATGGCCCGCTGGGGGGGGGGGAGGTGCGACGGAAACCACGGCCAGCAGAGCGCGGGCGCGAGGAGACTCCGGCGGTCGGCGTCCGACCCCATCCTGCTCTTTGTTTGTTTGCGTTGAGAAGTTTTAGTCAGTTTTCTGCGGGTCACAATGTCAGCGTTAGAAGGAACGTGTTTCTCGCCTCTGAAGAATCAGCAGAGGGGCCGACGGCCGGCAGACTGGCCTATGGTCAGTGAGGCGGCTGCGCGGGGTCAGCCCGGGGTCAGGAGCGGCTGCTGGTTCCGACGTGAATCGCGGCTTGAATGGCAGCTGCTCCTGAGGACAGGATTCGGAGACTCCGAATAGTGAGCCCACATCTCCGTCCTGTGTGCCGTGACCCAGTTAGAACAAGGGAGACCCCGGCCCGAGAGTGGGGACTGGGCACCGGGGTCTGGCTGGGGGGCTCCCAGCAGGAGGCAGCAGGTTGGCTGGGCACAGGCCACGGGAAGCAGGGGCCTGGAGTGGGCCCTGCTGGGCACAGAGCAGCCGTTCCTGCCGCCCACCGTGGATGACAGGGCGTGTCCCCGAGACCCGAGACCACCCCAAGGTCAAAGAAAACGTTCTCTGGTCATCTGGTGACTGTCCCAGGACAACCTGCCGAGACGGTTCAGGGTCCCGTGTAGCCAGGGGAAGGTGTTGTGGGGACAGATACGGTCGCCGACTGTGGGGGGAGGTTGCTAGTCCTCATCATCTTATAACTTCATGGTTGTCGTTCCCACATGGGGACGGGCACGCCCCACTCTGTCTTCTGTTTAGTTCTCTTTGTTACCCCAACACACTCACACACACAAACACACCTACACACCCACACAGTCACACACTCACACTGAGACAGTGGCCCATCCTCACCGCGTCGGGGTTTCCGCCGCCCCGTCTGTCCACACGTGTGTTCTCTGTGTGGGGTGTGCGGAGTGTGTCTCAGCTGTTTTTTATCATAAGCAGCAGGTTCGGGCGGACACACCAGCACAGCGCAGGTTGTGAGGTGACGGATGAGGTGAGGCAGGGCCGGTGAGGTCCCCAGGGGCCTCGTGCAGCAAGGGGTGCAGGCTGGTCTCTGTGGATGTCTCGGTGGCTGGACGGGCAGAGAGGCCTGAGCTGACCTCAGTGGCCACACAGCCTTCGACCCTGGGTTGAGTGTCCAGCCTGAGCACCCCAGCCGACAGGTCCAGAGCCTGTGGACCCAACTCCTGCAGATGACAGACCTGTTCCGGGAGCCTGTCTCACATGACCTCCCCCTCACAGATGTCATCCACCTACAGCACCGACACCGTCCCAAATACTGTCCACCTACAGCACCGACACCATCCCAAATACTGTCCACCTACAGCACCGACACCATCCCAAATACTGTCCACACCAAACGTGTGCAAGTGTCATGGGAGGAGAAGGCCTGGTCATTTCATCCTGGGGCAGGGTCACTTGAAATTGTTATTGGCCTGGGGCAGATCAGTGGCAAATGTTTAGAACAAGATGACTGGACGGCACCCCACTGTCCAGCGAAGGGGACCCTGTGGGCTGGGCCCTCGCTGCTGGGGTGGGTGGGGACCCGGGGGAGTGGAGGAGGCGTCTGGCCTGCTGCCCTGCCCTGGTCTCCGCTGTGACTCTCCGACGCGGTCTCAGCTCAGACATGCAGGTGGCAGCTCCGTCGGAGGGAGGGGGAGGGGGTCGCATGCTCTCAGCTGTGCTCCAGTGTTTGAAAAGCAGGAGGCATGAATATTCATCCAGTTTTAAATCATTTAGGTAATTAGTCTGAGTGAGAGCAGTGACTGGCATCCGGATCGCTGTCTGCTGGGCGGTTCCTCTGAGCTGCTCAGCTCCGCAGCCCAGAAGGACCAGAGCCAGAGGCGGGACTGATGCGGGCCCTGGGCGGCGCTGCTCCTGCACCCCAGGCGGAGCCTCCCTCCTGTGGAGACGCCGTTAGCAGTCTCCCCTTAAACCGGGGGAGAGGGAAGCACCTATTTGCATTTTCGTGATTAGTTCTGGGACAGAGCCGGCTCTGCGGTTGCAGATGGAATAATTAGCACCTTCTCAGCCGTCATCTGTCAGGCGCCGAGACCGGAACGAGTTTATGGGGTGCTGGAGACCTCAGATTCTGCCATGTGTCCCTGCGATGGTGTCACCTGTTTGTCAGAGAACTTACATCTCTAATTGTGTATAAAATGTGGATCACAGTTTCCCTATGCAAATTGCCACACTTTGCACGAGGCAAGGTTTCTGCCGTGGGGATGGCTGCTTCACGAGGGTGCGTTGTTCAATGGAACATATTTATCCGTGTCTTCCTTCCCGTTCAGAATATACAGACGGTTCGACTTGAGTTTGCAGAGAGGAGCCAGGCAGTGGCGGGGCCTCTGCGCTTGCTCAGCTCCGCCCTGCGGAGGGGGAGGGGCAGCCGCCTCACCAGCCAGGACCCTGCTCCAGACGAGGAAAAGGGTTGAAATGTACCGAGAACAGTCTCGTTTGCCAGACAATTCGCTACAGTCATTTAATAGCACGACGGTCTCAATCTGTATCATTTTCCTGCCGGTCCTGTGACCGCGGAGACATGGGCAGTAAGTGGGTATCATGTGGCCAGAGAGCACTTTGTCGGTTCATCTTGACACCGCGAATGACGCTGAAGGTTTTGTGGGATGTAACCCGGTGACTCTAGGAAGCCATCGAAGGGCAGATGATCCCTTTCAAGCTTTGCTGATGGACACACAGCGCACCAGCTTCACCACGACCACAGGGAAGATCGGGGGCGTGGGGCAGGGCCACGGGCCGGCTCCCGGGTTTGTTTGCTGACATGTCTGGGGTTCCGGTTGGCCCCTGGAAGGTTTTCTGACGGGAGGCGGGTAGTGGCACCTGGCAGGTCTGAGAACTCACTTGAAATCCACTACGATGTAGTAACAATGTCTCCGGTCTACGTTCTTTAACCCAGTTACAAGTGAAAATACAATAAGCTATCAGGACATGAATATGCCCCAAAACGCTGGGATAGGTTTCAGCCCGAAGGGTTTTCCACGGGGGAGGCCTGGAAATCGGGGCTCCCTGGGTCCCCTGGAATGTGCGCTGTGTAGATGCTCCAGTTCCAACGAGTTTAAGGGGAGAGATTTTCTTTCTAAACCTGCTTTTCAAAAACAAGCTTTGATCCTTTACACACACAGACCCTGTGTTTGCTGCGAACGGGAGCCGGGCTCCCTGGGCCCTGCCTGTGTCCGCGGCCTGATGTTCTTGGTGTTTTACCTCAAATACTGAGGTCTCCCCCCCAAGGGCTCTGAGCAGCAGGACACCCCGCTGAGTCCGCACGGGCGCTGAGCAGGTGTGGTCCGGGATCAACAAGGTGGGAGAGGGCGCCCCTGGAGACGGAGGGGGTCCCTTTTCAGAGGCAACTGACTTTGCCCCCTGTTTTGTGATCTTGCCTTTGAAACGGTGTGCGTGGTCTCCCCTGGCGGCTGCTCCGCTGGCCAGTGGAGTAAAACCAGCCTGATGAAGTTCTCGGCGTGTGCTTGGCACGGGAGGAAAAAGATGCCTGTGGCTTTAGGAGCTGAAGAATTTACTAATTTTTTGAGAGAGAACAGACCTGCGGCAGCCCGTCCGTCTGGACCGTCAGGTGGTGTGTGTCAGTGGGAATGAGGATGCCGGGCAGGGTCAGGGGGAGCAGGTCGGGGGCGCAGGTCGGAGCTGGAGCCCGGCTGGGAGAGGCTCCCGGCCCGCGGCACAGAGCGCCGTGTGACATGCGCAGGATTCTTCTGCGTCGCTGAGCTTCAGTGAAAGGCAGAAAGGGAAGCCAGGGTCCTGGAACGGAGAGTTTTTGCTAAAGGGTAAGCTTGGGTCAAGTTTGCCCCTGAGAAATAACACCCGGAAGGGGAGCGGGTTGGGGGAGCTCGCACCTGCAGTGCAGGAGGGTGGGGTACGGTGCTGGAACTGAGCCCCTGGAATGAGCCCCGGAGTCACAGTGAGTTCCCTTGTGAGAAAAGGACTAGAAAATTCTGCTCAAGAAAGTGTCGAGGAAGCTCTCGGCGCGCAGGGTCCTGGGTGGAATGCAAACCTCCCGCCAAGGCGCACACCCTCCGGGCTCGGCGGTGAGGTCCGAATCCCGCTGCCTGCGTGCTGCAGGTGGACCACGTGGCGCAATTAATGTGAACATGGGTCCAGGTCAGCATGACCCTGTCAGAACCCGCGGGCTGTGGCTGAACCCAAATCACAGATTGTCCGCGGAATCTCTGACCCCACAGGAGGCCTGTGACCCCTCCTTCACGGACACCGACCCCCCCATAAACGTACAATGAAACGTCACAGCCCGTGGAGAAGCTACAAGGGGTGAGACGGGAGACAGAGAAATGAGCAGCCAAGCGTTAGAAATCACAGATCAGGACACGGGGCATGTTTGACACCAGCACACAGAAAAGGGCCGTGATCCAAGAAGCACAGGTCGAAAACAGACGGAGCATCTAGAAACGAGATAATAAACAGACTCACTGCCGCGTTCCAGTGTGGACGAGACAGGGCGGGAGAGAGGAGGAGCAAACTGGAGGACAGACAGGAGGACATCGCCCGGAATTTTCTGTTGAAAGACGCAGGGCGACACGTAACAAGAGCCACGTGTGGCAGGTGGCAGGTGTGGTGTCAGATCAGGAATCACAGGATGACGAGAACAGGGAGGCTCCACTCAGAGACCCTCACTGAGGTTCTCCCAGAACTGGACACATTTCTTGTGCCTCTTTTATCTAAAGACCCCCCCATACTGAAGTGAAATAAAAACGCATCTTATGAAGTGAAACCGCAGAATGGAGGAAACACACTAAACATCTTAAAATGCCGCCGGAGAGGAGGGTTATTTTGGTGCCGTGGCTTCCAGGAGGCTCTGCATCACCACAATCGAGCTCAGCGACCTTGGAACAAGATCCACGGGGAGATGGAAGGGGGGAGGGAGGCCACACGTGTGGGGGGTCACGCGAAACCGTGGAGAAGTCACGCAGCATCTCGGTAGGTCATTCGGGTCACTGTGTCACAGGAGGGCACGGCCCCGGAAGCCGAACAGACGTGTTTTAGAACAGACTAAAAATACCCGACACGGACAGACAAAAAGACGGTCGCAGGGGAGCTGCAGCCTCCGGTCCCACGAGGGCCTCGTGCCCCCGAGCGGCCTCCGTGGCCCCGGAACAGCGTCTGCCCCTCAGGACATGCACGAACACCCGAGTCCCTGCCCTTCAGCTGACCTTCGAGGCTCCAGGGCCCCTGAGGGAGCCCTGAAGGTCGTCTTCAGCCCCGGGAGGACGCGGAGGTCGAGCCTCTGTCTCCTGGGAACGAAATGTCCGTGCAGACGGCAAACGGCCGCGATCGGCCCTGGTTCTCCCGAGATTCTTGGTTCCGAGTTAACGCTGTGAACGGCACGTGGGAGGCTCCGGGAGCCTCGTTCTGACGCGTCCTCACGGCCTCTCGTGCCCGGGCGGCAGTCTGTCCGTCAGTCCGTCCGTCAGCCCGTTGTCCGCAGGGCTGCTCGCCAGGCCGACCGATCTGGAGGGTCTGCGCCAGGAAGGAGCTCACCGCCCGGCCTGGCCCGAGCCCGGCCCAGGGCTCCTCAGAGGTGTGAGGACCCCGGTCACACCCCAGGCCTGTCCGTGGCGCCCGGCCCTGGGCCCGTGGCGGGTGTTCTGTTCATGGACCTGGGCTGCGTTCTACGGGTCAGTTGTCGGCCTCTGTTAGTGACGGACAGAGATGGGAGACGCTCCCCGCGGAGATCCCGTCATTGATGCGCCCCTCGTTCCGCCTTTCCCTCTGATGGTTCCGTCCCAGGAGCAGCGTTTCGAATGACAAGGTTGGGGTTTCCGCAGTGTTTTCCCCGCAGACGGTCCTCGGCCCTCGGAAGGAGAGTCTCCCGCAGTCGCTGCGTCCGCGCCATCAGGGCCTGGCGCTCAGGCCGACGGAAGCAGGACGCTCAAGGGCTCGCAGATCCGGACGCCGTGTCTCCAGACTGGACAGTCGCTGCGGCGTCCCGAGTGGACCCCAAGTCCGGGGACCACTTTGCCACCAACGTTGAGCTAAGAGTTTTCTGTCTTTGGGGGACGAGGCTCATGGGAGGTGCCGTGTGTGGTGAATCTGAGTTTGCGTTTCCTGCCCACAGACTCTCGGTGGTGGACGCCCCCATTTCTCTGCATTTCCTGATAGTTTCCCTCAGCGCTCAGAGTGGCAAGTCCTTCCCCAGGGCGGGGGGGGGGGGTGACCTGCTGGGCCCCTTCCTGTTTGCTCGACGTCACCTGCCACGAAGAGACCCGAGAGTGGGACCCGCAAGGACCCCCCAGGCGGAGGGTGTTTGAGGGTCCTCCCCTCAGACCGCGCGCAGAGCTGTGTGTGTCTCCTGGGGGGCAGGTCCTGCGCTTTGATGTCGGGGGCCTGGGGTTGGGAGCCAACCTGACGGGGGTGCCCTCTCTGTGGACGGGGGAGCACAGGGCCCCGCCGAGGGGCTGTCGGGTCTGAACCGGGCTGCCCGAGGGAAGTTCTTACAACATCGGACACATGATGATGGTTCAGTCAAAAGGCACCGATCTCACGGGGCTTTGAAAGTCGTCACCGTCCGACAAATGGCCGAGTTCGCTGACTTGGCAGCCCCGGGAGGCACCTGCGGCCACGTGTCAGGTCTGGGCCTCCAGCCAAGCGCCTCTGGCCCGTCCCTGTGCTGCGCTCGGAGCACCTCCCTCGTCCTGACCTTGGTCCCCGCCCCCGACGCGCCCAGGCTCAGGCTCAGTCATCACCCCAGAGACCCGGCCTCTTTGCCCGCCTGTCCCCCGGGGCCTGCAGAGCACACGCGGCCCGAGGCGGCCGCCTGCGGGACCCTGCACCACAGACCACGCGGTGGGGGGCCAGGCCGGAGGCTCATTCCTTCCTCTGGGGGCCGCCCTCCGACCCGCCCAAGCCGGGGCACCGAGCTCGTCATGAAGAGCAGCGTCCCAGACCGACCGCGAGGGCGCCCACGGCACACCCCCCGGCTCGGCTGGGCGCGCATCCGCGGAGGCCCAGGGACCCTCGTCCGGGCGTTGCCCTGGGCAGGAGCCTCCGTGTTCGTGACTGTCGGGCAGGGTGCCGCCCAGCTCCCAGCCGTCGCCTTGGTCTCCGTCCCTCTGTGCCCATTTCCTGGAGGAAGAAGCCTGATCTCTGGGGTGTGGCCCTTGTGTTTTAGTAACTGGACACAAGGTGCACCGCCCGGAGGAGGTGGACCGACCCGCGGCGGCGGGAGGGTCCATCTCAGCCCCGACGCTCGGTCCGGCTCTGTTCCGATCTCTGGTTCTCTGTTTGGCATTTGTTTTAACTCGGGAGAAGGACACAGATGATGCTGACGACCAGTCTATCGAATAGTCAGTTCTCTGCCCCGTAACAAGCACCATCAGAATGTCCCTGCGCCATGGCCTCCTGCTTTCAACCCTGGGGTCCTGTCCCCGAGACCCCAAAATATCCAGCGACAGCTTCTCAGCGCAGCGTGTCTGGGGCAGTTACGTGTATAAACGCAAATATTTGGAAACACCTCCGGCCGAGGGTACGGGCTGCGCCTCCGTGCGCCCTCCGGGGTAAAGGCGGCGCTGTGGGCGCTTGTGTGACCGCGGGACGGGGCCCGTTCCTCTGCCTCGGGAGCATCGCCCTCACCTGCCGGCCCAGCGCTGGGAGTGGAAAGTGATTCTTTCCGGGCGGAACTCAAACCCCGCTTCCCCGTCCTTTCCCGAACCTGCCTTTCCCGTGGCCGGAGGAGGGCAGGACGCTCGGGACTGCGGGGCTCGCTCGTTCCCAAGGCCCAGCGCCCGTCTCCCGGACGCCGCTCCCCCGGGGCTGTGCTCACTGACCAGTCCGTCCTCGCCGGTGTCCCCAGCACAGACTTTCCCAAGTGCGTCAGAGAGTTTCTGGAGCCCGGGCCAGTGCGGCTCAGCAGTTGGAGCGTCAGCCTGAGGACCACTGCGCCGTGGCTTCGGTTCCGGTCAAGGGCACGTACCCCGGCTGCGGTCGTGCAGGAGGCGGCCAGTCGGTGTGGCTTGCTCACATCGACGTCTCTCTGTCTCTCCCGCCCACTCTGGCTGATGATGATAGAAAAGTGTCCTCGGGCGCATCGCAGCGACTCTGCCAGGACGAGGGCGTGAGGAGAAGGCGGCCACTGTCTGTCTCAGCCTGCCCCCCACATTCATGCAGAGAAGGAGGACTTCCTGCCACACAGGACAACAGCCCGATACAAACCAACCGTCCCCTCGCCTCGCCCGCGTCCGCCCACTGTCCTCTTCCGCTTGTCCCTCTCCTTGTCCAGAGACGTCCTTCCTCTCGGTCTTCCCCGTCCTCATTTCTGAGTGTCCTCCTTGCCTGCCTGTCTCCTCGAAAGCGTCCGGAGTCAGCGACCTGCCGGCCGCCCGACGTGCTTGACCTGGAGTTTTCCCGGCCGTTCTGTGGTGCAGATGCCAGCGGTGGGAGGCTTCAGCGTGGGACTCGGCGGTGAGCGCGGACAGCCGCCCCGCAGATTTCGTCCTGTGGCCCAGCGCGGGGCAGCTTCCTCGTGGTCTCCACGGGGACGGGATGCAGGCAGATGAAGACAGCCGTTCGTCACGGAGACGTCTCGATGCTGGCGATGTGAATGGCTTGTCTCAGAATCCACTGTCGGAGAAACAGTTTATCCAACCGCTTTAAAAATACCTCGTGATTCATTTTTCTCCGTCAGCATCGTTTTTCAGGACAGACGGTAACGGATGCGGTGGCGCTGACTTCGGAGGACACTCGGGAAGAAGGTGTGTGAACAGACCGTCCTGGGGAGAGGTGAGACCTGCTCTGGCTTCGATGCCCGGACCCCGGGTCTCGGGCCTGAGGGCGGCCACAGCCCCGCCCCGGCGCGGACCCTACACACGTCCTCCTGGTCCCTACGATCAGCATGACCCCTTGCAGCAGAGAACAGCTTACAAACAGAGACGTTGTATGAAGTGCGAGCCCATAAACATGCCCGGAATAGTTCCACTTCGACCTGTGGCTCACGGTTCTCTTTTACGCGACATCGAAAATTACAGCACGTAAAACATCCTTATTAATGGATCCAGACAACCGTGAACGTTCTGGGACAGAGAGGAACCGAAGGCCAGGACCTTCCCAGGCCTGAGCATTTTCACTAATGTTTCTGTCTGACGCTGGTGTCGATCGTGTGTTTGATGGTTTGCTTTCTGTGGGAGCAGGTGCGGGAGGCCCCCACGGGGTGCGTCCTGGGCAGAGCGGGCCTCAGTCTGAGGGAGGCTTGTGCTCTGGACAGGAAGGTCGCTCTGCCGAGGGGGAGGGGCCCTGGCTGGTCCCTGCGCCACACTGAGCCCCAAGCCCCGAGCCCTGAACCCTGAATCCTGAGCTCTGAGCCCCGAGCCCTGAGCCCCGAGCCCCGAGCCCCAAGCCCTGAGCCCCGAGCCTCGAGCCCCGAGCTCTTGCTCTGACACCTGGATCTCAGACTCTGGCCCCAGGACTTGGGAGGGTCCATTCCTCCTGGTGGTATTTGTTATGGTCACTTCTAGCAAACCTATACAAGTACTTTGACAAATCATTTCTTACAATTACTTTAAGCTTCTTAAATTTGTGATCAATTTCATTGTTTTAACGGATAGATATTTTTTTCTCATCTGTGACCACCACCAAGATTTTCCTGATTGTTTTGCTCAGTTAAACTGGAGCCGGGGCAGTTAGCTGGCTGTGTGTGAGCTGACAAATGCGTGAATAGTTGAACAACACGGGCAGCAGCCCCTCCGGCAGGCAGCGCGGCCAGTGAGCACCGGGCCTGCCGTCTGCTTCTCCGACTGCGCGGCGGCCGCTGGTGAAGGTGGCCTCCCTCTGCAGCCACAGTCCGTGGTCAAGCGAGACACACACACACGCACACACACATGAATACACGTGCACATGCATGCATGTAAATAAGTACACAAACGCACACACGTACACACACACACGCACATATGCAATGAACACACGTACACACACATGAATACACGTGCACATGCATGCATGTAAATAAGTACACAAACGCACACACGTGCACGTGTGTACAAGCACATATGTGCACACACGTACACACTTGTGCACACACGTGCACATGCAAACACATCCTGGAGTCCCTGGTTTCAATAACCCGCATAGAGTATCAGGTTCTCGATCAGGGCTGCTGAAGACCTGTCTCCGTGAACACTAATCCCGTAGCCCCTGCTGCCGACGTCAGATGCCTGCGTTGTTACCATGTTTATGAAATCATCGCGGAGCCATTTCAAAGTAGTTCACAGACCACAGAAGGGTGCGGTGGAGCTGTCCAGGGAGTTTACCGTTCGGGTCCGCTGAGCAAGGTCCCGACGTAAACTCTTGTTTCCAGGCTGTTCTCGCCCGGAGATGTTCCCGTCAGGAGAGCACGGGTCCCGGAGGAGGTAACTTCCCGCCGGTGGACATGACGGACACACGGTGCATCTAATTATGCGTATACTTGGGTGTCTCCTTAATTTCGTTGTGACAATCAGTGCGCTCCCAGCGCCGGCGTCTCCAGTATATTCTCCCACAGCCGCCGCCGCGATCTTTCTGAAACGCAAAGCTAATTATGTCCTTTTACCACTCGTAAGGGTTCAGGGGGTCCCCACAGATTTTAGGATGAAGTCAAAATCGAGCATTAATTTTTCTTCCGTGGAAGGTGGGAATCGATACGGCACCTCCTTGGTGGTTTCCTAGAGATGTAGGTGGCGTGTCAGCGAGGGCCCGGGCCAGACGGCGAGCGTCCATGTAGCTGCCGCAGGGGGCGTGAGGGCTGAGGGCCCTCCAGGCGGGGCTGGCACTGAGCATCGAGCTCCCGGGCTCCCGTCTCTGCATAAGAACAGCTCCCAGGGGAGCAGGAGTCCTGCTGGGAGCTAGGAGCCTGGAAGAGGCAGTGTCTCCCCACGACCCGCCGTCTGTCATCATCCGTCACCTGCGTACCCACCCTCTGCCTGTGACCTGTCAGCTGCCACCGTCGTCCCAGCCCCCCGTGCTCCAGCAGGACGGGACAGCCCTTCGCTGTGGGAAGAGACCCGCACAGACCACCGACTCCGCGGGGCTCGCGTCGGCTGGGGAGAGGCACCGGACCGATGAGGAGGAGAGGGTTAGAAAGGGCGAGACCTCCCTGAGGAGCGGCCTGGAGGGTGGAAGGAGCAGCGTCCAGGCTTTTGGGAGAAGAACACTCCAGGCTGTGGGTTTTCAAGTATCAGAGACGACAGAGCAAAGCAGGGTCCTGACAGCAGCAGCCGGGGGCTGGGGCAGCTGGGCAGCGCGGTCAGGGTGGCACCACAGAGGCCGGAGGTGCACAGGTGTGCGGGGTCCCTCGGGGGTGCCCCCGACATAGCTCCTCCTGGGGTCAGGACTGAAGGTGCCGGGAGCAGCCGTGGGCGCCAGGTCACTGAATGTCAAGGCAAGAGGCACTGTGGCCTGGACTGCGGGCGGCAGGGAGCTCAGCGTGGATGGTTCTGGGTGGGTCTGGTGCTGGACTCACTGTGAGGGGCTGACCCATCAGCTGGCCAGCAGGGCCGCAGCCCGCACACTGTGCCTGCCCCCGAAATGGATCAAAGGCCTCCCCGTGGGAGACACAACTGTGACACCTCAGAAGGAAGCTGGCTGGTTCCCAACCCTGAGCTCAGCAGTGGTTTCTCGGCTGTGACGACAGGTGGGCAGCCCAGACGGACACGGTGACGCGGCGGAGAGACGGCCCACAGACGGCGGGAAACCCCTGAAAACATGCCGGACGAGGGCCTCGTATCCGCACCGTATGAAGAGCTCCGGCCACTCAGCAGCAAGGGTCTGCCCAGTGTCAGAACAGGCGCAGGGTCTGCTCAGCCATCTCTCAGGAGGAGGGGCCCGAGGGCCGGTCCGCCCGTGGTGCGGGCTCACGTCGCGGTGCCGGAGAAACTGGAGCAGAACCGGTCGGACACAGGCTCGCTCCCGGAGGGTGGCGCACAGTCAGCTTCAGAGGGAACGAAGACGACGTGGGGGCCGGGCAGGACCTGCGGGGCTCAGACGTCCCCTTCCGGGGGTGCCGGGGCTTTGGGCGGGGTCTGCCCGCGCCGGGCGGGGTCACGCTGGGCGGCCCGGGACCGCGTCTCCTCCAGGCGGGCCTGGTCTGCTCTTCACCCGCGGCAAACAGTCCCTGTTCTGTCCCGGCTGCCAAGACCTAAAGTATTTAAAAACTCAAAATTATGAAAACGATTTTACTGCCGATTACAGATGAAAGTATCTCCTTTCTTGAACACAGTTTCTGGTCTTACTTCTATTTTTACCTGAACTCACCTATTTTATGCAGTTTTGGGGGGTATGTGCTCCTAGCGGGAACCAGACCCGAGTCTCTCTGGACCGCAGGCCGTCACTCCAACCGCTGCGCCAGTCCGGCCAGGGCTCCACCGCGGGCTTGTGAGGAAACATTCGGGCCGTGAACCGCGAGGTGTCTGGTTGGGATGCGTGGCTTCGCCAGCAGAGAACTGTAGGTACAACCGCGTGGTCATGCTCACGACCCCTGGTCCCCTGGTCTTGGTGTTTCCGACATGATCCGTCCGCAGGGCCCTGGGGTGCGGAGGGAGAGGGGTTCCATCTCACCGAGAGCAGTCGGGGGAGGGGCTTTGGGATCAGACGCTTCAAATGCACATTATTTCCCAGGTGTGGGGGGTCAGGGTGAGATGCTTGTGAAGGGATTTGGAGTGTTGGGACATAGCGAGATGTTTGTCCGTGGTCACGGTGGATCCTCTAGGAAGGAAGCTCAGTGGGGCAGGGAGGCCCCTGGGCGGCGCTCACGCGAGAGAGGAGGGGGTTCAGGTGAAGGGGTTCCTCGATCAGGGGCGGTAATTTCGTCACGTGTGAAGTCACCTGTCACAGGAGAGGTAAGAGGCCTCCCCTTGGCTTCCCGTTCTGGTGACGCAGCAACGTCGTGCGGACCCAACGGCACAGGGGCGTCGGCGGCATCCCCAGGCCTCTGCTCTGGTCCCCAAGCTCTGGCCGCCCTCAGCCCGGGTCTCACCCAGTGCCCTCAGGTGCCGTCGGGTGAGCGTCTGCTGCCGAGTCCCTCGGCCAGGCCCTCCGAGTGTCAGTGCAGAGCCCACGGTGCTGACACCTGATGTGTCCGGCATTCAGCATCCAGCATCCTCTCTGGGCGAGACCGCGAGTGGGGTCAGCAGCTGGGACCAAGTTTGTACGAAAGGCCCCCTGCAGTGACCACGTCCCCCAGTGACCCCGTCCGCCCCCTGCAGTGACCGCGCCGCCCCCTGGAGCTGTTCAGTGGCACAAGCACATCCATGGCCTGAGCTGGGTGCGGCGGGGGGATGGGACCCAGACCCAACTCCACTGGGCAGAGGGAGGTGGGGGACCTGGGCCTTTGGCCTCACGGAAGGAGCAGTGAACTCACCGTGACGGGCAGTGTTAGGACTCAGACCCGTGTCCTTTGACATTCGCCCCCACAGACCACAGGTGGGCTCCATCTTCCTGGTGACGTCAGAGGGACACCCCCCCCCCAGCTCTCTGAGAAAGACAGTCCTGGCGAGGGGCTTTGAAAAGAGGTGCATCCCCCCAGGGGCAGAGGGAGGACAGCGAAGGGGGTGCCACCCGGCGGTCACGCTGGGGGAGCCTGAGGGCCGCTGGCTTGGTCTGTCTGGGCCCCAGCAAAGCCCCCCTTCTGTCCCGCGCATGGAGCCCACGGTCCAAGCCAGGCCCCTCCTCTGCTTCAGGTGTCGGGACACGAGGTGAGGGCAGCGTGTTCCTGGAGTCCAGGAGGGGCCCAAGAGCTCGCCCGATAAATGACTCTTGCTGCACGAGAAGGTAAACGACCTCTGCTAGTGGCATTGACCCGCCTCGAAAGCCAGGGACACAGCAGCCGAGACGGGAGCATCAATCTCGGGTCCCTGTGAGCTCAGCACTGCAGCCTCGGGGGGGACTCGGTTTCCCCGGCCCCGGGGCACTCGGGGCCGAGGGGCTGTGCCGGGTGCCGGGTGCTGTGAGCGGGAGGGGAGCTCAGGTGAAATGGGGTGCCAGAGTAAATGCTGTCGGGGCGCCCCACGCCGGCCCGCACGGAAGGAACTGCTCGGTGTTAGAAGCCGTGCCCTTGCCTCCCGCGGAGCCGGCTGTGCCACCGAGGCGCCGGCCCCATCAGTCTCCGCTGCCCGGGCTGGTCGCTCACACAGCGTGCACCCGCGCTGGGGTCCAGCGGCTCCGCGTTGAGGAGGTTCCCGTTCTCTCTCTCCCCCTTTCCCCTGTGGTTAAGATGAATTCCACCGAGTCGTTTTGTTAATCGTCGGTGTTCTGTGCGTCGTCTTCACCACGAAAGTCGCGATCCCCTCACTGCACGAACCGGATGCAGAGACAGACAGGTAACAAGCGCGTGTCTGTCCTTGAGGAGCGCAGGGATGGGGCTCGGTGCCAGGGACGGTCATCGCACTCGCGAGCACAGACTGCAGGCGCTGACCTTGGTGTTCAGAGGGAGAGAGGACGGACGGACGCTGGGCGAGGGGGAGCAATCAGGAAGGGCTTTCTGGAGGAGGAGGCGCCCAGCAAGGCTTCAGGGTGGAAGGGTGGGCAGTGAGCCGGCGGAGGGGTGTGGACGGACGCCAGGCGGTGCCGGTGCCGGAGGAGTAACGCGGGGCAGGGCCTGTGGGCGCCCAGAAAGGTGGAGGGAGGCGGCCCCTGCCGGGCAGCTGAGATGTTCACCCCACGACCTTGTCCTCCGAAGGTAACAGATGACAGTCTGTGCTAAGTGAGAGGCGACATTCTGCGGTAACTGTGTGGAATTTACATAATTTAGCCCACCCCCCACAGGCGCGCACTTACCTGCACCCCCTCACCGGTGGGTTATTAACTTCAAATCGCATTTGGAGGAACAGTTCGTGAAGCCGTGAGGGGTGGTCGTTGGCCCCAAATGGGCTCATTTTCCAGCTGCCGGGTTATCGTCGGGGAGACGCACAGGGGGTGTAAACTCAGGAACCCCTCCGGACGGAAGCGTGAAGACTCCTCTTCGGACCCCCACCCTCTCTGAGGATCGGGTGCGAGCGTGTGGCTGTCCCTGGGAGAATCCCCAGGTCGCAAGCACACAGAGCTGAGCTCACGCCTGGGCCACGACGCCAAGGCCACGGCTGACCCGAGCCGCCCCCGGAGCTGGGGGAGGGGGTCACCTCTGCTGCCCCTCGCAGGGCCGCCCTGTTTTCCTAAGAAGTTGGGCGGCAGAGCTCACGCTGCTCGTGAGAACCACCTTGGGCCCCTGGCCGGTCTGGCTCCGTGGTTAGAGCCACGTAATGCCCGGGGCCGGGTGTGTTCCAGATCAGAGGTACCGTCTGTGTGGGAAGGAGGCTGTGAACTGTGCTCCACCCTGCAGCTGGGAAACACTGAGAGTGAAAGTCGAGACGAGACGGGGAAGAAAAGCTGAGGCTCCGGTCCGCGTGGGAATTCCCACAGGGGAGCTCCGGGGAGCAGGAGCCGGGATGGTGGCCGAGCGTCAACCAGGACACGTCTGTCCCCAGGCTGGAGAAGGGCGTCCTGGAGGGAACGGAGCACAAGCCCCGAGAGGGAGGGGACCCTGCTGTCAGCCAGACAGACGACAGACAGACAGTCTCTCGAGGAGCCAGGTGAGCCGTGGGAGACCCTCCTGCCCCGCAGTCAGGCAGGACGACAGCCCCCTGAGTGTCGCAGAAACTTCCGGTCCCGTCGGCCATGTCCGGGCGGAACAGTAATCCTCATAAGGTAATGTTGTGTCCAGTACAGAAAACCTTTCATTATACTTGAATAGTGCTTGAAATATTGCTACATGTGTATTTGAGCAAGAAAAACAGCACAGAGGGAAGGTGTGGGATCCAAGACATGATGGGGAGCAGAGAAATCACAGAAATGTTGTACGTGTGGTTGTTGATTCGAGTGAAGGAAATGATTCGTCCTGAAGGCGCGAAGATCCCCCCTTGTCTCAGCCATGACTTGGGGAGACACAAAATGCGTAAACAGGACGATACGGCGCAGGTTACGAACACATCCAATCAAAACATGCCGTAAGCGTGAACTAATGTGCTTTTCACAGCATGGCATTGACTTCTGTAAAATAAACAGAAATCGACAAATCTACAATCACCACCGATTTTAATGTATTTAAACCTATTTTCTCGGCAGTCAGGCGCCGCGAGGATTAAGTGATGTGAGGACAGAAGTGATGTGAACAACACAATGCCAGACGTGATATGTACCAACCTGGCACCACACATACCATAGTTATTACAATATAATTAGCTATTTTTGTTGTTATTTATCCTCATCTGAAGATGTTTTTTCATTGGTTTTTAGAGAGTGGAAAGGATGGAGAGAGAGAGAAACATCGATGTGAGAGACACATCGATTGGTTGCCTCCCACACGACCCCGACCAGGACCAGGGGTCTAACCTGCACCCCCGGGACGTGCCCTTGACCAGGAATCGAACCCACGACCCTCAGTCCGCAGGCCGACACTCTAACGGCTGAGCCAGCCTGGCCAGGGCTGCAATGGACTGTCCATCGGCCCGGTTCCCAGGCCGTACTTTCCGTCCCCACGACCGCGGTGCAGCTGCCCCCCCCCCGCGCCCCCCTCCTGCCCCTCCCGTCGGGCACCTGGGCCTTTGCCCAGTGAAACACCCCGAGAAGGACAAACACCATGTGACTTCACTGACACGTGGAATCTAAGAAACAGAACAAGAAAAGGACAATTTTTTTGAAAAATGAAATTGGCTGAAGGAGAGAAAACCCAAATCAGGGGGGAGAGAGGCAGGTTGTGAACAGGAAGAGGGGGCAGGAGCCCCTCTCCGAGCCCGGGCGGGGTCACGGCAGGAAAAGGACCAGGTGGCTTTGCCTCTGACCACAGATGGGAAACAGCAAATAAGATGTTAGAAAGTCAAAGATTACACAATAGACATGAATATGTACGTACAATAGCTGTGCTCGCAGTCTAGGTTTTTATGCAGCTTCTGGAAACAAAGAGGGAAAAGTAGCCCACGGTGTCCAAGGAGCTGACACGGGAACCGGGAACAGAGGGGCCTCGAGCATCAGGCCTGGGGGGCTCGGGGGGCAGAGCCGACCTGCCCTCCGGCCTCCCTGCCCACTGCCTTCAGCTCGGTGACCCGTCTGCACAGTGAGGCTCACGGCCGTGCACGTGGGCACAAGGGGGGGCTCTGCGGGCTGGAGCTGGAGCCGGGCTGGGGCCGGGGGCGTCCCTGGAGCCCACAATCGCCCAGCCGACGTGTGTCCGCACGTGTTCCGGCCGTTCATAAAAATCACATCTTGTGTCTGATCTGACACAAGGTTAGAATCGCTGTGTTTGAGCCTCATTCAGGTTTTTTTGGATTTTTTTCAAAGGCTGGAAATCTCTAATTTCACTTTTTAGCCATTAGCAGAACAAGAGTTTCATGTGTTTGTCCATCTGTTGTGTGGGTGAGGGGTGGCCCCACCCGGTGTCTGCACTCGGCGGACCTCAGCCCCGGGTGCTGCCCCGGCGGACCCGGCGCCTGAACACAGTGACACAGCGGGAAGGGACACGGGAGGAGGGCAGACAGGCCTGACCTCCCGCCGTCGCCCCCTTTCCACGGGCTTCACCCTCCCCCGAGCGGGCACTGTCCCTGCACCTGAGTTCAGAGCAGTGCAGGGACCCCGTGGTCCTGCCACATGGACAGATGTGGACATGACGGAGCTGAGAACTTGGGGTGCAGACTCCCGTCCGGTGTCCCGAGTGAGCTTGGACTCCCGGCGTGTGCTCTAGGGTGGGGGTGGGGGGCCCTGAGCAACTCACTGAACCTGCTTCTCGCGGTGCCTTCGTCTGTGAACCGAGACACTGACGAGCGTCGCTGCGCACAGCTCTGACGCGTCCTGTGCCGGGACAGAGGGCGGGCGGCCACCCCGCGCCGTCACCGGGTCCTTTCTGCCCCTCTCCCTCCAGATCCCAGGGGCGTCGACAGTTCGCGAAGCCCGGTTGCCAGGTGGAGACGAAGGCATTCAGAGATGCTTCATGATTTGTTCTGCTTTCTCTGAAAAGCGGCTGCCGATTCAGTCTGAAGAACACTCCCCTTCGAGGGGGCCACAGGCCTTGGAGGCAGGAAGGAGTGAGCGGCCGTCAGGGGCCAGTGTGGTCTCAGCGCTGATTGTTGATCGTCCCCTAGAGAGTCACGGGCCACGGCCGCTCGGGCTCCGTGGACGGAGAGGTCCCGGTTCATCCCCGTCAGGGCACAAGCCCGGGGTGTGGGCTCGATCCCCCGGGGGCGTGTGCAGGAGGCGGTCGGTCCAGGTTTCTCTCTCATCGATGTTTCTGTCTCTCCCTTCCTCGCTCTCTAAAAAGTCAATAAAAACATATTTTAGAAAAAAACAATAAAATTCCAACCTTAGCCTCTAACAAACAGACAGAGCTCCGGCTTCAGCTTCACAGTGGACGCCCTGGTGTCGGTCCGCGACTTGGGGCGTCGAGACCCCTCACTGGGTCTGCGGAGGAGCATGTGACCCCTCTGCCTCCTGCTGCCAGTGGGACCCCAGCGTCCGCACGACCCCGGCAACGCAACCCAGAGAGGGTGATGCAGTGGAGTCCGTGACGATTGACCAGAGCACTGTCCGGTCCTGACGGGCACTCGACAGGGCAGTTGTGGGGTCTCCGTCTCTGGAGGTCAGTGTCTGGAACGTGCCACGTGGTGCCAGCACCTTCCCCGGCCTCACCTGGTGGCCGAGCCCTGCTGTCCTCCAAGTGAAAGCAAGACCCCTGGGGCGCACTGAGGTGTCCCCAACGTTCACAGCCCCTCCTCCCACCTGCCTCGGGTCCGCTCTCCCAGGGGCCGTCCTTCCTTCTTCACGACCTGTCGCCCGCAGCCCCGTGACGGGCGCCCACACGCAGACCAGCACCGCGGCTCAGAGGGGCGAACACACGTCTGTGCACGACGCCCTGAGAACGCGGACCCTCTACGCCTGCTTTTCACGGAGACGCTGCTCCCCTGCAGCCTGGCTGTTCTCGCCTCGGCCCCTCGGTCAGCCCAGGACACCAGCGACCTCAACGGTTGGGGGTGGGGGGCAGCCAGCCTGGACCCCGACCTGGACCCTCACTCTTAAATGATATTGTGCACTTTTCGAATGTCTTTTGAGTGTTGACTACATGTCAGACACAGTGGGGTGCTGGCGCCCAGGGTCACGGGAGTGGGGTCTGTGCCCCGTGAAGCTCACACTCCTGAGGTGCCCGTGGCCCCGGCAAGTGCCCTGAACAGGCAGGTAACCCACAGTCCCCGGCTCGGCCGAGCCCAGCATCACAGGTGCGTGCGGGACGGAACCACAGCTTGGAGAGAAGGGGAACCACGGCTGTTCTCCAGAGTCGGGGTGAGCACGTTCGGGGACTGGGTGTGGGGAGCTGTGCCGAGCTCAGGGCGTGGTGCTGTCCTTGGGGCCAGAGCTCAGACACACGACGGCCCCCAGCTCAGTCCGACTGGGGAGGGGAGGCCGGCGTGTGGTCTTCCTCGTCCATCACAGCCCTCGGGGAGGAGACACCCTCCTGTGTGCTTCCCGCAGACGTGATGGACCTACTCTCCCGACAGGGTCATTGTCCGGGTCGGTCCAATTCCTCTGACACGAGGGCCGGATCGAGCGGACGCCAGTGTGTGAGAGAAAGAGCTGACGGTCGTTGTGTATCCGAGGGAAAGACCCAGAAATTAAACGGCTTGTCCTGGAACGCAGTCATCTGCCCCCTGAATCTGAAATTGGTGGCATCTTACAAACCCTCTCTTGGGGTCTCTTGAAAGAAGGGAGAATAACTGCATCTGTGCTGCGCCCCACATCGGCCCAGGCTGACGTCACGTCCAGGCCCGAGAAGGAGCCGAGAGATTGCAGAGCTGGACGGTGCTGACCACTGTCCCCCGGGTCACGAGCGCGTGTGTGAGGGCCGGGGCACCCCAGGAAAACGAGACATGCTCCTCGAGTTGGCAGGATGCGATCGGAATAAAGACCACTCACAGGCTTCTTCACGTACCCCCAAACTGCAAAGCATCAGGCTGCAATTATTAAAAGATCTCTCATTAGACAGCTCACCCCGACTTTCGTCTCCATGGAAACCAGATGCTCAGATGCGCCAAGATATTTTTGTCTTTGGAGTTTTGCATGTCTTGGAATTGGGACATGTTCGCAGACAGAAAGCCGGACCGGCTGAGCAGTGGATGGGACGTGGGCTCGGGAGCCTCTCGCTGGGCCGCATGGGTCAAACGAGTCAGCACCCCAGGGGCCACCACAGAATGGCAGCTTCAGAACGTGAAACTGAGCCTTAAACACCCATCAGGAAGAATATGTGTACCCCCATGTTCCTAGCAGCACGGTTTACAGTAGATCTGGGAACAGCCCAAGTGCCCATCAGTAGACGAGTGGATAGAAAAGCTGTGGTACATGTACACAGTGGAGTACTACGCAGCTGTGAGAAAGGAAGGTCTCTTATCCTTTGAGACGACATGGAGGGACCCGGAGAGCATTATCCTAAGCGAAACAAGCCAAGCAGAGAAAGACAAACACCACATGATCTCACTTATTTGTGGAAGATAGTGAACAAAATAAGCTGATGAACAAAATAGACCCAGAGACATAGAAAGGAGCACAATTCAGACTGACGGACCTCAGAGGAGGGGGTGGAGGGGAGAGAAGAGATAAAACAAAGAACCAATATGCATGTGTGTGTGACCAGTAAACATAGAGGACGATGCTGGAGGGGGGCAGGGTGGAGAAAAGGGTGTCGGGAAAGAAGGAGAAACATCTGTAACAAAAATTAAGGAAAAAACACAAAAGCTGAAACATCATAAAAATAGGCAACTCTGACATTTCCTGGCCCGAAGGGGGTGGGGTGTGTGACTGTGAGTGTGTGTGAGTGTGTGACTGTGAGTGTGAGTGTGAACAAAGGTGCTCTGTTGGCCCCTTGTGCCCAGACGACAGGCGTGCGGCCCGAGTGCCCCCCTGCAGTGTGGCCGTGGCAGGTGCCGAGGGAGGCTCCCCGTGTGGAGCGTGGGCGTTAGGCCGGGGGACCCTCTTCCGAAGTCTGTGTCGGCCGGTCCCCCTGCCCTCGGAGAAGGCCCCTCAGCCGGGGGGCTGGGACGCGCTCAGTCACCCTGGGCGGGCGGCCCCTCAGCAGTCCTGGCCGGAAAGCCACCCGAGGTGCCACTGTGGGCGTGAGGCGCGCGGGAGGGAGCGAGGCCACTTTGCAGGCCGGGCAGAGACTGGCTGAGGCATTTGTTTCAAGGGAAACAGATTTTTCTGAAAGAAAATGCCTGCACATCCTTGAGTGCCAGCGTAGGGAGGAAACGTCCCCGTGTGGGTGATGCACCCCTTCTGTGTCATTTTTCTTGGGGTGTGCTGGGGGGGGGGGATGAGCCATCTCTCTTGTCCTGGGGAGCAGAGAGAGAAACCTGCTGAGCTCACGTTCCAGCGCCGCCACCCAGTGCTGTGCCCCCCAGACATGTGGGCACAGGCCTCGAGGCCCCTCCCCTCCCCGGGCACCCCCACCCCAGGGCAGCCTCCCCGCTGCAGGGCTGGGTCCTCCCAGTCTGTCCACCAGGTCAGGAGCCGCAGCCGTAGCGAGAACTTCAGCTAAGCCGTGTGCAGGGCAGGCTCCGGTGCGAAGTCAGAGTCAGGGCTGTGGAGAGCGGCACCCCTCCTCGGGAGCCCCCAGGCCCGAGTCCACCGAGGTGCAGCCCAGACCCCGGCTGCCTGTGCCCGGCTGTGGGTGCTGCCGGTGGCCACTCCCCAGACGCTGCCTGGCGCACCGGCAGGCTCAGGAGCAGGTGGTGGTTTTGCGTCCTGCGGGGACCAGTTTCCGGGGTCTGGCTGCCACTGGGGGGGGAGGGCCCAGAGCTGCCTGCGCCACCACCTCCGACCCCACAGGGGCAGGAAAGCAGCAGACAGACCAGTGACGTCCCCACGGGCCCAGCCCGTCCTTGTCTGCCGAGACCAGGCGGGGGCGGGGGGGGGGCGGGGAACAAGGTGAGTGTGTGGACGGAATGAACCGAGATGACCTCGTCCTAGTCACACCTGCTTGGGGGGACCAAGGAGGGAGTTAGGTGCTGGGACTCCACCCACAGGTCCCAGGGCATAGTGGGCTCCTTACGCCCCAGTCCTGGGCCCCCCGATGCCCAGGGGCACAGAAACCGTCCTTCTGGGGAGCACCCTCGGCCCTGAGCCTGAGCCGACCGCCGGCTGAGTAAGTGCAGAGTGACCCGTTCTGCAGTGACCCCTGCCGGCCGCTCCTGACCGAGGCAGGTGCCGGGTGGACCACAGCACCAGGGAGGCAGGCCGTGGTCTCTCATCACCTCCCAGCTGCGTGGCCTGAGACCAGTAGTGGTCGGGAGGTTCGCTAGGGACTTCGAGTCACCTTCTCCCTGTCACGGGCCCACCCACTGTGGAAACACTGCCGAGTGTAACCCGCACGAACTCAGGATTTCACGCGAGGAGCCTGCTGCTGGCCACCGTGCCGTTTACCCGGCGGTTCTCGGCAAGTGACCCCCCCCCACCCCCGCAGCTCATTCGGAGCCGCCGGATGGCTCTGGAGGAACCTCCTTCCCGAGAACTCTGTCGCCTCGGCCGCAGTCCACACACAGGAAGCCCCCGGTCTCCTGGTGGACACGCGTGTGCAAGGCGCCCGCTCAGCTCGGAGACGCGTCCGCCCGTCGTAGACACTGGTGGGCTCCGGCTGCCAGCGCGGATGCTCCTGTTCCCTTTAGATCAGCTGAGACCCCGTCCGTCTCCTGCAGGAACCACCGTCGGTGCCCTGCTCAGGGCCGGGGTCTGTTTGCTGCAAATAAGGGTCTCGGGATGGTCTCGGCGGGGCCCAGAGGGGCCGGCTTCATAGCGAGAACGTTTTTTAAAAGTTACCACCAGAAGCATCACCTTTTGGCAGCGGACTAAGCGTTTTAATTTAAAAGAAAAAGTCACCGTCAGAGAAACTGCACCATTGGAGAATGAAATGAGACAGATTGTTGACAAACTGTCCTCAGTCTTCTGTGTTTAATAATCGCCAAGTACTGGACCCTCTAACTGACCTCAGCAGCCTGCCAGCCAAGGACTCGTTCTCGAAAGGATCTCCGTGGGGAGCTGAGGAACCAGCGTTTCGTGGTCCGACTGAGGAGCCTGGCGACGCAGAGCAGGGCCCGACCCCTGGCAGCCCCCCCGCCCTGCGGGCACCGTGCCCGACCGAACCCGTTTCTCGCCTTCACTCTCCCTGCGTTGTCTCCTGTGCTGTGTTTGGAAATACACCCCGTTTGTGAGTTTTTAGTCACTTGGTTACAGGTTAGGTTAGGTTCTCACTGAGCGTTTTCCCATGGTCAGGATAAAAACTTTACTATGTGTTTATGATTTTCATGAAGTGACTCTACCACGAATCTTTCCTTTCACGATGCCGAGTCCGACGGGACGACTGGTATTTCAGTGTTGTCGGCCCTCAGGGATGCGTGTCCTGTGTCCCAGTGAATGTGCTGAGGCCAGGCCGTAGCCTCGTGCGGGACGGTGGGGCCAGAGTTAACGGAACCCTAACAATTTCGGCCGAACAGCATGTAAACGGGTCTGTGACTTAAAAAAATTTTTTTTTTCTTTATTGATTTTAGAGAGAGAGAAACATCGATGAGAGAGAAGACTGATTGGCCGCCTCCTGCACGCCCCCCACTGGGGATCGGCCGGTGTGAACTGGGGGACCTGGGGAGTACGGCCAGCGCCGAGGTGCCCAGACAGCAGGGCGGGGCCGGGAGGAGCTCGGGACCAGGCGGCCTGGCTCTGTGCCAGCCCCGGAGGACCCCGGGGTCCTGCCCTCCCTGGGCCTGTGCCGGTGGGAGAGACACCAGCTGCGCAGACAGGACCCGCCAGGGCGCGGTCTCCCAGCACCTGGCGCGTGCGTGCCGGGCCGCTGCTGGTCAGACATCTCTCGTTCCTGTTCGAAGCCATGATGTTCATTATCCATAATTAATATTGCAACGGAGGGATCCCAGGAAGATGTTCCACTCGCGTGCGCTGGTTTATCTCTGTCAGAAAAACCTGACGTGTGCTCGGGCTCATGTCTTCCTCCAATTAGCCGCAGTGCCGCGCGTGTGTCGTGTGTAAAATTGATTAATTGTGGGGACACCCAACATACGAGCATCTGCCTTTTCCACTTGGTGCCTCTCCTGGTGGCTTGGGTCGGTGTTTCCTCCACGGTGCGGGGGTGGCAGAGACCCCTGCGCGCTGGACAAAATGCCGCCAGGAAGCACCTTGTTTCCCGGCACTGACGGGATGGCTCTGGCGGGACAGACAGCAGGACAGACAGCAGGACGTTCGCAGCCTGCCCAGTGCTTCCGTCCCCATCCTCCGTCCTTGGGTGTCGGGAGTGAGTGTTAGTTTGAAGGTACCTTGTGTTTAGAACCACTTCACCAAACGCACTGCAGTAGTGGCCCGTGCTGGGCGGCTCGCGGCTGAAATCACCTTTCGTTTGGCTCCGAAGACACCAAGCCCGTGGCTCCGATCTCTTAGACAAATGTTCACAGAGTTGCAGATGTTTTAACCAAAACAAATTGTTTAAACAAACATGGATCCAGATATGTGCGAGGCCTTTTCCGTCTTATTTCACATGTCACCCCGTGGTCTGGGCACCAGCAGGAATCCCCCGTGTGGGGTGCGGTGAGGAGGAAGCTTCCTTCCTGCAGAGGCTCCAAGGCAATGCAGCTCGGCTGTGGGGGGCCCTCTCCTGCTGACGGCTCTGCTCTGCCCCCCGCCAGTCTGCGCTGGTCTGCTCCCGGGCTGTGGTCGCTCTGCCGCTGCCCGGCCCTGGGGAAACACCTTCCTGTCCCTGCTCAGCCAGGAGGAGGCCGCCCTCCCTGGTGGGAAGGAAAGTCCCCCCGGGGCGAGGGGAGCCGGCTGATGGAGACGGAAGAAGGTTAGAACAGCCGTGGACAGTGTCTGTCTCGTGTTGGGGAGTCTGTCCCCCTGATCTCTCCGTCACGACGGGTCGGCCAGCCCGAAGGTGGTGTGGTCACCTTTTGCCGGCTCCTCCTCGGGTCGCATCAGACGCCCGGGGCCCTGCTGGCCGGTTCTTGCTGGAGTCTGTGCTGCTCAGGGCTTTGCAGGGAGGGGACAGGAGCTGCCTGCCGTCGGCCGGATCCGGTGCGAAAGGGCCTGAGTTTCGTGGCTGAGCTGAGGTGACGGTGACAGTGATGGTGACAGTGACGGTGACAGTGATGGTGACAGTGACGGTGACAGTGATGGTGACAGTGACGGTGACAGTGACGGCGATGGCTTTCATCCCACATGGAAGCCCAGCCCTGTGGTCGACGTTCTCCCTGCTCACAGGAAGGGGAGACGCCCGGCGCTGACGCTTGTCACCTGAGCACCCTGCTTACGTGGCCATGAGGGGAGACCACACTGGTTACGCTTCACTCCACCTGCCAGAGGCTACTTGGTTTTGTTTTTATCGTCACCCAAGGACATTTTTGCATTTATCTTCAGATAGAGCAGGAGGGAGAGAGGGAGGAAGAGAGACAGAGAAACATCGACATGAAGGGACACATCGAGTGGTCAACACCCACACGACCCCAACCAGGGCCGGGGACAAACTGCAACCGAGGTCCGTGCCCTTAGCAGGAACCGAACCCGGGTCTCTCTGGTCTGCAGGCCGACACTCTAACCGCTGAGCCAAACCGGCCAGGGCGATACTCTGGTTTTTAAGGTAGTTTTAAATTCAGAACAACTGCCCGCCCAGGTGACTCCGTTTGTTGGACTGCACCAAAAGGTCGCAGGTTCGATCCCAGTCGGGGAGCATTTGGGCGGCAACGGGCTGATGTCCGCCCTCCCCCTTCCTCTCTCCAACATCAGTAAAAATGTATCCTCAGGTGAGAATTAGGAAAATAAGTAAATTCAGACGATTGCTTTTCCAAGTCACTGTTCTCCTGGGACAAGAATCGGGAACACCTGTGGGCGGACTTGGTCCGGACGGGACGGGTGGCGCTGTGCCCGCTGTGGTCTCTGCGCCGTCTCAGGCTCGCTCCTCGTGGTTTTCACGTCCAAAACGTAGTCTCCATGGGTTGAAACGCACTGCACTACTTTTCAAGAATTTATGGAAGTAGCAGTCGGAATGTGAGTGTCTGCATGTGGGCGGGTGTCCCCTCCTTGTGCGGGGTTCTCACCACAGCCGGGAAATGCTGGTGGGTAACAGGAGACTCCGGGAGGTGGATCACTGACCGGATCCCTCGGAGGGAACAGGTGCGGTGGCCACATCTCCCCTCCCTCCGTCCTGGCTCACAACCCCTGCCCCCAGCCACACCCCTCGGGCCTCTCGGGGGACCTGGGGGCTGACACCGGCCCCACGGTCACTCAGCCCTCCGGGCCTGTCGAGAACACTGGCCCGTGGCCTGGGTGTGGACAGGCAGGACTGCGCTCTGGGGTGCGGGGCTGGAGGGGCGGACATCTGAGGGGGACGCAGACACAGGGAGTCGGGGCATCAAGGCGCCGAGCAGCCTTGGGGCACGTCCACCCTCTCAGCCAAGTGTGCCCAGCTGTGCACTGGTCATTCCCACCACGAGTGCCCCCAGCGGCTCGAGTGGCCCCGAACTTGCGAGCAGAGGGCGTGACGGGCGCCAGTGGCAGAGGCCAGGCAGTGACCAGCGAGGGGAGGGCCGGTGCATGGACTTGGCTGTGGCCTGGGGCTTTTAAGAAGGTGGGCAGTGTGCTTTGCGGCTGGGGTGAGGGTCCGGGTGACCCGGGGAATCTGGACTCTGTGGGCATCTCAGAAGGTCTCCAGGAGGAAGTTCCACGTGGGGTCGGCTCCTGTGTGCGAGGAGCAGCCACAGAGGCGGAGACACAGTTGGACGCAGCTCAGGTGCCGAACCTCAGGCGGCTTCCAGCAGAGGTGACTGCGTCCGCTCTGGTCGTTCTGAGGGTCCCACCCTGCGGAAGGAGGGCCGCGGGGCCCCCCGAGGACGGGGGTGACGGGCAGGTGTGTCTGGCCGGCCTCGGGGAGCTGCCGCGGAGCAGGAGGGTTTTTCTTCGCAGCAGGTTGTTCACTGACCTGTGCCTGTCCGATGAAAACAGTCGTGACAGTAATCAGAGGTAAAATCCTTCTTTTCAAAAAAGGTGGGCGTCCCGGGTGCTCGCCTGCAACGTGTCGGGACGGGAGTGGGCGGAGGGAGGAGGCTGGGCTCCTCAGAGCCGCCGGCGGGCAGTGGGAGGCAGGGACGGCCGGACAGAGCGCTCGAGGACAGACAAGTGCGTGAACTTCTGAATAAACTGCTCATAGCTTCTTACGATGTTGCCTGTTGGGATTTGGGGGAGCTCTTTCCAGAAATCAGGACTGCATCATTGCCGGTCCGGCAGAATACACCACCATGAGTTCCGGAATCTGACGTTTCTGGTTTAAAACAGAAACTTCGCCCGTGATTATTGTCAAACCGGGCTCTGCAGACCCTCAGTGCACAGAGACGCTGGGAAGAGATGCTGCCTCACCCTGCAGGTGGGAGGCCCCCCAGGGAGCGACGGTGGCCCCCAGCACCCTTCATGGGGCGTTCGGAGGTTTAGGGGCATGTGGCCCGGACGCTCGGAGATGCGGGGTCACTAGGGGCCCCCAGGGCTCCCTGCCGCAGCCGATGAAACGGATGGAGCCGGATGTGAGCCGCTGGGACTTTGTGTGAAATGGACACAAATACACCTGCGCTGTTAGTTCACACGCTCGGATAGGAGCCAACGGAACCATAACCTCTGAGGCAGATCAGTGTACGGTCTTCTCCCACCTACTCTCGCGCCAGCTCACCAGGCTGCGTCCCACATTTGCTGACGACAAAAGTCCAGCTGCCCGACCAGCAGTTCAGCATCGTTCCCCCGACGTCTTCCCTGCTCAGGCGGCCCCGTTGGGACTTTACTGGCTGCCATGGTGGCAGCGTCAGGGGGAGACGTGATCGCAGTTTTGGCGAGGAAGCGCACTGCGGGGGGAACGGCACGTCAGCCCCGGGCGGGTGCGCCTCTGTGAGGACACGGAGAACCGTGCGCACACACGGAGGCGCCTTCACGGGGCTTCAGAAACGGGGTTGGGAATTGGGGTGATTGTAATGCAGCGATTTTTCAATTAAAAAATGGATCTGTATCTTCCTGCTCTCTCGCCAGGTTACAAGCTTTCTACTGTGATTGAGATGAGGGCGCTTCACCGACCTGCTCTGAACGGCAGGGTGTTTAGTGTCCCCATGTCAGCCAGAGGACTTAGCTCTATTCAAGTGCAGAAAATGCCACACACACGCAGAGCTCATGGGAACCCGTGTAGGGACATCGGGGCCCCGGTGCGACCTAGGGGAAGCGGAACAGCCCTGGCCGGTTAGCGCGTCGGCCTGCGGACCAGAGAGACCGGGTTCGCTTTCCGCTAAGGGCACGGACCTCGGTTGCAGTTTGTCCCCGGCCCTAGTTGGGGTCGTGTGGGCGGCAGCCACTCAATGTGTCTCTCTCGCATCGATGTTTCTCTCTCTCTTCCCTCCTCTCTCCCTCTCGCTCTATCTGAAGATAAATGCAAAACTGTCCTCGGGTGAGGATAAAAGAAGAAAAGAGTCGGTGTTTTGCACACACCTCGCTGTCTCCCTGGGGGGCGGTCTTGAGCCGGGGGCTGTTTCAGTCGCTCCGGCTGCAGGGTAGAGTCCCTCAGTGGTCAGCGTGTCTGCAGCAGGACGGGCAGAGGTTGTAATGTCAGGCTCGGCCAGATGGGGCCAGGAGGACCATTTTACCTGCACCCTGACTCCTCCCTGACCCCTCGAGAGCACCCAGCCCCACTGTTGTGGGTTGTGAGTTCTGGGTGCAGAGCCCCCTGGCGCAGGAGGGGTCAGTAATGAGCCCACGTGTCTCCAGGACCCCCCACCAGCTCTGTGCTCACCCTCCCCGTCCCCGTCCCCTCCGGCTCGGCCGCAGGCGCCTGGGACTCAGCCCCGGGCAGGACAGTGGGTGGGGAGGGGCGTCCGGCTCCGTGTGGAGGGGTCAGGAGGGCGCAGCCAAGGCTGAGGGTGCTGGTGCCGGGCGGGCAGCTGGACTTCCTGTGGCCTTTCTCACTCCACCCTCTCACAACCTTTGACTCCGTATCCTTGTCCCCATTTCACAGATGGGGACCTGAGACCCAGGTGACCTGTCCGACCTGCACCAGCCTGGTCCGAGCGAGCCGGCCTCCCCGGGCAGCGGGCAGTGGGCAGTGGGCAGCGGTGTGGGCTGTGCTCGCGGTGCCGGAATAGGCAGCCGTGCGGAGGCCAGTGGCCCAGGTCACACAGGGGAGGTGGCGACCTGGGCTCCCGGAGGTGCTCAGAGCCGTGGTCTCAGGTCTCGGGGCTCAGAGAGGGTGGCCGCACGGTGACTGTCACCCCAATGGCTCTGAGAGGGGTTTGCCTGTGACACAGAGAGCCCCCCTGACAGCTGTCTGCTGAGCACTGTCCCAGACAAGGGCACTGCGGGGTCTCCGGAGGCTCGGTGGCTCCCCAGCCTCGTGAGCAGGGCCACCTCCTTGCTTTTCCTCTGCCGGTGACGCCCGAGGGGGCCGGGACTCCCCGGGAGGGAAGTCATGGACGGCTGAGCACAGGGTGCGGGGCCCTGCCTGCGGGGACCCTGTGTTGGCGTCACAGACGGGGGCGCGGCTGCGGCCCAGTGGTGACAGGGACGCGGCCCGTCCCAGCGGGAGCCGGTCTCCAGTCCCAGCGCGGCGAGTGCCCAGCTCCCGGTTCAGTCCTTCTGCTCAGGTGCCAGGCCCAGGGCTGCCCGCAGCCGATGGCTCTGGAACCCGGGCTGGGGAACGGGGCGCGACCCGGGTGCTGCCGTGGAGCCTGGGACTCACTTTGTTCCCCGCGGTGCGCTGGGCGCGGGATGAGGTACGAGGTCGGTGGACGCCCTGGTGGGACTGTCGCCGAGGAACAGGTCGCCGGCTTCGTCTGTCATGTCTGACGAATGTGACTCACTTTATTAACATCCAGAGTGGAAACCATGAATCACAGCCTGGAGGGTTAGATCAAAACTCAGCGCTGCAGCTCCACGGGACGGAAGGTGGTATTTGCAGAGACCCCGGCTCTGGGACAGCCCATCACGCGTAGGAGTCACGAGCACCTGCCGATACAGGATTTGAGAGTTGACAGTGACGCTGAGTGTGTGTGTGCACCCGTGTGTCTGCTGTCCGTGTGTGGACAGCTCCAGCCCAGGCAGCAGGTGTGTGGGGGGGGGGGCGGCAGGGGGCCCGTCCCCGCACACCGACAGCGGTGACCAGGGTGCTCCAGCTCCCTGCAGACCCAGGACTCTGCCCCCGGGGCCTTGGGCGGGGGGGAGGTCTGAGAGCTTTCAGTGACGTTTGCTCCTTCAGCTTTGGGGTTCTCAGCCCTGGAGGCAGCGGGTGCCCCACGAAGCCCCGGCTCACCCAGCCCCCGGGCCAGGATCCTTTCCTGTCACTGAGTCTCAGATGAACAGCGGACGTTGCACAGGACGTACAGAAACCGTCCTGTTTACCTGAACTTCAGGTTTGTCTCAGGTCCCGGCAGCCCCGCCGGGCCTCAGATGCCCCAGCGCAGAACCACCGGCCACCGTCGCACAAGGACTGTGGTTCCGCCGAGAGCCCTGGGACCCGGCTCTCCCCTACGGGGGTGTGGGCAGCGACCACGCCGAGCTCACAGGCTTTCCAAGCACAGGGTCCTCCCCTCTGCGCTCAGACAGCGTTTACATCGACGCAGCACGAACGCGGCGTCGGGTCGAGAACCTGCTACAGCGCCGGTGGTGCTGGGGCGGCGGGAACACGCGCGCTGGGGGCTGGGCGGGAGCGTCTCACGTGAACACGATGAGTGTCGGTGTGGAGGTGGGTGCCGTCCGGGCTGCAAGGCAGACAGCGCCAATGCTGCCGTGAAGACTTCAGATTCTAAACACGAAACACGCTTTTCGCCTCGGCATCTTTGTCTCTCCTCCGAGTCCAGAGAAATTCAAAATGAAGTGCGTGTTGCTTTGAGCCGCACCCGACTCCCCGGGAAGAGGATTCTTAACCTCTGTGCATGTGAGGCTCACCCGACAAGGTCCTCGAAGCTGGAAACCAGGGCTGTGGGGCGCGTCGGGCGTCCTGTGGGGCCACTGTCTCCAGGGCCGTGTCCGTCCTCGGCGACCTTCAGCTTCTCCCTTTGACTCATTGAAGTGACATTTCAGTGTCAGTGACGGTTCTGCAGATGGAGGGGCAGCTTCTGCCGAGACTCCGTCCTTGGCCCAAAACAACACGCCGAGCGTCTCCGCGGTTCTGAAAGGAGAGCCGCCGCCGGGGGCTGGGCGCGGGCGGCCGGCAGCTGTGAGGGACGGAAGAGGAAGCGAACGTCCACACTAATCAGAGTCTTTGTCCTCGCGGAGCAGAAACGGCTTCTTGATTGGAGCAGCTGCGGCAGGGGGCTGTGCTCTCTGTAGAGGTGACCTCCAGGGGAAAGCGTCCCAAAGCCCAGCAGACGGTCAGCTCGCCACGCTGTGCGCTCGTCCTCAGAAGCCAGGCTCACGGAGCCTCGGTGCGAACCCCGAGGGGCTGCGCCGTCACACCTGCAGCCGGCCCGCCACAGGCCTGGTGCCCGTTCCACCCACACCTGTGCTCCGTGGGCTCCGTGGGCTCTGGGTGCCGTGGACTCCGTGGGCTCCATGGGCTGTGCCCTTTCTGCCCACGGGGAGCAGCCGCCTGCCACCATCACATTTCCACCCCATCTTCCCCCTCGAGCGCGTAACCGAGAGGCAGGAAGAACACTGAGCCCTGGGTGGGATGAGCACCTTCCAAGGGCCCTGCAGACCCTCGGCCGTGAGCACAGGCAGGTGGACCGGAGCAGAGCACAGGTGTGCGTGGGCGGCAGGGGTGCGGATAGCCCAGAGTGGGGAGCAGGACCTGGGAAGAGACAGAGGGCGGTGCCCAGGTGAGCGGCTGGTGCAGCAGAGCTCGGGGGTCTGCACACAGCTGGGCGGGTGGGGAGCAAGGACAGGCCTCCTGTCGGCCACAGTACGACACCCGCGCTCGGGAGCACCTCCCGCTCCCCGAGGTGAGAGCATCGTCTCAGCCACAGAAGGTGGGGTGTCTGGTGAGAAACCCGGGCAGGGACTTCCTGCCCCTGCCGACTGCCCCCTGGTCGGCCCCCCGCCGGCTTCGGTTTCTGCACAGGAGCTGGGGCCTGGGCAGGGCCCTCACCCCGCCGGCCCCTCGGCCAGTGCTCGCAGAGGAGAGCTCATGGCTGCTCCCCAATAGCGTGGAGCTCAGGGAGGATTTCTCTGGAGAAAGGCACAGCGTGGAAATGAGAATTCGGGGGACTGTGGGCGGCCACTTGCCACCATGTCCCTTGTGCACCCTGGCAAGGGGGCCAGTGCTGGGACCCGCGGGACGCGTGTGTGAGCAGGAAGGCGGCGGGTCCCTGGCACCGGGAAGAGTCTGCGTCGGTTTTGCTGCTGGTCATGAGCTCCTGACCCGACACCTTCTCGTGAGCAGCCGCTCTTCGTGCGTGAACATGGCTTTCCTTCGACCTGCTTCTCCGAATACGTGGTTCCTCTGTGTGCTTCCTGCCGGCAGGGTGCAGAGACGTGTGCTGGTGACTTGTATGTACGGGGGCCTGAGATCCGAGGCTCGGGCGTGTGCGTTGGCTCTGCTCTCGGCCAGGCCTTGCAGGGGTGTGCGGGGCTCCGGGCTCAGGGCTCAGGGCTCAGGGCTCCGGGAAGAACCTCGCACCTCACTGAGGCCTCCAAACATGTGGGGTGAAAGGAGCTGGACCCCCAGGTGCGGCCCTTGGTGACCTCAGGGGCGTTCCCTGCCCCCGAGGCCTCCGCTCCCCGTCCACCCTGCTGGCCGTGGTCACTGCGGCCGGACCACAGAGGGTCCGGGCCGTAGCGTGAGGCACGGGGGTGTGGGCGTCTGCAGATGTGACCCAGATCGTGGTACGTGTCACTGCTTCTCGAAATGAGCGTCCGCAGAGCCGGGAGGCCGCTCCGACAGTGCGGGGCCGAGAGTTACACCGGGCAGCACGCGAGGCAGGCGCACAGCTCGAGGGGCCGGCACCAGGAGGGCACGTGGCCGCCCTGCGTGGAGGACCCCGGGCCGGGGCGGGTCAGCTCGGGCCCGTGGAGGCCGATGTGTCGGCCCAGCTCCTGCTCCTCCCTCAGCGGCCTCGGGCCCCGGGTGCAATCGCTCCATCCCCTGGAGTCCCAGGAACGGGGCGGAACTGAAATGACCAGAGACACGGGTGACCGTTCCCGAAGAGCCCTCCTCAGTGGCGCCCCCAGGAGGCGGTGAGCCAGCCCTGAGTCCAGCCCTGTCTGTCTTTGTGCACGGACAGCGTGGGCAGCGTCCAGCGGCCTCCGGACTCTCTGTGATGCCAACACTCTGGAACCAGAAGTGATGATGATACCGACGGGGCGATGGCCAGAGGGGGCTGAGGCCAGGACCCGGTGTCCAGACACTTGGCGGTGGACGCATGGCTCCGGCCCTCGTCACGCCGTCCGCCGTCTCCCGGGGCCTGGACTCCGTGGGGCAGGCAGTCACCACGAGAAGAGTCCGACGCACCAGACGGCGTGGCCGGGCAGGGCAGTCTCGGTCTCGGTGTTGATGGTGGTTGTCCTCGGGGCGCCGGGCTCTGGGGACCCCAGCACAGCCACTTCGCGTTCCTCCTTGAACCCCTGATGGGGGGGACTCTGGCGGGGCCCAGGGGCGGCGGCTGGGAACTGTGTTCATGCTGTCAGCAGGTGCGGGTGTTGCCCAGGTCCCGGGACAGCGTGTCCTCCGTCGGTGTTTCCTTTCCCGGGTCGTCTGACTTCTCCCCAGCCCCGTTCTGCTCCGGCTGCTCACATCATGTTTGCCCCTGAGCTTTTAGGGTGCTTTTTCATGGAGGGAGGGCCTGAGCCCGTGGGGAGGGAGGACGCTGCAGCCACACGGGGGTGGTGCCTTTGCTCAGGACAGCAGGTCACGACCTCTCCTCCTCCCCCAGCCCCGCTGTCTGCTCTCGTCTCCGCCCCCGCGGGGACACCTCCCAGCATGCCGAGTGCCTCTCGTGCCCACAGGCAGTGTCGTCACACTGATGACCCAAATATGACCCAAACCAGCCCAGTGCACCTGGTGAGCCTCACACGAGAAATGGCTCATGTGTGTGTCAGCGAAGCACACGCAGACCCCTGGCGCCGAACACCTGGGGGTGGGGTCCGGGCGCCCTGGGAGCAAAGGCTGCAGGGGCAGCTGAGGCAGGGGGGACGCCCGATGTCCACACGGACTGCGGAGGGCGACCAGAGTCCGCCGTCCTCACGGGCCTGCCCCAGGCCGCCCTGTGGACGGAGCCCTTCCTCTGGGGGCCGTCCACCCACGCTGGTCACCTGCCCAACATCATTCTTCTCGTCCTCTGCCTCTTTGTTCGCGGGACCCCTGACTCGTTCCCTCATCTGTCCAGGGAAACCCTGCCGAGGGGCTCGGTGCAGAAGGGCCCTGAACAGACGCGGGGGTCGTGGTCGAAGTGCCCCTCAGCCTTGGAGACGGAGACAGTGGACCAGCCAGGTCTGCCTGCGGCTGTGTGTCCCCAGGTGATGTGCTCAGCCTCTCTGGTCCTCGTTCTCACACTGAAACATGTACAGGCCGCGACCGCCGGACACATGCTGTGAGGACAGGCGGTGAGGAAACCACGGAGCCTCCGTCTCCCCAAGAGGCCCAGGCTCACGGCCTCGGACAGCAGCTCCCGGGGAGCGGGCGGCACTGTGTGACCTTGCAGGTGACCTCGGGGAAGGCAGGAGGTCCGTTCCCCCTGGTGGCACCACTTGCATCCCGTGCGCCTGACACGCCCTCGGCTGCGGCCACGGAGGCCGTCGTGCAGGTGGATTCAGTGTGACCAGGGGGAGCACAGGACACAGCCACACCGGCCACACGTGAAAGAGCACCGCTGTGGCTGAGCCTCGTGTGCGGTCAGTCCCATGGCGTGGACGCAGCCAGTGCTGTGTGTGGGCGGCGAGACCCGGCGGGAGTCACACCGGGAAGGGCGGCTTCTCCGACGGAGACTGAGACCCCTGGCGGCACTCGGATGTGGGGGGGGGCTTCCCAGACGCTCCGGCCAGGGCACGTTTCTGTCTCTGCTAAGAAGCCAGGGCGGAGGTTGGACACCACGGCCGACAGGTGTGCTCACCTCACCTGTGGTCCCTGCGGCCTGGCCTCCGGGCCGAGCTGCGGTCCGTGTGCACGGTGAGCACAGAGGCTCAGCGCAGGGCCCAGGTGCCGGAGGCCGAGCGCAGACCCGGCCGAGCTGCTGTCCCCACGCACCAGGCTCAGGCGGCCGGTCCTCGACTTCACTCAGGTGGGGCGGAGGACGAGGTCTGAGAAGTGTTCCCGTGAGTGTCTTCCGGCCCAGGCAGGGAAGGTGGGGGGCTGCCGCTGTGGGCGGGCACCTGGTTTGAGGCTGTTCGAGCAGGATGTGCCTTGTGCACGCGGGGCGTCCGGGCGGCGACGCACAGGCTGCCCGGTGCCTGTCCGGACCGAGGGTCACACGCTGGACCCACATTTCAGCTGAGAAGACTAAGCCCGGCGGGCGAGGCAGGCGACGGGTCCAGGTGTCAGCAGGCACAGGTGGGCTTCTCGGTTCACAGTGAACCCCAACTGGAGCCTGGACGCCCCACCCTCCCCCAGCTCGTGTCGTCCAGCCCTGCTCCCTGCTCCTGGCCTCGGGCTGCTCAGGGAGCCGTCTGCACACGGGAGGGCGTCCGGTGGGCACAGCCCCGCACACTCCTGCCGGCCTGGCTGCCTCTCCTGAGCTGCGCTCACACTGGCCACTCGGCGTCGCCGTCCCCCGCGTCCACGCTCGCTCTGAGACCCTGCGCTTGGCTGCGTCCGGTGTAGACGGCGAGACCGAGCGAGGGCTCGTGTGGCTGATGCTCCTGACTCCATCCCCACCCAGCGCGAGACGCTGTCAAGGTGAGACGCTGGCCACGTGGCTGCGGTCTCCATGGCAACTGCGCTCAGAGCTGCCTGTCGCGTCTCGTTGTGTCTGCACCACACCGCGCACAGCCAGCGGGCTCAGTGTCTCGGGGTGTCCGTCCAGGACGCACGGACGTGAGGGGCGGAGGTGCTGTCCAGGCCCAGGTGGGCGAGTCCTGCGCAGCCGTGTGATTAGACCTTTTGTGAAACGCTCGACGCAGGTCAGACGCCACACGTGTGAGAGTCTGTTACATATGCAGAACGTGGTCGTACTTTCAGAAACGGTGACTGAAGAGAGACCTGCTTCCTCCGCACCCTCCACAGAGACCTCGGCTCCCTCCCTGTGAGCTCACTGGTGTGTCAGGTGGGGGGGGGCAGGTGTGGGCACCACGTGCTGGACTCTCCCCGCCGGGCCCCAGCTGGGCTCACTGTCCAGTGTCACTAGCAGGAGTCGTGTGGACCACGGTCTCAGACCCACTCATGATGGCGGAAAGTCTGCATAACACACGTGTAGAGTGGAACAAGGACCTGTACTGATATTTGCATGACAAAGAACACAGTGGGATGCATGTATGATGAAATCCTGTCTGTGTCCATGTGGAGACGTGTCACATGTACAGTGAAACCCCATCTGTGTCCATGTGGAGACATGTGTCACATGTATGATGAAACCTTGTTTGTCTCTGTGTGGAGACGTGTCACATGTACAATGAAACCTCACCTGTCTCCGTGTGGAGATGTGTTACATGTATGATGGAACCTCATCTGTGTCTGTGTGGAGACACGTGTCACATGTATGATGAAATCCTGTCTGTGTCCATGTGGAGACGTGTCACATGTACAGTGAAACCCCATCTGTGTCCATGTGGAGACACGTGTCACATGTATGATGAAATCCTGTCTGTGTCCATGTGGAGACGTGTCACATGTACATTGAAACCCCATCTGTGTCCATGTGGAGACACGTGTCACATGTATGATGGAACCTCATCTGTGTCTGTGTGGAGACACGTGTCACATGTACTGTGAAACCCCGTGTCTGTGCAGAGACCAGCAGCCTGCATGTCTCGTGCTGGATCCTGGGGTGCTGGTGCCCGGGCACAGCAGTGCCGCAGCCCAGTGGGCCCAGAGGGCAGGTGCCGGTCAGGAGACGTCCTGAGTGACCCACACCTTCTCCGGGCAGGAGGAGAGATTTGTGTTTGTGACAAGGGGACCTGACATGAATTGATATTAAGCATTAAAAGAGGGCAGGAAGCTTTGAATGTTGGGGTGAGGCCCCTGACAGGGCCGGCTCCCCAGGCAGCACGGGGTGGCCCGCCGTACGGTGCTGGTGCTCCTGGGACCCGCCCAGCGGCAGGCGCAGGGAGGTGGTGCTGGGCCGACAGGAAGGGTGCTGACCTGAGGGAGCGTGAGCCGCCCCCGGAGCAGGACCGAGTGGGCGACACCAGCGCTGAGCACTCGGGGAGGCGCAGACCACCGCTCCGAGCTGCGTGGCGCCAGGGTGCGCGGGCCTCCGGGCGGGGGCATCGTGGGGACAGGGTGACGACGTTCTGGGCGCGACCCGGACACACACTAACGGTGACTCTGTTTCTCTCTTTGCAGACGAAGAGAGCGGGGACCTGGTCCAGCCGGGCATCAGCTTCCCAGGGCCGGCGGAGGAGGATCTAGGTAGGGTCTCTCGGCCCAGCCGGACCTCGGGCTGGGGACCGTCACGTCGGCCTCAGGGGACCTGCCCACCAACACACTCACTCCTGTGTTCCACTCAGAAGAGACCTACGTAAAGTGTGAAATCGAAAAATGTCACGTTGCCCTGGCCGGTGCGGCTCAGCAGAGTGTCGGCCTGTGGACCGAAGAGTCTCGGGTTCGATTCCAGTCTAGGGCACGTGCCTCACTGCGGTCCGGTCTCAGCCCTGGTCGGGTCATGCGGGAGGCAGCCAGTCGACGTGTCCCTCTCTCTCCCCCTCCCACTGTATCTGAAGAGAAATGGAAAGATGTCCTCGAGTGAGGATTAAACAAAAAAATCTTTTAAACGAAAGATTCCTCGCGTGGCAGCCACGTGCGTAAAGCTGTCCTTTTGGACATCGGGGTGTGGCCGTGGCCGCGCTGTGCCGGCTGCCTCTCGGGGCAGAGCGTTGTCCGTGGCGCAGACAGGGAGCCTCTGACGGTGCCTTTGGGGAGGACGCGGCCGTGTGCCCGGCGACGGGGAAGCTTTCTGGGGACTGACCTCACGTCCGTGATGGGCGTGGATGAGTGCGGCACATCTAACCGGCCACGTGGGACAGGGAACGAGGGTTTGGGGCAGAAGTGTCCCGACGGGAGGGGTACAGACACCCGGCCGGGCTGTTTCTGCAAATTGAAACTAGTTTTCAGTTACTGACTTAGGACCTGGGGACTCCTCTCCGTTTCTGGGTGCAGCCCCCCCTCTCCTCAGTGCCGGTTTCAACGAGCACAGTCCCTGGACTTGATGCTGCCAAAGGAGTGCAGTGCCCCCCGTGGGTGCCCTTCCTCGAACGGGGAACGTGCCCGACCCCGTCAGGCCCTGTCAGGCCGCGTCTGTCCTCATTCTTTGGCTGCACCGACAGGAAGCCCTCGGCGGGGTGGTGTGCACACGAGAGCCTCATCCCCCAGTCTGGAGGCTGTGAACCCCAAAGTCAGGCTCTGCCGAGGCCCCTTCCTGGGCCCGGAGGTGTCTTCTCACTGGGTGGGGGCGAGGCGGCCCCAGGCCTCTGTGACGGAAGCAAGGTATTCCCAGGTGTATTTGTACATGCACACACGTGCACACAGTCACACATGTGCACATGGTTGCACACTCGTACACACGTGCACACAGTTACACACATGCACGTGGGTACACACATGCACACGGTTACACACACATGCATGCAGTTACACACATGCATGCACACACGTGCACGCAGTTACACAGTGCACATGGTTACACACTCGTACACACATGCACACGGTCACACACATACACATGGTTACACACACATGCATACGGTTACACACGTGCACATGGTCACACACTCATGCAGACTTGAACAATAACACGTGGCATCGTTATTCCTCCTTCCAAAGCTGCTCCCAGGACATGGCACTGCACTGGGACGCCTCAGACACGTGAATGACGGTCTCACAGTCAAGTGGCCTCGGGGAAGCTGGGGCGCAGGGAAGGGAGGACGGTGTAGACACTGTAATGGCAGAAGACACAGTTCATTTACCCCCTTCTCCTCGTTCAGTGGGTGATTCCTTCTCGTTTCCTTGTGTAACAGTTTATATTCACGACACGGATTTCTAAACTGGGGTTATGGCTCCGTGGGCTGAGATCAAGGGGCTGAGTCACTGCCAGCAAATCTTTAAATGGAAAAATAAATAAAAAGAAAGGACAGGGATGTATAAAATGTACAGAATAAAGAGACCTACACGCATCATACGTAGAATGAGCGTGTGTGTGCGCTAGGTCACCGTGCTAAGTGCACTACGGTGTGTGAGGAC